>NW_016107384.1:2825312-2884417 GCF_001604975.1 Cebus imitator
CACATAGCTATTCATAACTTATAGCATATATAAATATAAACTTGAAATGGATCATAAACCTAAATATAAAACCTAAACCTGTAAAATATACAGACAAAAATATAGGCAAAAGTCTTTGTGACCTTAGATTAAGCAAAGATTTCTTAGATGTAACACCAAAAATAAAAATCAGTTAAGTTGATCTTCATTAAACTTAAGAACTTTTGCTCTTCAAAAGACACTGTGAAGAGAATGAAAATATAAGCCACAGACTGGGAGAAAATATTTGCAATTCACATACCTGATAAAAGGACTTGCATTTAGATATAAAAAAAAAAACCTCTCAAAACACAACTATAAACAAAAATGAAAGGAATGAGTTGAATGAAAATAGCCTTTTTGAACATCCATCAAAAAACAAAAACAAAGAATTGTTTTTTAAAAGTTGTTTTAAAAAATATTTGAACAGACATGTCATCAAAGAAGATATGCGATGATAAATAAGTAGGTAAAAAAAAAATGCCCAACATCATTACTTGTTAGGGAAATGGGAATGAAAACCAAAATTGATGCTATTATATTACATACATATTAGAATGTCTAACATTAAAGGGATTAACCATACCAAGTGTTGGTGAGGATATGGAACAACTGAGACTCTCTTACATTGCTGGTGGAAATGTAAAATGACACAAACACTGTATAAAAGCATGTGTCCATGCAAAGACTTGTACACAAATGTTAATAGCAGATAATAACCAAAAGCATTTGCAAGCAACCCAAATTCACCTTCAACAGATAAATAGATAAATTGTCATAGATTCAAACAATCGAATACTATTTACTTATATGAACAACATGAATAAATCTTTTTCTTTTTTTGAGACAGAGTCTCATTCTGTCACACAGGCTATATAGTGCAGTGGTGCGATCTCGGCTCACTGTAACCTCTGCCTCCCAGGTTTTAATGATTCTTCTGCCTTAGTCTCCCAAGTTGCTGGGATGACGGATGTGTGCCACAATGCTCAGCTAATTTTTTTTTGTATTTTTTTTGTAGAGATGGGGTTTCACCATGTTGCTCAGGCTGGTCTCGAACTCTTGAACTCAAGAGATTCACTTGCCTTGGCCTCCCAAAGTGCTGGGATTACAGGTGTGAGCCACCATGCCCAGCAGAGCAACATGAATAAATATGACAATAATTACTCTGAATGAAAGAAGCCACACTAAAAAGAGAACGTACTGTATGATTTTATTCAAATAAAGTTCCAGAAAATGTAAACTAATCTATAGTGATAGAAAGCAGATTAGTGGTTGTCTGGGTATGGGTGAGGCAGGAGTAAGAAGACAGGATTACAGTGGTGCAGGAAGAATCTTTTGGAAGCAAAGATTATGTTCATTATCTTGATTTGGGGCAACTTTTTCATCTATGTACACATGTTAAAACTTACCAAATTGTATACTTTAAATATATATGGTTTATTAAATGACAATTATACCTCAATAAAACTGTGAAAAAACGGGGCAACTTAGTGAGAAATTCTGTCTCTGAAGAGTTAAAAGTTGTCATTAGAAAATGCTCCACTAACTTGAAGTGTTTCTTGGCTCTCATTTGGAAATATAAAATGATGACTAAAAACTACTCAATATGCGTGCCAAATTGAAGCTGATTAACCTCTGACCTTTCTACATCATTTAATGAGGCAGCATGCACGCTGGCACGAAGAAGCTTCTGTCAAAATGCTGAGTTTGAGATGATTCCTTTTCTGCAGCTCTTTGTTTTGCTCCCAGCCCACCTAATTTGACTCTTGTCATGTTCATAGAGGCCGAGGGCTTTCTGTGAATCCCAATCAGTCACAGTTGTTGGCAGAAGCAGCCTGGTAGAGAATGATAGTGTTGTGGCTTTTCCTGTATAAAAAGATGTGTGTGATAAACAGAAAATAAAATTTCCTTTTGTCTCTGGTCAGTACAACTTAGCAATTATTATGGTATTTGAAGAAAACATCAGCATAGTAATTTTGTTTAGGTTATTTTGTATCTTGATGAACCAAGAAAAGAGAGTGAATGCAGAGATAGGTGTTGTATGATAGAGAGCTGGCTGAATTTTCTGTGCTGTATACAAAGACTGAAAACAAATCGCCCACAGATTGAAATCGTTTCCATGGGGTCGCAAATGTCAACAACGTCTTTCAGAATTGGTTTTCTTTTCAAAACTGGGAATTTCTTTCACGATGTCATCCAGCTATGAAAACGAGCCTCACCTGAAATATGTTCCAAGCCTTTAGAGGGTAACTTGGAGCTTTTAGTGATACGTCATTCTTTGTATTATTTATTTCTATTACTATTATCATCATGATCAGTACCATCATTAGACAGTTACTGATGTCATGTGCAGCGATTAAAAAAAACAGATAAATTACACATTTAAAACAATGTTAAAATTAAGGCCCCTTTTATATAGTTTCATTTAATCATGTGATGTCTGTATATGATGAAGTACCTATATTCACATAAGCAATGGAGACTTTCTTTCTTCTTCTTCTTCTTCTTTTTTTTTGAGGTAGAGTCTTACTCTGTCACCCAGGCTGGAGTGCAGTGGCATCATTTTGGCTCACTGCAGCCTTGACTTCTTGGGCTCAAGCAAATTCTCCTGCAAGAGTGAAACTCTGTCTCAAAAAAAAAAAAAATTAAAAGAGCAATTTTGGTATAACAGTTATTGGATGATATCAGTTTGTTGTTGTTGTTGTTGTTGTTGTTGTTGTTGAGACAGAGTCTTGTTCTGTTGCCCAGGCTGGAGTGCAGTGGCATGATCTTGGCTCACTGCAACCTTCGCCTCCTGGGTTCAAGCGATTTCCCTGTCTCAGCCTGCTGGGTAGCCGGGATTACAGGTACCCACCACCATGCCTGTCTAATATTTTTGTATTTTAGTAGAGATGGGGTTTCACTAGGCTGGGCAGGATGGTCTTGACCTTCTGACCTCGTGATCTGCCTGCCTCAGCCTCCCAAAGTGCTGGGATTACAAGTGTGACCCACCGTACCCGGCCAGGATGATGACTATTAGTATGAGGTTAAAGTAAATCCCTCTAGGATCTTCCTATCATTATTACATAAAGTTGTTTAAAGTACTATAAAGGTTGTTATGGGGAGAGGCCATGATGGTAGCCTGGCCTCACAGTGCAAAACTTCCTGATGTCTGGGGCCAGTAGTAAGCTTGAGTGCCAGGTATAGGAAGGAGTTTGGATATCTTTCTCCAGTCTTTGAAGAATCCCTGTAAATTCTCCAACCTGTGTTTATGTTCGATGAACTCCTAGCTCTTATTCAGTCATCAGCACTATATTCCTTTCTGATATTACTTATTTGATCAATTCCAGTTTTTCAGTATTTTTTTCCCTTGGAAGGCAGGGATTTTGCTGAAAAACCTCATCTTTGGAGGGTAAGAGAGCTGGATGAGAAGTCACTTGACCACTGTAAGACCAAGGAAGAGGTTGGAAAGGTGGAGTTTGGAACATACTCTTTTGAGAGAAGCGGTGAAGCCTGGGCATGGCCTGGATGCTCTATATTTTTTTTTGTTAAGCTGTGCACTACGTTAAATAGAACAGTTTTTTCCCTAATTAAAAGTGCTTTTCAGTGGTTATTATCATTTTTGCTTTACAAAACTCTTATAGGTTGAAGTCCATATCCTTTTTTCATTGCTGAGCAAGGTGGGATCCACGGAGCTTAGGTTGAATGACAGGTTCATGGTTCCTCTATTTACCTTAAATCATTTCTGATTTGCCGATGCTAAGTCACAGGATTGGTTTGATTGCAGAGTAGGCTCTTTAATTAAGTGAATGGGTGTGAAGCTGGGCCCATACTGGATTTACTACACTAAGGCATGGTCAGGCTTGTACCTTTTTATTTGCTTATTTATTCATTTTATGCATCTTTGATTGGATTAGAATAATCATAGCTGGTGAAACATCATAGAGGTGACTTGTTTTAATTTCTTTAGTTTTTATTTGGTAATGAGATTTGTTTGAAGGTACATCTAGATGTGGAAAAGCAAATCTGTAGCACTCATTTGAATGCTTTTCATTCATGTTTTCACTGTTTCTTTCTTTTATTTCTAGAAACAAGTCTTCTCTTCTTCCTGTAGCACATTGCAAAAAGTTTGCCCCCTTAGCTTCTGGGGCTCCCTGATAAAACAGTCACAGCCAGTGGCATGTATGTTTAGTTATTTGATGTACTGCAAGAAAAAATAAAACCGTATATGTTGCATAAAGTTGGCTTCATAAACTGCATGTCTGAACAACTAATCTTTCTCATAGAGAGAAAACTGTATTTCATATCATTATGGACCCTAACAATTCAAATCCGTTTGTTCAATACTGTTAGTGCATGGCTTATTGAAATGAATTTTTTTCTCTCAGGCTGCATTGTAGGTATGTATAGACATTGAAAACAGTCTTAAATGCTTCTAAAGCTTAATTACTGGAACATTACAGATACATGGAAAACCCCTTGTGGTAGAGTTCTCTATTCTGCTGCTCGTGCCTGATTTGCTTCAAATGTGGTTTCTCCACTTTAGAGAGAAACTGGAATATACGGTGGCTCTGGGAATGAGTGGAAGCCTCTTAACATTTACATAGAGATATAGGCACAGTATAACTAATACATGGATCCTATTTAATTTAAAATATTGTCACTTTTGTTTCCTATTTTGCAAAATCCCAAAAAGTGATTTGATGGACAGAGCCAAAGGGAGTCCACAAACCGTAAAGACAAATCAGCCTCATCTGACGGTATTGTAGTTGCAGAGTATTGAACCATCCCATGGAAATCCTATATGCCAAAGCTCTTGTGATCTCAGAAATAATCAGTTGTTTATTTCATTAAATAACTGGGCAGTGAGCTGTGGAAAACAATTCTGGCTTTGTTGCTGGGAAAAGCTGAGTTTAAGGCATGGATCTCTGCTTATTAGCTATGAGATCCTGAGCAAGGTTTTTTTTTTCCTTCTTCACCTCTGTCAACTTTAGTTCATCTGTAACACGGGGCTAGCAATAGCATCCATCTGTGAGGGGGTTGTGAGGATTAAATGGGACAGTGTGGGTAAAGTATTTAGAAGAGGGCATAGCATATTGGCAGTGCTTGACAAATGTGGTTTTGCTTCTATCAGTCTCTCAGTTGCTTAACTGGGCCTTGAGGAAAGAGGACCTTCTCTGTAATGTTGCTTGTGGTTTTGCTTGTGCAGGAATTTGCCTGCCTGAGAATGGAAAGCTGCGGCCAACATTAACCCATGTTCTTAGAGCAAGGGGGACCCTTGGGAGGAGTAGGGTGTAGATGGAGAATGCTTTGCCAGGGATCAAAAGACATGGGCTCTGGGCCAAGGTTCAAAACTTTGTGACTTGAGATTTTGCTGGATTAGTTCCTCATCTCTCCAGTGCCTAGCACACAGTAGGAATTTGTAAAGATTTGTTGCCTAGGTTAAAGAAATTAATCTGTAAAATGAAGTGATTGGATGGAACCATTTAACCCATGTCCTCTTACAGGGCTGCTCTTCCTCATGGAGAAAGTTTCTTAATGAATGGACATCTGCTCTAACTCTGCCATGTGGAGCTTACCCTGGGCACTTCCAGTTGCTTTGATTGTCAGGGGCTCCAGTTTTGGGTGGTAGTACGCTTCTGGGAATGGCAGTGGTTTAAGGAAGAAGCTTCAGTGGGATAAAGAGATGGCTTTGTCAGAAGATGCTTAAAAAAAAAGAAGTAGAATGCTTCCATAGACAATCAGCCCTGTACTCTCCATTGTCCCCGAAGCACAGGCCTGCTCTATCTCCTTGATATTCTCTATAGCTGGGACTAAGTCCAATCAAACTCTACCTTTTATGTTTATTTGAATCCTTTGGTAATTCTGTTTCTCTTCAGGATTGCCCCTGGAATTTTAACCCAACAGCCCAAAAGGTCTTCAACGAGGGCAAGTGTAGGGGAGGGGAGCAGTGAGGTGATTTAACTTCATCATGAACTATTAGGAATGCATTGGACCCTAAGGAGTTTCCAGGGCTGATCATGCTGCTTTCTTTCCACTCTTTTAGGGTTGACCATAAGAACAATTCATGAGAAGTTGTTCTTGTGTCCTTGTGCTCCAGTGTAATTTGAGGTGTGTTTCTTTCACATTCATTATACTTGGGTATGTCAGGTTGCTAGGATCATAACAGAACCTGAACTGCCTCATTCTTCAACTTTGGCAGACAGAGGAAAAAAGGAATTAGAATGGTGAGAAATGAATTTTGGACAGGTCTGATGAAGTCAGAAGTGAAGTTACCTTTGCAAAAATTATAGCTGAGAACATTATGATAATGAAAGTGATCCGACCTAACTGGCGCCATCTTGCTTCTGACCTTCAAGATTTCCTTGTTCATTCCTGGGTATAGGGAAACTAACTTTTGGAGGAACTTAGTTTACAGTTTAACTTTGAAACAAAGTTACAGCTGACAATAACTGGCCTTTCCCCAGACAAATCCCCTACCTGCCTAGGGACTAGACTGCCTATGAAGGATTAACAAATTAGCCACAAAATTTAAAATTACGGAGGCTGCAAGATTCTGATCCTCCCCAAATTGCTCTTGGGAATAACATCACTATTGTAAAACCTAAGAATAGGGCTTGAGGTATTTTGCAGACCCTGTACTCAGTGGATCAGCTGGCACCACCCAGATCGATAAACTGGCTCATGTGGTCTTATGGCCCCCACTCAGGAACTGAACTCAGCACAAGAGGACAGCTTTGACTCTGATTTCAGCTCTGAACTGACCAATCCGCACTCCCCACTTTCCAACACCCCTACCCACCAATATCCTTAAAAACCCCAATCCCTGAGTTTTTGGAGAAACTGATTTGTGTAATAATAAAACTCTATTCTCCTGTAGAGCTGATTCTGCATGAATTAAACTCTTTCTTTCTTTCTTTCTTTCTTTTTTTTTGAAACAGAGTCTCACTCTGTCACCCAGGCTGGAATGCAGTGGTGATCTGGGATCATTGCAACCTCCGCCTCCCAAGTTTAAGCGATTCTCCTGCCTCAGCCTCCCGAGTAGCTGGGATTACAGGTGACTGGTAGCCACCACACTCAGCCGATTTTCATATTTTTAGTAGAGACAGGGTTTTACCATGTTGGCCAGGCTGGTCTTGAACTCCTGATCTCAAGTGATCCACCTGCCTCAGCCTCCCAAAGTGCTAAGGTTACAGGTGTGAACCACCGTGCCCAGCCTAATCTCTTTTTCTATTGTAGTTCTCTTGTCTTGATAAATCAGCTGTGTCCAGGAAGCAAGCAAGGAGAACCCATTCCATGGTTACAGCAGTTTAAGAAAATAAAGTAGAGTTATAATATATCGTATGATATTTAAAGACTTACTGTGTATCAGGTATTATATAATCTTCTAAAATACATCACTACTCTGAATCTTCTGGGAGGCTGAAGGGGGAGAATAGCTTGAATCCAGGAGGCAGAGGTTGCAGTGAGTTGAGATAATTGCCACTGCACTCCAGCCTGGGTGACAAAGTGAGACTCCATCTCAAAAAAATCAAAAACCAAAAACCAAAAAACAATTGCAGACTCTCAAGCCTTATCCCAGACCTTTAATGAGAACCTGCATTTTTAACAAGAGCCGGATGATTCACATGCGCGTTAAAATGTGATGAACCAACAGCATAGAAAAATCCTGGTTCTCTGAGTGATCACATGGAGCATGGCTTTTCTGGTAACTGTTCCTCTCACTTTAGGAGTGTTACAGCAGGAATAAGCATAAGCATCTGTGGTAAGCCACTGTAATGTAGGGTCTCCTTGTTACAATGGCTTAGCCCTTATTCTAAATAATGCCATATTGTTATCCTGGTTTTAGGAATGAGAAAAGTGTGATTTAGAATGGGTACCTTCAGGGCTCTGACAGAAAGTAGGATTCAACTTGAGTGGTTTGAATAAAGAGATTAAGGATGGAGGGTTGGTGTAAGGGCAGGGTTAAGGATAGAGGGCTGGTGTAGGATTATTCCCAGGAAACTTGGCAGTAAAGGGAAGGAAACCAACTGGTGGCTGAAAGTAGTCTGGGGGTCAGGAACCTGAATATGTTGGTGGGCAGTGGGAAAGAAGCCAGTAAAATGGAAAAGGTTAAGAATGGTGTTTGACGGGATCTTGAAGGAGGGGAAGAATAAAACATGGACTAGGCTGGGCTCGGCGGCCACACCTGTAATCTCAGCACTTTGTGAGGTTGAGATGGGTGGATCACTTGAGGTCAGGAGTTGAAGACCAGCTTGAGCAACATGGTAAAACCCCGTCTTTACTAAAAATACAAAAATTCCCCGGGCATGGTGGCGTGTGCCTGTAGTTCTGTCTACTTAGGAGGCTGAGGCAGGAGAATTGCTTGAACCCTGAGACAGTGAGCTGAGATCATGCCACTGCACTCTAGCCTGGGTGACATAGTGAGATTCCATCTCAAGCAAAGCAAAACAACAAAACAAAAGGCATGGCCTGAGGGGAGAGGACGTTTCCTCTGAGATGAGGTGAAGCAATAAACATGTGTGTGGAGGTGGTCAGTGTGTGATGTGTGTGTGTGTGTGTGCATGTGTGAGTGTGTGTGTATGAGTGTGACTAGGCTTGAGGGAGCTCATACCTTCTCTATGAAGTAGGAGAGGAGGTCTTGTTCTGAGAGAAAAGGGGCCATTTCCAGCACCAGTTTGAGGAGATCCTGTGTGAATCAGGGGGGGAAAATGGTGAGTAGATGTGGAGGAGAGCTGTGTGTAGTGTGAACATCTCTGCTGCTTTAAGTCTCTCTGCTTTGTTCCTGGACACAGGTCATCAAATTGGAGAATCACTGTGGTCTGGTAGGAAGTTATAGTTTTTGATGGGGAATATCCTCTACTAGATACAGTTTGGTAGAGAATTTCCTCTGAGTAATATCTGGACAATGGCATCATATCCTGAACCAGCACATAATATTTGAGGCAGCAAAATGGCATGATCATTTCTTTGTTGTTTGGTAGAAGCTACACCCTGGACCCAGGGCTAAAGCCCATGTGTTCCCCTGGTTGCTTTAAGAGAACAAGACCACGTACAATAGAGCATTCTGCTTCTGATTTACTAACTCAAGACCCTGTTCAGAATTCACATGTGGGAAAATTATTTGGAAGGTGCCATAACCAGAGCTGACTGTCAATAGTTCTGTGTATTGTGTGCCAGACAGCCTGGAAAGCTGGGGACTTGCCCTGGGGGACTCAAGGTGCTTGTCACCTACTCAGCAGGCTCTGGCTGGCAATGTCCAGGTCCCTGGGACATTGCCATCTGATAATCACCTCCACATTAGTCAGCTTTGCTGGCCAAACCATCAGGCCAGCTGGTGGCTTCTCTTTGGCAGCTGTTTCAAGAAACGGATTTCTTTTACAGAGACAATGTTTGAATGGATTTGGGAGTCTCTCTAACAGTGCTAAATTGTTTGTCCAACTTAAAAAAAATAAGTGAACAGGGACACACAATTTTTGACCTCCCTGTAATTTCTGAGTGTAAGTCTACAGAGTTAAAGTGCTCCACTTTGTACCTGCTGTATGTAAGCATTTCTGAATACTTTTTTCATGTTGGAATATCATGTCGTATATAGGCAGGGGATGAGATTAGGAGCATTATTAAATGTTGTCACAAGTTTCATAGAAAGATTTATATTCACATAAGATAATATGGCATAATGCATGAATTACTAGGCATTTAATTACATAATATTTTTTGATATAAATTCATTAAATAATTGTATATAAAATTTTCAACCTTTTTTCTTAACTTCAGGAATAAAATAACCAGGCCTTCTTGGGGGAATAAACTTGTTCTGAACACTGTATTTTTTTTCTAACAGAAAAAACAAACTTGATTGTCTATTCATTTACTAAATTGAAAGAAGAAAAATAAAATGTAGTTAATGGAATAATCATCTGCTTTAGGTTTGTCGTATATTTCTGGCTAAGGTAGTGTGTTTATTTTGCTTTGGAAAAAACTGTTTATTAAATCTATTTTCTAGTTATAGGCAAACATATAAAAAGTTAGCATGCATGAAAAAAAGGCCTCATATTGATAAATGGAAAAAGCAAGATATAAAATAATACACTTAGTGTGATTCCCAAACTTATAAAACAAAAAAGTAATATATCTATATACAGTTATACAGAGATTCATTTGAATGTATCTAGGTGTGTAAAAAGTAATTGGAAGTAATGCTGAGATTTTAATTTCATTTGTTATTGAGCTTCTTGCATTTCCTGTTTTCCTGGATGCAGGTACTTCTCATGTGTTGGCAGATGAGGGTAAGTTCTTCAAAATAAAGAGCATGATGCTTCTCAGATGAGGGTAGTGACTGAGGCCTCTAGATGAACTTAAAGTTCTGAATGTCATGTTATTTTCCAGGGGAAGATAATGATGCAAATTGAAGGCTTGAAATAATGGAACCCTCTTTATTCCTCAAAATAAAAAAGATGTATATGTGGTGTATTCATTTATTTTTGTTGTTATACTGTCGGCACTATATATTTGAGGCTTGGATAAAATTTACGTAATCAGAAAAATATTATTAAAAATAAAGGAAATTTCCAAGTGATGACTATGAACAATTTGTTAATCTATGGAAATGTACCTGATTTTAAGTCAAACAAATCATATTCACTGCATTAACAGTCATAAGATGATGGTTAAGGAAATAAAAATGGAGAGAGGCCAAGGACTAAATTGAACATGTGGCACACATTGCCACTGTGTGTCTCTGGCTGGTCTATCAGCCATCGCAAACATGCATGTCTTGGGTGTGACAAACTGTTACAGAGAAGATACTAAGTGCTGAACAGATTCTGCTTTATATAGCAAAGACATTTTATTGCAGTCTTGGAGCCAATATAGTCTGATTTTTTGAAGACTTAAAAACACACCCACAATTTAAGCAGGCCTGAGGGATGCACATGGTGAGACATCAAGCCCAAGGTAATTTATTGGCAGAATTAAATTCTGGCTAATTTCCTTAGTGCCAGAGTGTCCAGCACTCTCATTAACTGCACTAGTTACCAATGGAAAATTTGTCTTTCAGTGTAGGGCACTTTGCTGAAGTGGAGCTAGCCTCCTGAGAAGTGTCTAGAAGATTGGTTTGGAGTATTCTGAAGTGGTTTGGGGCTGCCCAGAGACTCATGGGCATGATACAGTGACTCCTGTCAGGGACTCCTTTGGCCTCAGAGGTAGGTTCTGAAATGAGACCTTGAGCTCATGCCAGGCCCTGTAGCTAAGACAGCTTCTGTGTGTTATTGTGTGGGAAAATGAGGTTCAGCTCCACAGCTCCCCTCCCAATTACTGGGAGAGGAATGTGAAAAGCAGAGCAGGGGACCTGGAGGAGGAGTGCACAGTGATGGAAGCACAAAGGCAGGAGATGGTTCTGGAAAAGACTCCAGTCACAGTCACTTCCAGGGCAGCAGAAGCCATAGTCAAGGGTAATTGCAAGCCAGAAAGCATGTGATTTATTGAGAGTTCAGGCATCTCGGGAAAGTGTAAAGAAGTGAGACGATTGGGACAGGAGGTAAAGATGCCAAGGTTTGCTGCAGTGAGGTGCAGGAGGGGTAAGCTGGGGTGTGAGGGGGTAGAAGGTAAAATCAAAATGGCTTTGGATTTACAGGGCGAGTGGTTATCATGCAATGCGGAATTTTAGAATGTCCTCTATGATGACTTTTGCTTTTTTACTCAACAAACTCCCATTGTCCTATTGTGTTTTCTGTTTGCTACTGTAATCAACAAAAGGCATGCCTTTTATTGACACTCAAGTAAAGGAATGACCATATTTATCTTCTTCCTTCCTTCCTTCCTTCCTTCCTTCCTTCCTTCCTTCCTTCCTTCCTTCCTTCCTTTCTTCCTTCCTTCCTTCCTTCTTTTTTTCCTTCCTCCCTTCCTCCCTCCTTCCTTCCTTTCCCTTTCCTTTTCCCTTTTCTTTTCTTTCTTTCAAGTCTCACTCTGTTGCCCAGGCTGGAGTGCTGTGACATTCTCAGCTCACTGCAACCCCTGCCTCCCAGGTTCAAGCAATTCTTATGCCTCAGCCTCCCAAGTAGCTGGGCCTTTCCCACCACACCCAGGTAATTATTGTATTTTAATAGAGATGGGGTTTCGCCATGTTGGCCAGGCTGGTCTTGAACTCCTGACCTCTGGTGATCCACCTGCCTTAGCCTCCAAAAGTGTTGGAATTATAGGCGTGAGCCACCACACCTGGCTTTAACTTCAGTCTCTAACCTGGCTAATAGCTTAATGCAATGACATTGGGTGATATTAGGGGCTATGGATGACTGGACTTTGGCCATATTGGAGAACATGGCTGTCAAAGAGATGTGGGTATCTCATTCTTCCTGCATGCTATGGTCTGAATTATGTGTTCCTCCCAATTTCACATGTTGAAACCTAATTACCAAGGTGATAGTATAAGAGATGGGGCCTTTAGGAGGTGATTAATCGTGAGAGTTATGCCCTCGCGAATGGGATTATACCCTTTTAAAGGGCTTGAGGGAGGGAGTTTGGCCTCTTTTTTGCCCCCTTGCCCTTCTGCCTGCTGCCTTTGAAGACACAGCAATAGGCACCATCTTGGAAGCAGAGAGCAGCCCTCACCAGAGACTGAGTTTGCTAGTGCCTTGATCTTGGATTTCCCAGCCTCTGGAACTGTAAGGAATAAATTTATGCTGTTTATAAATTACCCAGTCTCAGATATTTTGTTATAGCAGCACAGTTGGACTAAGACACTATGGTAAAAGACGTGACAGAGATACTTTGGATTTATCCTGTAGGAGTTCACCTTGGGGCTATGTTTATTTTCCTTTCAGGAAGTGTTTTTCCTGGCTGGGCATGGTGGCTCACACCTGTAATCCCAGCACTTTGGGAGGCAGAGGCAGGTGGATCACCTGAGGCCAAGAGTTCAAGACCAGCCTGGTCAACATGGTGAAACCCCATCTCTACTAAAAATACGAAAATTAGCTGGCCATGGTGGTGTGCGCCTATAATCCCAGCTACACAAGAGGAGTCTGAGGTACAAGAATCACTTGAAGGAAGCAGAGGTTTCAGTAAGCTGAGATCATCCCACTGCACTACAGCCTGGGCGATAGAGTGTCTCAAAAGAAAAAAACAGAAGTGTTTTTCCTTTTGAGAAAGGAGAGACTAGTGTATGTATCATTTCAGGCACTGGGATGATGGTATCCTGAGATGTGAGGAACTCCGAGATGAAAGAACAAAATGGGCCGGGCGTGGTGGCTCACTCCAGTAATCCCAGCACTTTGGGAGGCCAAGGCGGGCAGATCACTCGAGGTCAGGCACTTGAGACCAGCCTGGCCAACATGGCGAAACCCCATCTCTACAAAAAATACAAAAATTAGTTGGGTATGGTGGTGTTTGCCCGTAGTCCCAGCTACTCAGGAGGGTGAGGCAGGAGAACTGCTTGAACCTGTCGGGGAGAGGTTGCTGTGAGCTGAGATTGCACCAGCCTGGGTGACAGAGTGAGACTCTGTCTCAAATGAAAAAAACAAAAAACAAAGCAAAAACAAAAAACAAAACAAAAAACCAGGATGGTTTGAGACATGAGATATCATTTGAGCTAACAAGAGAGGATGTGATTAGAATACCTAGAGTATAACCAGAGAGTCACTAGAAGAAAAAAAAGGAAAAGTTGGGAAAGATAAAGATTATGCTATGAGTTGTAGTGTAGCTGTGAGAAACTGAACAGGTTAGAGTAGCTTTATCAGCAGGTGTCTGGAGGAGCCAAGTAGAATGATTTACTTTATGTGCCTAAGAAAATGTCTGCAGAAAGTAAATATAGGAAATAGGAGTCAGAATAGAATAGGTAGGCATCCTTCAAAGGATTCCCTAAGTCCACAAGGTACCTGAGAGGGCTATTTCATCTATTCTGATAGACTTGGTGTTTTAGGATAAGAAATTCCCTTAGTGAATATTGCATATAGTGAGCTATGAACGGCCACATGGTACAATTTTAATGTCTAAATACTGCTTATTTACACATGCTCTGTGGTTAAAGAGGCTCACATTCTCACTTGCTTTTTGCTTTATGATGCTTCTGTCCCTGTAATTCTTTGTGTGTTAAAATGCAACCTCTTTTCAAGATGTCGGTGTCCTTGCCCCCCAATAAACTTCCCTAGCTCATAGGAAAGAAAGGGCAATTTTATGGCTACAGTTTTGTCTGATGCCACTGGAGAGCATAAATAACTGTTTGGCAAAGTATTTTGAGAAGTCTTTCAGTAATGTCTAGTTTGCAGATGTAAATATAACAGATAATTTTCTTTTTTTAAAAAAGATTCCCCTCAGCTTTATTAAGGTATAAATGACATAAAATTATATACTTTTGTTGTATACAATGTGATGTTTTGATATATGTATACATTGTGAAATGATTAAATCAAGTTAGTTAACACAACATTTTTTGTGGTAAGAACATTTAAGATCTACGTTCTTAATTTTGAAGTATAAATTATTATTAACTACAGTCACCACACTGTACAAGAGATCTCCAAAACTTATTCATCTGATTTAACTAAAACATTGTACCCTTTAACAAACATCTCTCCCCCACCCCTACTATCCCAGCCTCTTGCAACCACCATTCTGCTCTCTGCTTCTATGAGACTGACATTTTTAGATTCCACATATAAGTGAGATCATACAGAATTTGTCTTGCTGTGTCTAGCTTATTTCGCTTATCATGTCCTCCAGCTTCATTCATGATGTTACAAATGGCAGAGTTTTTTTTCCTTTTAAGGCTGAATAGTATTCCTATGTACATAAATGCCACATTTGTTTTTATCCATTCATCTTTTAATGGACTAGATTGATTGATTCCATATCCTGGCTATTGTGAGCAAGGCTGCAGTGAACCTGGGAGTGCCAATATCTCTTTGACACATTCATTTCATTTCCTTTGGATAAATACCCAGAAGTGGGATTGCTGGATCATATGGTGGCTCTATTTTTAACTTTTTGAGGGCCCTCCAAACTGTTTTCTATAATGGCTGTACTGATTTTCATTCCTACCGACAGGGAACAAGGGCCCCCTGTTCTCCATATCCTTGCCAACAATTGTTATCTTTCATCTTTTGGAAAATAGCTATTCTAACAGGTCTGAGGTGATATCTCATTGTGGTTTAGATTTGCATTTCCCTGATGATTAGTGAGGTTGAGCATTTTTTCATAGACCTGTTGGCCATTTGTATGTCTTATTTTGAGAAGTGTCTAATCAGATCCTTTGCCCATTTTTTGATCGAGTTGTTTGTTTCCTTGCTACTGAGCTATTTGAATTTATTATGTACTTTGGATATTAACCCCTTATCAGATGTATGGTTGGCAAATTTGCAACATGTAACAAGCCATACAAAACAAGGTGGTGTTACGGTTGAGTAGTTCTAGGCAAGAACTTCTGACTTCTTAGCCTGTGTTAGAGTGTGGTTCTAGGGTCATCTTCATGAGAATAACCTGTTAAAAGACATAATACATGTGAAAAGCCTTCTTAAAAATGCAGATCCCTGGGCTCTACCCCAACCTGCTGAGCAAAAATTGCTGGGAGTGAGTCTCAGTAATCTGAGTTTGCAAACTTTCCAGATGATAATAATCCACAATAAAATGTTCAGATCCCCGACTTAAGGGAAGGAAGAGGGTATAGAATACCTCGCTCCCCCTTCTTATTGCAGCTGGGTCTGCTCTGAGTTCTCTTGGTTTTGGAGATCACATTTAAATTCTTGCTACCAAAGCATGGTCGGTGGACCAGCAGCCTCAGCATTACCTAGGCAGCTGTTAGAAATGTAGCATATCAGGACCCATCCCAGGCATACTGAATCAGAATCTGTATTTTAACAAGATCGCCAGGTGATGCGCATGCACAATTAAAGTCTGATCAGCACTGCCCACATTACTACGCTAATGTCAAACAGCAGGGGAAGGATTGAGCTGTCAGGTGTGAGGGTGGGGCCCAATAGGTAACTCCCTCTTTTTCCCTATCTCCCAACCAACTGAGAGACAGACCAGGAATCAGATAGATGGAGGATACCAACTCTTTTTTTTTTTAAACTGAGAAAGGCTGTTTTGGAGGACAGGACTTAGAGTCAAGTACAGTTATTAACTGTTCCCGGAACTGAATGTAACCTCCAAAATGTCTGGCCTCTTTGGCAGCTCTGCCCCACTAAGCTCTCTACATTGACGAAGCACCAAACCACAATGTGCCCTTTCGACAGGCAGAGAGAGCCAAAGGGGAAAAGAGCTGAGGCAAGGCTGCCAAGTTTCTGCTTCCAGCCCTAAAAGCCGGTTACTCACGCCTTGCAACGAGGAAGCCAAGGAGTCCTATCTAGGTAAGTTGTTCTGCCTGGAAACCCGAGGCATGAAGAATGAATGCTCTTTGCTAATATCAGATGTAAAAATTCTGAGAGCTTTTGTCCCTTTGGAGACCACAAGTTGCATTGGGTAGCCAGCTCAGCTGGCTTCAGAGTCACTATGATGTAGGGTCTCCAGTGATGTCTTATGGAGTCTGGGTAAGTAGCCCCTCTGTCCTACCCAGTGACCTCTTTCCATAACATGCTGGCTCCACAGCTGGCAGGGCTGGAGGACCCCATGGAAATCCAGGTGGTGGCTGCATCTGCAGATGAACTTCTGAAGGCTGGAGCCAATTGGCGAGGTATACATTTTTGAGGGTAGAGGGCTGCATTTCCCCCCTTGCTAAGATCTCGTTACTTTAGAATCTTCCTTCAGTCCATGAAGAAGCTGCTTTTCTTCCCCACACAGGTTTCTCACTTCCATTACATGAAAATGACTCTGAATTCAGACTGATTTGCTTAATGCCTGACGGTGTGTTTTTAGTGATATGTAAAACTAGGCGTTGAACCCCAGTGTGTCTTGCATTGTCTAATCATTTAATTGGCCATAATGATTTCATTATCTGGGTTGTAAAATGGGACAATTGGCAATTTTTTTCCAAGTGCTTCCAGGTTGATTATATACATAAAGAGGAGGAGGTATGTAATATATATATGCCCAGTAACTGCTTTTTCAAATTACATTCATTCCTCTTTATTTTATTTGAAAGTGTATGGAGTTCACCATAGTTCAAGGAAAGCATTGTGGTAAACAGCCAGCTTAAATGTGAGCAGTGTAAAGAGCAGCAGCTTGCAGAAATATTGCTATAGATGCTAAGACCGAATCCTGCCTCGATGGGGACCACACATAATTGAATCATGTTCAATAGAAGGCCATTACAAAACCGAACTTATTTGCAATGCTAATGTGGGGAAGACAGCTGTCACAGGGAATTAAATATGATCATTCAGAGCTTGAATAAATGAGGTGTCCATTATCTTCTGGCTGTGTTGCAGGCTGCTTGAAGAACACAAATAAATGATACTGTTGCGGTAACCAGCCCATGGTTTTGTCTTTTAGTCATAGAAATATGAGAGAGATGGAGGTGGGGGCGCGGGACAGGGATATAGAAAAAAGGCTTGGCAGATAAAGATAGGCAACAGTTTTATGCCCCTTCCCCCCAGAAACCATGAATGCACAGACATAATCAAAACTCCGTTTTTGATATCTGAAATAGATTTTAATTCTATTAAAGATTTTTGTCAAGATTCATCCTTGCTAAGACTCAAATCACAGCCAACTCACAAAGGAGGCTGTATGTTGAAAGGGTAGAGTGGGGAGTAAACAAAGCTAATCCTTTTGTCCCTTCCCCAAGGCCTGCCTTCCCATCCAAATGGATAATAAAGATAACAGAGAACTTCATGGATAATCAATCTGCCAATGAGCATAAAAGGTACTTGGATCAGTGCTGGTTTTAAAAATGCCATTAATTATCCAATTAACAGAAAGGGAGGCTTCTTTTGATTGGATCTGAGCAAACTATCTACAAATCAGTTTTTTTATGTTAATAACAGAGATACTAAGCTGTCATCTTTTGACAAATGTGTAAGAAAGTTCAGAACAGTCTTAAAAAAAAGCACTTGAAGATATAAGACCATCCTTGTTTCCTGAGGAATATCTGATACAGGTAATGCTAGAGCATGGTTTATTAGTCTGAAATTACATGACACTGTGATTGAGAGAGAAAACCTAAGCTCTATGAGCAGTGGTCTTTCTTTATGAAAGACAGCTACTGGTGCAAAATGAACCCTTGGAAATAAACTAGGTCTGTGAAAGGGTTGGGTTCTTGTCTTTTTTACTTTGTTCTTCTCTATAAATATTAGGAAACTTAGCAGTCATCCAAAATGCAAAAAGAAAAGATAAGAAATTAATACTAAAAGAAAAAATAGGTTATGTGTGTTTGTATCTATTTCTTGTACATCCCAAGAGACTTAGCATTGGATATTTTCTGTATTGTGGTATATAAATTACATTTATGCAGCAGCATATAAATTCAATTCAAGAAAGTGTTATATTTTTCACTTTTAAGGGCTCTGGGTGTCTTAGTGCTGCTTGTATGTAAATTCTCTCTAACAAGGTGGCTTCAGGCATTTGTGCAATATTTTAGAAATGAAACATAAGAACTTAACTGGAATTCCAAGAATTTGTAGTGTGACAGAGCTGTATATAAAGATTATTTCTCCACACTCACAAAATAACACTTCTTCTATCAGGGCTCATACATTTTTAAGGTGGTTAAAAATCTATTCGTTTGAAAGAAGATTATTGGTAGGATAGTCATTATGGGGGAAGAGAAAAACTAAATAGGATTTTGAAAAATTATCCAACACCCTGGCTTGGAAGGAACTTTAAGGAATGATGGCATTAATGCCTGGGGTGGGAGAGTGGCTACCTCCAGCAGAAGTTATCCTGGATTCAGGATTTCTAATTTACTAGAACCTTGAATGATTTAGTAGGGGATTAAGTATATGTCTTGGCTGCAGCCTTAATTTTTTTTTCTGAAATAGAATTTTCTGTCTGATTGTAAATATATATGTTTATAATAAAAACTTCAACCAGGACAGAAATGTATGAAATAGCAAGTAAAAGTTTCACATAATTTCAGCCTTCCAGAGACAAAGAGATAATCACTACTGACAATCTCATTTCAACACTTTTCCCTGTGCAAATCTTTTTTCTCAAAAATATATGTATGGTGTGATTCCACAAGTTTTATTCGCTTAATTATATGTCAATAGGCATCTTTTCACATCTGCCCATACAAATCTACTTTTTTTCATATCTGCACATATAGATATACTTAATTTTTAAAAATGAAACATTCTGTTGTGTATAATAATACTTGTTATAATGTAACCCAAGGGTTGGCACACTATAGCTTGCAGGCCAAATCCTCACTTGTTCGTGTAGATAAAGTTTTATTGGAACACACCCACACTCATTTGTCAGTTTATTTTCTGTGGCTGCCTTAGTGCTACAGTGGGCAAGCTGAGAAGCTGCAGTGCTATATAGCCTTCAGAGCTGAAAGCTATACAGCTATGTCACTATATTGCCCATTTACAGAAAAAGTTTATCAGCTTCTTATTTAGTCAATCATATGTGTTGAGTTTGTAAATCGATTCTAATTTTGTACCATAAAAATAATATGGCAGTAAATGTATTTGTAAACCCATGTTTGTGTGTTTATTCACTATTTCCTTAGGATGGGTTCTGATAGGTAGAATTGCTGAGTCTTGCCTTAAGTTCTGTAGGCTATTAGTCTTCTTCCACTTGATAAATTCCTTTGCTAAATGATGTCCCATAACAACCAATTTTTTTGTGACATAGATTTTAGAATCAGGAAGACCTGAACTTTCTGCTTCTACAACTATTAGCTGTGTGATTGCACAGGTTTTTGGTTGCAAACAACAGAAATCAAGTCTAGTTCATTAAAGCCAGGAGATTTATTGGGTGTTGTACAGTCAAGGGTTAACCCAGCAGGCACAGATTGCTCAAGCCCTGAACTTTCTAAAGAAAGGCCTCTTTTTTGGAGGACTGGCCCTTAATAGGCTCCTGGGAGACAGCCTCTGAGTGCTTGGAATATCCTGCTTGGTACGAGTGTTTTTGTACTCCCGAGGCCTTGTGTCATGTTGTACCAGTGTGATTTCTGGGGTCTAGACACTGAGTAGTGAAGTAGTGGTCACACAGGTGCTGCACAGCTATCCAACCGACTGTTAATAAACACACCCTGGACACCAAGAATCAGGTCAGCCCCCATGGTTGGCAATGCTTGTCTTGTGTTGCCACACATCACTGATGGGAGAACTAAGTGCTGTCCATGCAACTCTGCTCAGAGAGGACAACCAGAGACTTGCTCCTGCTTCCTCTTGGACTCCACCCTAGGTGTCTGTTTCCTTTGCTGATTTTATTTTGCTTTTAATTCATTAATTTTTAAAGAAATGGGGTCTCACTCTGTTGCCCAGGGTGGACTGCAGTGGCACAATCACAGCCCATTGCAGCCTTAAACTCCTGGGCTCAGGCTGGCCTCCAACCACAGCCTCCCAAGTAACTGGGACTACAGGTGCATACTACCGTGCCTGGCTAATTAAAAACTTTTTTTTTTTTTTTTTTGTAGAGACAGAGTCTTGTTTTGTTGGCCAGCTGGGTCTTGAACTCCTGGCTTCAAGCATTTCTCCCACCTCAGCCTCCCAAAGTGCTGGAATTACAAGTGTGAGCCACCGCACCGGGCTTCTTTGCTGATTCTGATCTTTATCTTTTTGCTGTAATAAACCATAATCATGAGTATATGTAACAGTTTTTCAGAGTTCTGTGAGTCCTTCTAGTAAATCACCGAACCTGAGGGTGGGCTTGGGACACCTGACATCTGCATATGTATGTGTATGTATTGTCGTGAGTAGCTCATACGTGTTATGAGAAGGCTAGAGAGTGAGGCTTGGAATCAAGACAGAGCCTACATAAAAAGCATGGTCCATTATATTTCTTGTCAGGTCAGGACTGGTGAAATGATCAGGCTCCAACTTTTCTGTGTTTGTGGCACTCAAGCATCAAAGTTCTGGAGAGTGCTAGCTTAAGGCATGTGCTACCCTCCTTGTCTTGCTGCATGGGTGGTGGGAGGGAGCTTCTGAGGGAGACAGCATGTAAGGCTGTAGGACCTTGCTGTGGTGGGAAAACAGTACGCACACCTCGGTCAGCAAATACTTCCTGTGTTATGGGCACTGAGGATATAGGTGAGAACAGGAAGACATCCTGCCTTTAGGGTGCTTATGTTCTGCTAAAGGTAATTCTTCAAAAGGGAATTGATGTGCTTTTAGGAAGGAGTTGTGGATGCTGGGTAGTCAAAAGATAGAAACCACCTACTTCAGTAGGCAAGTTACTCACCCTTTTTGTAAGTTTCAGTTTCCTTATCTGCAAAGTGGGGATAATAATGATGATCTAATTAGACTATGGTATGGATTATCTTGAGATAATCTTTACGTTTGGCTTGATTCAAGAAAGGATATTCTTTGAGGATAAGAGAGTTCTAAATTTTGAAATCAAACTTCCAGGGTTGAAACTCCAGTTACTTTTTAGCTCTTGACCTTACGCAAGTTATTTCACATCTGAGTTGGAGCGTCTTCATATGTGTACAATCTGTGCAGTCACACAGGTCCCTGAGCTTAGTTTAATACTCTGTTGCTGTCGCCTTGAAATTCTTGGTAATTTTTGAACAAGAGGCCCTGCGTTTTTATTTTGTATTGGGCCCTGTAAATTATGTAGCTGGTCCCATCTCTGAGCTTTAGTGTCCTCATGTAAATGGAGATAGTAATACATATCACATTATTTTTCAATGGTCTCATTTTAAACTCTTTGTTTAAAAGTTTTACATGAAAAATTTTATCCTTTTCCATCTGTCTCCCTTTTAGACATAATAGTATCACATGGTGCTCGTATGGGTCCATTTCATTTAATTTATGTAAAGAAAGCAAAACTCATTTCTTATAGGAAAATGAAATATTAATAAGCCCAAGGCATAGACAAGTTTCATGCTCTGGAATGAAGAATCATACCCTGAATATTTCAGCATCTTTCACAGACCACTGAGTGTTTTTACATGAGGAAATTGTTGCATTTAAAGCTGAAGATATAACAAAATGTAGAGCAATTCATAAACTTATATAACAGGAATATAACTGGCCCTTGAAGGTTGATGCTTTGATGTAGAGCATGGTATAAAAGCAAACTTCAGTACTGTTAAATGCCCTCTTATAACTAATTCTTGCAATTTAGGTCCTTGCAATCTAGAGCAGAGATAAATAAAGAACCATGTCCCACTATACTGGAGAAAGTAAATTTGAATGAAAGGTTAAAGTAAAAGGAATACACCATTTCAGAGAGCTTCAAGCATGATGGCATGGTTGTCTTTTTAAATAAAGTACTTGTATTTAATTTCTGCACATCAGGAGGTAGAAAGAGAAATGGAAAACAGAGAAAATAGCTTTGCAGTTCAACAGAGGTCTATTGAGATAATGAGGTCTAAGGTAAGTATGTGTCCAAATCCTGGCAATTGAAAAAATTCATATTTGGATCTCTATCTTCAACAATAGTAAATTATGTGTTGGATATGAAATCTAGTACTATTTGGAGCACTGACCACATTTCTTGGAAAACTTTGAGGCATCCAGACATGCCAGTAAGATGCATGCGTGTATGTGCATGTGTGTACACCTGTGTTTGTGTGCAGTATGAAGGCAGGAAGTACTTGAGACCGCCTCATGGTGAGGTGGAAGTACACTTTAGATTTGCTTCTCTTAGTGGTTCTGTGAAGGCCTGTATGTAAACAAACCAAGATTTTACAATTTGGCAACGAGGGGCTGTTTAAAAATTCAGAGAGAAGCTATATTGAAAACAGAAAAATCTTTAACTGATTAAAAAAATGCCAGTGGAAAAATTGTTTGTAAAAAGGAAATATACCTGAGTTGACTTAAAAAATGAAATTATTGAAATTTATTGAATTAAAAAGTATTCCTATAGAAGGAGCAAAAATTTGATTAAAAACAACAAAAGTATTCCTCCTGTGATGGGTATGCTAATTACCCTGATTTGACCATTATACATTGTGTATGTATATCACAATATCATTATGTTCCCTAAAAACATGGACAATTATTATGTGCCAAAAATAACTTTAAAAATTGGATTTATCACAAAAGAAGGAAAAAAGTATTCCTCCTAACTTCATGACTTTATGATTAGCAGTGAAGAAAGGGAAGGAAGAACACACACAGCCCTACAAGCAGGTGCTGCAGAGTGGGGAGTGAGTGTGGTGTTGGGCATGAAAATGGTGGATCCTCTTCAATGAAGAGCTTTTCATTTTACAATTAATAGAACGTCTGTTTTATTTTCACCAAATTTAAGCTTACAATGCTACCCCCACTTGAACTTTAACCAATAAGAGGAAAATGAGCATTGGCATGGGGTCCAGGGGATGGGAGCGTGAGAAGAGCACGTGGTTTTAAAATTCATCGTTCATTAGTTCATGTTTGTAGGCTGAAAGCTTCTCTTCCAACCTCAAAGGTCAACAGTGTAATAATGCTCCTTATTACCATAATTATTATAAACAGTTGCCTTTTGCCACTTTGACTGTGCCACTTTGAAAAATTACTTTTGAAAATAATTTTTCTTCAGTCCTCCCCTCGCCCCCACCCCGAGAGTGGCGAGAGGGAATTACTGGTGTTGAATCATGCAGGGACTCAGAGGATACAGAAGTGGGTGGGCACAGGCCACACACAGTGCTTATGTCTGGGAGGGGTTAGTGAAGAGCAAGACAATATCAGTGGTTTCCCTTCCTGCAGTGAGAAAGTGATTGGATTTCAATTTGGAGGCTTTGGGGTTGAATCTGGAGTTAAGTAAAGCTGCTTGTAGGACGCAAGTGACGAATCCTTTCTGTGTGTTCATGTAAGGTATATATGTGTTGGATTTTTTTCAAGGACCCCAGAGATAACATAACTTGAATCCATGACATGGAGTTGGTCAACGTGTTAGGGAGAAGTTCAGCTGGGTTCTACAGTATAAATGGGGGCTTCAGCTGGTAAAATAGTCCAGATTTTAGATTTAGCAATCTGCATTTTTTATTAAGCTTGATAGAGGAATGAAAGAGGTTTCTGCAAAACAACTTCTTTAAGACGTTCCTCAAGAAGGATGTGTGAAACACCTTGTAATTGGTAGAGTTTTGGGGAAATCAGAAACATGAGGATAAAAACCTAAAAATGGGGCCAGCGCGGTGGCTCAAGTCTGTAATCCCAGCACTTTGGGAGGCCGAGGCGGGTGGATCACGAGGTCAAGAGATCGAGACCATCCTGGTCAACATGGTGAAACCCCGTCTCTACTAAAAATACAAAAAATTAGCTGGGCATGGTGGTGCGTGCCTGTAATCCCAGCTACTCAGGAGGCTGAGGCAGGAGAATTGCCTGAACCCAGGAGGCGGAGGTTGCGGTGAGTCGAGATCGCGCCATTGCACTCCAGCCTGGGTAACATGAGTGAAACTCCATCTCAAAAAAAAAAAAAAGAAAAACCTAAAAATGGAATGCCTCCTATGGGACCTGGACAATTTATCAGAGGAATATTATATTTTTCATGTTAATGAAACAATCTTGGATTAGAATGTCACTTGCTGTGATGTAATTAGGTAAATAGGCTGGTGCCCTGCTAACTAGAAGGCATATTTCACCTTAGGCAGTTGTTTAGTTCTAGCCATGCTAGTATTTCTCTTACCTGATTTTGGTCATTGAATGAGCAGACAGATATCTTAAACTCAATGTTTCAGCCTTGATAGTGTCATTCAAGTATGATCTACGATATTCTATCATAGTTGGCTAATGTATAGAGTGTTATATACCAGGACAATCTCCCAGACATAGTTGAGATTTAGGTGTTTGAAAGACACTCTGTAACACTTATACAATCAACATGAAAACCTCTCAAGAACCTTTTACTTCTGTTACTGACTGACTGATTCTAATACCCAGTCTTCTTGCCATTTCTCTATCCTTAATAGGATTTAGTAATATTTTGACATTTGAAGAAGAAACATGCTGGGCATTCCAACCAGATAAAAAGCACCAGCAAAGGCACAGAGTGTTGGAGGTTTAGGGGTGGTGGAGTTGCCCAGAAGTGTCTGGAGTTGCAGTGTGATGTTTTAGCAGGGACTCTAGGGTGAGAGGAGAGGTTGAAAGAGAACATTGCAAGAGGGAACCAAAAGATAGATTGGGTTCAAATTGTGAGGACCATTACAATCTGTGATCTGTGATTTCAAAAAGTGACACTGGTGGCAGTGTGGAAGCAGGATTAAAGAGGACAGAGTACAGTAAAGTCAGAAAACCAATTATGTTTTCACCTCATGAGAGACGACAATAGACTCTGTCCATATCTGCAGGAAGGGAAAAAGAAACTTACTTCCTGAGCAGAAATGAAAGGATTTAGTGCAAGACAGATGAGATGGTGGAGGGAAAAGCACAAGTCAAAGGTGACCCATGCTCAGGTGGCTGGGGAGATGACCTTGTGGTTCATAGTGAAGTGGAGAGTGTCAACTTCCAGAGCCGTGTGCTGCAGCTCAGGATCGGTGTTAGGCTGCCGTAACAGAGTACCACAAATTGGTATCACAGGGTTCTGGAGGCTAGAAGTCCATGACAAAGGTGTCAGCATAGTTGGCTCCTTCCGGGGGCACTAAGGAAGGTTCTGTTCTGGCCCTGACTCCTAGCTTCTGGGAGTTCCTTGGCTTGTGGTGGCATAACTCTTACCTTTACATGGTGTTCCCCTGCATGTGTGTCTGTGTATACAGTTCCCCTTTTCATAAGCACACCAGCCATACTGGAATTGGGGTTCACTCTATCCTGTGTGATCTCATCTTAACTAGTGAGATTTGCCACAATCTGTTTCAAAATAAGGCCACATTCTGAGATGCTGGGGTTAAAACTTCACAATATGAAGTATTTAGAGGCACGCAGTTAAACTCAACAGTGGGGTATGTGAAGTGATAACAATTAAATTTGGATGTCCTAAGTTTTAGGTTCCTGTGGGCCCAACATCAGCTGGCTGTTAGAAATGGGGATATGAACTGTGTGCATAGATTTGGTCATCGTCTACATAGAGGGAACACCCATCCACTGAAGAATTGTCCATGGATTATTTCACGGCTGTGGGAGAGGAAGCATTTGCCTGGAGAAGAAGAAAAAGAGGAGGAACATAAATTCATTGATTACCTTGATGGGGCTGAGGACCTGCTGTCCCCAGATATGACATGTTGGCATTTGGGAAGACAGCAGAAGCAGAAAGCCCACTCTTGCCTTCTTCTCAGTCTTTCCTGCAGCAGGCCATGTTATCCTCATTTGAGAAGTGCCCTCCCCATACCTGCAGAAGAGGAATGGAAAATGTGAAGATGCCAAGAAGATGCTGAACAAACAGGCCTTGCCAAGTGCCCCCCAAGTTATTACTTTTAGCTCATGCATCCTTTGTCCAATCATACTTCTCCACGGCTGTCCACCTTTTTGTCAAGCCTAACATAAAAAATACAAAAATACACTTTCTTCGAGCCTTCACTTTTTTTTTTTTTTTTTTGAGATGGAGCCTTGCTCTGTCATCCAGGGTGGAGTGCAATGGCACAGGCTTGGCTCACTGCAACCTCCGCCTCCCAGGTTCAAGTGATTCTCCTGCCTCAGCCTCCCAAGTAGCTGGGATTACAGGCATGTGCCACCATGCCTGGCTAATTTTTGTATTTTTAGTATTTTAGTATTTTTAGTAGAGATGGAGTTTCACCATGTTGGCCAGGCTGGTCATGAACTCCTGACCTCAGGTTTCCGCCTGCCTCGGCCTTTCAAAGTGCTGGGATTATAGGTGTAAGCCTCCATGTCCCTTCTGAGGCTTCATTTCTGAAGGCTCCTGTGTTACATAAAAGTTACCTTTAATATATTTATTTGCTTTTCTCTTGCTAATCTGTCTTTTGTCATAGGGGCCTAGCCATGAACCTAAAATGGGAAGAAAGGTTACTTTTCCCCCCATTGCTCCCTCCCTATGAGCGTGCTCTCTGCTCAGTGCTTAGATATCTGAACTCTCACTTTATATCCTCATGGAGACCTAGTGAGGGAAGGTTTCAGAGGAAACTGAGGCCTGGAGTCACATAACAGGTAAAACTGGGATTCACATCCAGATGTTTTTGATTTTCCTAAAAGATGCCTCCTCTTCCTGTGGAGAGAGTATGGGACAAGAAAAGGGCTGGGTAGAAAGCCTTGGAGGAGCTTGTGTGCTTAAGGGGCAGGCAGTGGGAGACAGTGAAGCGGAAGAGAGAAACGAGAACTAGAAAACATAGCCACTGGAAATCCAAAATAGAGTTTTAAGAGCAGGGGGAGAGCAAAAGTGTTAACCGTTTTAGATGGGCTAAGGACCTAGAAGTGTCTCTTTCGCTTAGTGCTCTCTCTGCTCTTTGGGCGTCCATTTGATTAAGAAGTGAAATTATAACAAATTTTTGTCCATAGTGATTACAGGCAACAGATTCACCGTAAAATACAAAAGAGAATTACTGTCAGTTTATTCCAGGCTTACCACAGTCAATGTGCTTCTGGGGGAGAAACACCAATTCTAATAAATTGCTCGATCCATGTGTGTACATTGACCTAGTGATGGGTTTGGAGGCAGATTTTAAGTTCTGAGCATTGGGACCTGTTGCCAAGGTTGTGGGCACACTGTGTGGGGTGTGTGTGTGTGTGTGCGGTTGTTTGGCTGTTAAGAAATGCTTTGCTTTGTAGAAGTGTGGCATAAAAGCTAGCAGGGAAATCTAATGAGGATATTTTAAAGGCTGGGTTAAGGCATTTGAGAACGTGTAAGACTATTCGTTGATAAATAAGCACTTCCTGGCTTGTTGCCCATACCTGCTTTATATTCACTTCAAAGAAGCAAATTTTCATTAAAAACAAAGCAGTTAAAATGTCAAGGTGCCCATTCTCTTTTTTCAGATTCTCCTTTTTCACATTACAAAATAAGTGGATTGAGTGAAGCATAAACTGCAGCTAGATAAAGGCTTTTCTTGGCATTCCTTGGAGAAATCAAATCCAAGACCAGTGGTGAAAGGTGATTGTACTATATCCACTACACAGACTATTTCTTCTAATTATCAGCATGAATGTAATTACTTACAAGCATCTCAGGCTTCTATGATCATGTCCCTTAGAGCATTTCATCTTTAATGATTTTCCTTGATAGAAAGCCAGTTGGAAGCATTTGTTGCATAACATTGCTCAACCAGAAAGAAAAATACGTACTTCTCGGAAGAAAGATCTGTATGCTTTCTTCTCAATGGTACTTATATTCTGCCAGAATTTGATTAGGAGCTATCTTGGCACAAAGATCGCTAATGACTGAGTCAAATAACTTATACAGATTAAACAATTTCTTGGAAAAAAAATGCAATGTAGTATGACATCCCTTTTCCAAGAATATTAAATTTCAGAACTGTAACCACTTAAGGTGAACTGTTGAATCTCTCACTTCTGGGGGCAGATAGTATGGGAAGAATAGCTTCCTGAGGGAGTTTGTAGATTCTCAGGTGAGATAGTTTTTTTGTTTTGTTTTGTTTCTTGCCTGTGTAAACAAATCAGGTGAGATAGTTTTAGGGGAAGACATTTCTGGGCCTGGGGTGAGACTAAAGTATAGACTTATATGATTGATTAAGATTTTTAAAGCAGTATGGGATGTTAGAGGTTACCTAGACTCCCTCCTTTAAGAAATGAATGATCTATACAGAGAAGTTACAGTCCAAGTGCTTAGTAATTTGCCTCTTGTCACACAGTTTGTGGGTGTTAGAGTCACACTAGATACCAGGCCTCAAATCCTTTCCCAATTATTTTTGTTGTCACTTATTTCTCTGGGATTAAAAAAAAAATCACAAAAGATTTCATGTATCTGGTATTGCTGAGAAACATTTTTTAAATGTTTTCTATCAGCTTTCTAAAGTTTACCCCCTTAAAGCATCCCTTTAATATTTCTAATCAAACTGATCATCTCAGAGTATGCTGAACACAGCTTTTCTTTGAGGAAGCAGTGTTGTTAGTATGAGCATCAGTTATTCTGCCACGATTGCATGGAATCCACATTTGCCCTCTGGAGTAATTGAGGTGAAAGGACGATTGCTATTCAGTGGCCATTCAGTTGCTCAGCTGTGTTTTATTTTGATGTCTCATCATCATCTTGCTGTCTAGCAGACCCTTCTCCCTCCATTCTCCAGTGTGCTGTCCTAGGTGCTGCCTCGTGCTGAAGGTGGCTGACTCGCTTGCAGGATAAAATCTGAAGTTTTCTGTTAACTATGAGGTTAGGATCTTTTTTTAAACGTAATTTTTAAAGCTTTTAGTTCCATAAGTTTTTGGGGAACAGGTCGTATTTGATTACATGATTAAGTTCTTTAGTGGTGATTTGTGAGCTTTGGTGCACCCATCACCTGAGCAGTATACATCGAACCCAATTTGTAGTCTTTTATCCCTCACCTTCTTCCCACCCTTTCCCTGCCCACCGAGTTCCCAAAGTTCATTGTATCATTGTTAGGCCTTTGCATCCCATAGCTTAGCTCCCACTTGTGAGTGAGAACATACAATGTTTGATTTTCCATTCCTGAGCTACTTCACTTAGAATAATGATCTCCAATCCCATCCAGGTTGCCACAAATGCCATTAATTCATTCCTTTTTATGAGTAGTATTCTCTCATATATATATATATATATATACACACACACACACACACATATACACACACACACACACACACACCACACTTTCTTTATCCACTTATTGATTGATAGACATTTGGGCTGGTTTCACATTTTTTTCAAATGCGAATTGTGCTGCTATAAACATGCATGTGCAAATGTCTTTTTCATATAGTGACTTCTTTTTCTCTGGGTAGATATCCAGTAGTGGGATTACTTTTAGTTCCTTAAGGAATCTCTACACTGTTTTCCATAGTTGTACTAGTTTACATTCCCACCAGCAGTGTAGAAGTATTCTCTTTTCACCACATCCCTGATAACATCTATTTAAAAAAATTTTTTTTTTGATAATGGCCATTCTTGGGGAGTAAGGTGGGCAGTTAAAGATTTTAGCTTTCTTTTTGCTTGAAAACTGAGTCTAATAAAATTACCTTTTGTAATCTCTATAACCTTGAATTAATTGTTGAAAACAGGACCTTTACATAAGGGTTTCTTGTTTCCCTAAGTAACTCCTGCCTGCAGACTGTCTCTTGTTCCTGGAAGATGTTTTGGGGAGATTCTTAAACTTCAGGAGGCATCAGATTCACCTGGAGGCTTGTTAAGCCACAGATTGCTGGGCCTTAGTTTCAGAGTTTCAGATTCAGTAGGTCTAGGGTGGGTCTCAAGATTTGTATTCTTAACAGGTTGTCAGATCCCAGAGTCTGGGTCCAGCCCATGCTGAAGTCCAAGGGAGTCGATGGATGGGCAGAAAGAACACTTTGGGTGGGGGCTGTAGGCAGCAAAATGTAGTTTTATTCAGCACCACTCTCATCAACAGTTTTCTCACTGTCTACCCTGTCTTGGCTGCTTGAGCTGGCCACCCCCACGTGGCCACAGCTGCATAGCCGGCTCTCCCTTGCCTTCAGGGTCAGCAGGTCAACTACCTCGCTGGTCATGAGCAAGCTGAGCTGTGTCCTGGCTCCCTCCTGTCCATCTGCAAGGATGGACAGCTCTGGCGCTCTCTCTTTCTCTCTCTCTCTGGGCACCAGTGCACCCACCATGTTAAGCCCTGTTGAGCCAGTCAAGCCAAGCCCCCAAGAGTCCCTGTACAGCATCAGCAGGACAGTAATACCTTTTGCAGACAATAGTGGCATAGAGTTAAGTAGGAGCTCACACAAACAGGTTATATAACATGTGGAGGTGTGCGCCTGGCTGCCAAACTTGCTGAATCATGCAGGCATGGATATCTGCCTTGGCCTATTCCTTGACAAAAGCACATCCACGTACCCTGTACTCCACCCGCTAGGCCGGGGGAGACATGGATTTTGGATACACAGGTTGACACATAGGCTTTGGGCACGCAGGCCTGATATGCATAAGCCTCAAGAAACTGCCCAACTATGGGTGCATATTACCATAGGTGTCACCCTCTTGGAATTATTGTTCACACTGCCCAGAGTTTAGCTCATTAGCTACTCTGTTTATACCTGGTTTCAAGCCATATGGCATCAGTACAAGGCTGAACTGTGACACTGTAGCACCCCGGCTAGGCCTATCTGTGTATCATGCCCTATTAGGAATGGGGGATGCGCTTCCTAATGGTGAGGGCTCAGGGTCTAGGGCTGCCTCAGGCCCATGGCCTTATCTTGCATTAGGACTGTAGGCCCCAAAACCTCCTGTGACTCTGCTGCTAAGGGACTTGTATTCAGTGTACTTCACTGTTCTAACTAGTGCCTGACTTCACTAAAGTGGATATCTGCACTTGGGAGGTCATGACCCATGAACACACCCATCCCGCTACTGGGTAAGTCATCTGCACAATGACTGTAACCGTCCTGACATGCTTTTATGAGCCTGAAGGGCAGCATATGCAGTGACTAACTGCTTTCCCAGTTCAAGGGGTGGTTATCCATGAATGCACCCATCCCACTGTTACTAACTGCTTCTCTATTAATGAACACTGGAGCTTAGCTCCCTTCCATAGTTGGGACCAAAAGCCTACTGGCATACACAGGTGCTCCGTGCACTGCTATAAGCCTTAACTATAATTATCTGTGGTTATATCTACATCTAGCTTAAATGGGCACCTCTGGTTGACTACTCTTGGGACTTGTGCTTGCTTAATAGCCTGCTTGGCTACCAGGAAGGCTGTCTCAGCTGCATCATCCCAATCCCAGGCAAGAGGGGTGCTGCCGCTTCTAAACCTACAAGTGAGTCAGAGGTTAATATAACATCATCAACAAAACCATGACATATGATGGGGCTATGCATATAGCCCTGCAGCAACACCGAGAAAGTTCATTGTTGCCCACCCATGAAAGCAAACTGTTCCTGGCTCTCAGTGGAGTGTCCCAGTTCCATTGTCCAGAGGTCCATGAAGTCTGTGACAGATGGCACAGCTGCCAAGCTGTGCACAACATCCACCCCCAGAATGTCCTTAGGCATGGGAGAGACATACACAGTGCGTAAGCGGAGAGCCAAGTGGCTAATGCCAAGATGCAAAGACACAGGTTTCACTTTCACTGACCGGTCTCCATAGCCATCAATAAATGCAACTCTGCCTGGAAACTTATCCGGGTGCAGGGGCCAGTGGATTGCCAAGTTCATAGGTGGCTCTGGTTGTCCAGTGCTCCCCACAAGTTGGATATCTGGGCCAGTTTCTTATCAAACAGAAAAGGTTTTACACTTTTGCCAGCTGCAGGAGGTATTCTTTGAACTGGACTGCTCAGGCAGGACCAGGTTGTACAGCAATGTCCTCCTCCTCCTGAATGACTTGCACTAAGTCTGTACATGACTGCAGACATTATTTACTTAGCGGGGGTGCAGGCACCATAGGAAATATGTTCCACTACGATGGGGGATCTCTGGGCCCACCCTTGGGGCCCAACAGCTGCTTATGCTCTATTTTCTGATGGATAACTGGGCAAGCCTGCAATGGAGTTTCTTCCCTCTCCCTGCGCTGCATCCTGTAGGGACTAGGAAGGGACTGGGCATGCAATTCCCACAGCACAGTCACAAATGCCCACCTGACTCTGCTGGTAAAGGCATGCTTCTTCCAGTGCTGTGCACTTCCAGGTGCTTCAGTACCTTCTCCACACTCGTGGGGGATATGTCCACTGCCTCCCATGTTTCCACTGGGGCTCATCCAAGCAGCACAGCTGCCACTAGATATCACAGCCCATGCAGCAGCCACATAGCTGACCCAGGTGCCCCAGAGGCTGAAGACCCCCTCACCTCATCCCATCCTCATCGCCAGTTGTCAGATCCCACGGTCTGGGTCCAGTTCATGCTGAAGTCTCAGGGAGTGAGTGGATGGGCAGAAATGACACTTTGGGGGCCGTAAGGAGGTGAGATGTAGTTTTAACCAGAGCTTTCTCATCAACAGTTTTCTTACTGTCTGCCCTGTCTCAGCTGCTTGAGCCAGCCACCCCCATGCACAGCTGCGTGGCTGGCTCTCCTTTGCTTTCAGGGTCAGCAGCTAAACTCTTTCTCTCTCTGGGCACGAGCAAGGTAAGCTATGTCCTGGCTCCCTCTTGTCTGTCTGCAAAGATGTACAGCTCTGGCTCTCTCTCTCTCTCTGGGTGCCAGTTACCTGCCATGTTAAGCCATGTTGAGCCGAGTTGAGCCAAGCCCCAAGGGCCCCTGTACAGTGTCAGCAGGACAGTTATACCTTTTATAGACAATAGTGGTGTAGAGTCAAATATGAATTTACACAAACAGGTTATATAACAAGTGGAGATGTGCACTTGCACACCAAACTTGCTGAGTCATGCAGGCCTGGATATCCACACTGGCCTATTCCTTGACCAAAGCACATCCATGTACCTTACACAAGTTATAGGACATGTCACTGGGTTTGGGACCATAATTTTGAGAGCCGCTGAGAAAGTCATCATTCTTCATTATTCTCCAGAAAAAAGTAACAACCAAGATGGACAGAGACTCTCTGGGCCTCCAGGCATCTGCTGCCAGAGGACATTGTTCAGAGCCACCTGTGTGTTTGTGGGATCTGCTGTGTGGAACTCTGGTCAGTGGCTTCTCGTATTGGAGAATAAAGAGTCTGCTCTTCTGTTATTGTTAATAAGCTCCTACCCTTTGGCTTGAGAGTCATAAAAACCCCACTTTTACTGATGTCTTTGGTGGCAAATAGCTTTATTCTTGCTTTCCTATTCCAGAACATTTATTATTTAATTGGATTTTTTACATACACATCTCTGGGGTTTCTTAATAACTTTCAAAATTGAAGTACGATAAACCCTTTAGCATTCACTTTAATATCCCCAGTCACAGAGAACTTGAGTACCTGGCTCATGGGCCACTTTTCAACTCCAGCTATGTGGATCTTGGTCTGTCTTTGTTCTCCCTCACTTGAACGTACATGTAAATATGTGCATACATACACATGTGCACATGCATGCATATCCCACATAGAAATTTAGGCTGATGACATCATCCTCGGGAACTTCAATATCCACATCATCGACTCTGCCCGCCTCTTGAAGCATTGCCCCTAACCTGTCTGCAACAAGAGGTCATGACTACAAGAACAGTGACATTTGTCTTTTGACCTCCCCACCCCTAAACTTCCTGCTTAACCATGACCTCTTTTAAACTCACAGTGAGCCTATGCTAGGAGATTGTGTGGCATAATAGAAAGAACAGGGGCTTTGGAGTTAAATATGCACAGTTTTAAATCCTTTCCAGCTGTGCAACCTTGGGTTTTTAATGTCTGTTTTGGGAGATAATACCTACATTACAGGCTTGCTGAGAGAGTTAAATTAGACAATACATGTAAAGCACTTAGCATGTAGAAGATGATGAACTAGCGAAATTTATTACCCTCCCTACACTTCAGCTGTGCACAGGGTTAATCACACATTGGGCCTTACCTGTCACTCAGATTTGCTCTGCCTCCAAGACCTTCAGTCTGGAGTTTCTCTCTAGAGAGAACATACCATGGGGAGGCTGGATGGCATGGGATGCTGGAATCACAGCAACAGAAGGAGAGGAAAATGGCAGAGATCCTAAGCCACTGGGTAACTAGCCCTTATATCTCACCTTATTGTAAAGTTAGGGCGTTGATTCAGAATCTCTGAGGTCCTCTCTAGTTCCAGTATTCTATTATTCTTCAACCCCAACTAAGTCTCTTCATTGCCATCCCCATGATTTCCAGTTCTCTGTATTTTTGCAGCTCATTAGTTCTCATCTCAGCAAACTTGCCTTCCATCAACCTTTCATTTAAGTCGTCTCTCTTCTAATTTGCTATCATAAATCCTATGTTCTAGCCAAATAGAATCATACTGGTTTACTTTTCTTCATGGTGTGCCTTTTTTCTAATCTAATGTGTTATTTATTTTGTGTTCATATGTCTTCCTTACAAGGATATAAGCTTATTGAAGGCAGATACTTTTATTCATTGCTGTACCCCTGCACCTAGACTAATGCCTAGCCATAGAAGATGTGCAATAAATATTTGTTGAATGAATTCCCTGCCTTCTCATCATGCTTCCACACATGTGTGTTACTCCAGTTGCTGATTGATTAACGTGGGGCAGGAAATAAATTGGAAATGTAAGGATGATGGATCTTGATCCTCCTGACTTGGAATCTAACCTGACCCTGCGTACCTTCCTTGGCAGTGACTGCCTGCCAGAGAGTACTCTCCTGCCAGTGGTAATGGTCCAAGTGTGTGCACCCGTGGACAGTAGGTGTTGGACTGCTGGCCACCTTATTTGGGCTTCTGTCCCACCAAGACACTCTCTCTTTTTCTTCTCAAAAGGCTTGTTGCTGAGGTGCCTTAGGCCTGGCATATTCCCATCATAATGACATTAAGTTTTGTTCAGGTGAAATTAACTGGCCACCCCAAAAGGCTAGGCAGGTGAGAACCAGGAGGCAAGAATCCTGGTTCCAAGTGAATGTCTGACATGTGACTGTGGACAAATTAATCCAAAAATACCTTAAAAAATGGCTTTATTTTGGAGAGTAATTTAAGTTCACAGAAAAATTGGGCAGAAAATACAGAGATTTCCCAATGCAAGTGTGAAGACAGTTTCTTCTAAGAGACAGCAGTCTGGTTGGGAGACAAGACACACATACACAAAATCTTTTATTTTTGTCTCCAACGTATTTCTCGAATGTGTTCTCTTCTTCCCATCTCCATAATCTATACTATAGTTTTCACCATATCCAACTCTGCACCTTCATTTGAGATAGCATCTCGTCTTACCTGGATTACTGTGGCTTCCCACCTCATTCTATCATGTCCAGGCTTGCCCCTTTTAGTCTTTTCTCCTGTAGAAGAATGATCTTCCAAAAATCCAAATCAGATCATGGTGCTCTCTTACTTGAAGCTTCCTGCTGGACTTTGAATTTAATTGACCCCCTACCTTGGCTTATTGGGGTCTGTTTGGTTCTTCTGTGCCCACCTCTCCTTCTTCCTCTGGTGATCCTCTCTGGTTACCAGCTTAGATGCAGTCATAAAGAACTTCTTGTACTTCCTTAAACACTTGATGTCTTTCCCACTTCAGGGCCTGCCTGTGCACATGCCATAGGTCTGCCTGAAATTCTCTGCTTCTCAACCATCCACCCTGGTCTTCATATGGCCAGCTCCTTCTTATCACCGAAGTCTCAGCTGAAAAGTAATCTTCTTGGAGGATTTCTCCAAATCAAATTCCCTGGTCATTCCACTGTGGGGCATTATATGTTTCCATCATAGACCTTATCACAGATTGCAGTGATTTACCTGTTAATGTACTTGTCTGTCTGCATCACTAGACTGTAAGCTCCCTGAGGCCAGGGACTATGCCTTCTTCAATGTTCTACTCTTATAACCTCAATACCTAGCACAGTACCTGACATGCGGTAAGCCCTCAATAAATATTTTAACACTGAACAAATAATGACTAACTGCCAAACACAATGCTCCATGGGATGGCACTGTGTCTTTGTATAAGCTAGCAAAGCAGTGAAAGATTTTGTTAATTGCACTTATGGTAACTATGCGCTGTGTCAGTTGTCCTCAGGATAACTTTACATAATTAAAAACATTTAAAAGCTATTTAACACATTAAAATCATGCAAAAATACTAAAATTAAACTGTATATTCTGCCATATTGGATATTTTGCTATTTGTCATGCAGATAGTTTATTTCAAGAACTTCTATTCATAATGTGTATCATGCTTGCTTCATTTAAAATCAGTACTGAGATGTAGTTTCCGTTTCCTGAAAAACATCTTTAATAAAGACAATCGCACTTTGAGGGAGATGACCCTCCTTTCCTAAGGGTCCCTTTTGGATTCTCCAAGAGTAGAGGGTAGCTCTCAGTTACAAATCCTTCTCTGTTAGGCCTTGAGTTGTAACAGTCTTGTTGGGTGGTTACAAAAGTCAACTTTCTCTGTTGTATCAACTTACAAAAGGCAGTTATTCTAAAACATGTACTACAGACTGCTTAGTAAAATATCTGCCGGATGTTGTTGTAAGTCATTTTATGAACATGCTACATGTGGCAGTAAGCACAGGGTATGTTTCTGAAAGAGCAGCTGCCTCTCATTTCATCTGACCTGATACTTATTCATCATGTTTACTGGATTCAATGGCCAGCTTAGTTGCGTTGGAACATGGGCCTGATGCCTGTTGGCAGCTCTGACTGTCTGGGTGCCTTTCAGTTTTATCCCTTTGATTGTCAAGCAGTTTTGCATTATTGATAAATTACAGGTATGGTACTCAGAGGGAGGATGGGGGCATTTCAGAGTGAATGGCGGTGTCCTTGGGTCTGATGCTCACTTGGACTCATCCATCTAGACAATTCTATGTAGTAAAGGTGTGTTTATGGGATTAGTTATTAATCACAAAACAGGATAGGAGTTACTTGACTGCTAATTATAACATTGGATGAGCACATAAAAATCATCATAATAAATAATATCATCCCTGTAGAACCCTTCACATAAAATCAGTCCTGTCAGACAAATACTTATTTACATAACACAGAATCTTAAAAAGAAATCCTAAAAAACAAGCAACAACCAAATAAGCAAAATATATGTATAGAACCTAATAAAAATTAGTACCTTAAAAAATCACTACAAGCTATGTTTTCTATAATTATATCAAACCCTAGAGTTTTAACTATGTAATAGTAATTTTTTCGTGTTTTTGCTGTTATTGTCCTTTTGATTTACTTAACTATGTCTAACTTGAACAAACAATGTTAAGTGGGGAAACAGATGCGATTAAATAGCCCGTAATTATGTTTTTAGTCAACTGCCACCATCACAGACTCCTCCTGTTACTCGGACCAGAAAAAAGTGACCTAACTGATTTCACCAACTGCTTTGCCAGGCCCTGATGCAGAATAGATGGCCTTATTAAGCAATCAAAAACCAGCCATTACAGAGGAATGGTAATCAACAGTGTTTATACAGCCCACACACTAGCCCCACAATACACAATCAGGACCATGAATTCTGCTAATTGGGTACCTTCTGTGTCCAGAGGTGCCTGCAAAGGGAAACAAAAGAAACTTGAAAATTAGTGTTTGTAGCAATTAGTTTCTGTCTAAAGGCTTAACCCAGTTCAGGGAAACCATGATTCAAACAGGGATTATTATAGCAACTCTGGTATTTAAATGTCTTCAGCCATTATTTGAGGTAGGATTTAGCTTTGGCAAAAGTAATGTAGATTCATCTTCTTTTTTAAATTTACTTAAAATGATTTTTGTTTTGAACTTTTCAAAAATCAAAACCATTAAGCCATTTGCTACTTTGAATGTTCTGGCTTTGAGTAGTGTGTGTGTGTGTGTGTGTGTGTGTGTGTGTGTGTGTGTGTGTTTATACCTTTTGATCTTGTTCAAGACCGGCTGAAAGGACTGTTAAATACATGTATTGTTGGGAAGCTCTGCTCAGAGGAATAATATAGTTGAGTTTGTCGTGCCATTATTTCTCGCAGAATGATCTGTGGTTTAGTGGGAACCACGGGGTGTAATTCTTGGTTAAGGGAAAAAAGGACAGCCAGTGTTTTATTTATACATGTATGTACAAATTCACATTCTAAGTAATAGTGCTAAAATAGTTGAAGAGGAGAATGTAGAGTCTCTGTGTGTATTTCATCTAAGTAAACTCGCAGGGCATTTCCAAATGGGCCCCACTGAAAGCCCAATGGATTTTATAAAATTGATTACAAAAAGCCTTTTGCCCTTTTCTTCTCTTTTAGTCTTTAGCATTTCTGACGTAATAATCAGATAGACAAATCTCTATGCTTTGCTTCTGTCTTTATAGACTCCCTGCTGTAGATGTTCAAAGGGCAAATTAACAGTAGCACAATTCGAGGGACCTCTTCACCTCCCATAGAAAGCATCAGCTGCAGGTTCTTGCTGTCCTGAAGCTCTCCACATGGTTGTAGAAGGATCATAACAATGAAGAAAAATGGATTAGGAGGGGAAAGGAATAAGCCTAATGATTCAGAAGAAAACCAAAGAAATAATCGACACTTCATTTTCTGTGATTTAAAGGCTACATGAGCAAATGGCAGTTTGTCTTTTTAAATTTATTAATCATTTGCTGTCTCCAACTACTTAAATGATGGTTAACCACTGTCAATAAGTATAGTAAAAATTGTATTATTAACACCAAATTTCACATTATTAAGACAGAAATTATAGAAAGAATATTGGTACTTTGAAAACAATCAGAATAAGTATGATAGTTTTAGAGACTCTGTAACAACATTTTACTCCTGACTGATTACATTACATATTGATATTAGTGAGCATCAGTATGTAGTGCAATCAGTCAGGAGAAAATGAGTGAAATGTGAACTAATGAGAACTAATTGTGTCACATAATAGCAAGGACACAGAATTCTATCAATTAAATTAGTTTGAGATGAAACAAATATGAATATAATAATGTTTATAATAATGAAGCAATTAGAGCTAATGAAATAAACGTTAATAAAGACCAGGTTCCCTAGCCCATTTCTGCCCTTCTCCTTCTAATTCCTCTAAACTTTGAGTTGTATTGTATTCACTGGAATCTTTTCAGCCATTGATGCTTGTTTCTTTGTATGTTGGAAGCTGTAGGGATGAAGAATACAAACCTTCACCGTTTGCATGTTTCTTGTTGTCGTACCTGTAGAAGGCTCCTCATGGCCTGGCGTATCATCTCTTGGCAAGGTACCCTTTTCCCTCTGATGAATAAATCATGCCTTGTTCCACAGAACTTTTACTTTCATATACTGTTTTTTCTTTACCTGGGTTAGAAAATTGGCACTTCTTGGTGTCAACATTGATCTTTCTTGACATATTGGAGAGTTAACCGCTCAGGTCTGGTGCCTCTCCATTGTGTAATACAACTGGATTTTGCTTATTAGTCACTTCCTTGGTGTCCTTAAGTCTTTGATGATCATGCCACTTAGTACCCAGATACGAAGAGACTCAACTGGGATGGCAAAGCCAGTTTCTTAAGTATCTGATTAGGAATGTACTCTCGAGGAGAAATTACACTCACATCTTTCAGGAGATAGTTTTGGAGTCCCAACTTTAGTCTGGCAAACATCAGCAAAACAATCAGGAACTGTATTCTGTATTACAATTTAGATTTCAGACTCAACGCCTATGTTGCTAAGCATCTTATAGAACACTGAGGATGGGTGCTAGGGAAGATGATACAGCAGTTTATTTCCAATCAGCTCAGAAACTCACCCATTTTGTTAAGACTACTACCTTCCAAGGAATGATGCAATAGCAAATTATGGATTAAGAAAAAAGTATTTTTGTGGTGCATGCCTATTCTATTATGAACACTACATTGGCAATTAATGACAATCTTGAAAGATTTTAGTAATTTCTTCTTGATTATCTATTTGGATGTTACTCTGGTGTATTTATATTTATTCTCAATCTAGGCTCTAGCTAGTTAGTGTTAGTAAATGATATTTGGCCATTAAAATAGGTGGTACTCTGTGCTGTGAAAGTTTCAACAAACTTTCTCATTTGGCTACCGTGTTTTTATCATGTATATTATTGTGTTTTTGCTTTTGCTTTTGTATTACATTAAAAAGACATCAGAACGAGCTGTGAGTTAATGTTTCACTTATAAAAGGTTATGGATTACTCTCAGCTGGTTTCTCAGGCTGACACAGGGTTCATGATTAGAAGAATGAAAACAAACATGAATTGAAAATGTCACTAACCTTTATTGGGCTCTGAGAATCCCGGAGTCTGCGTGACAGGAGGCTTTCCTGTTTTCAGCACTATAAAGAAGATTGAAACAAAACAGCACGGATCTTGGCTATTTACATCTTTTAATGAATGCTCTTCACGTTTGGGTTCCTTTGTCTGTCTCCCAGTTTTCAAGGGTTTAGCTGTGAAAAGTGCGGATGGTATCACATAGTCTTATAAACCATGGAGCAGACATCTGTCTAGGATGCTTTTTTCTTCAAATTACACTCAGTGTAAAGGGCATATATATAGCTGTGCACGTATAAGTTAGCCAGTTATCTACTCTCAATGCTCACTAGCACTGAGTTGGAAAGTATTTTCAAATATACTATTAGTAAAGCTGTGTGTTTATGTGGGTATGTGGTGAAGGTATATTTAAGATGAGATCTATCTTATATGTGATGGGACCATTAGGTTTGAATCTGATAGTGCTGTCTTTAAAAACCTTTTATGAATCATAAACCCTACATCCCAGGACCTCATTAGACTAGACAAAGTAACATGAACTGAAACAGTCTGTTTACACGAACCGTAGAGTGTTTAGAGATTAAACTGTGATACAGGAGATAAAAAACACGTTTGAACAGCAATAATTTATTTGAGCTTTAAGTTTCTATTAAGAATCCTGTCTTTGTTTCTGTACAGTGATTTGGACTTTGTTGTTCTTGACCTAATATGAATAACCTTGCAGCATCTGAAACATATGCGTATTTTTCTTTCCCCTTTAATTTCTCTCCGTGCTACCTCTTGATCTGGTGCACCTTGTGACAAATTGTACTATAATTTTCACTGATTTCATACGTAATTTGAGAAAATACTCTATGAATATCACTAAGGAGATCTCAAAATAAAGCACATTCATTTATCTGCACTGCAAATACGTAGTGGGTGAGGAATTTTAGACTTTTACAAAGGCATTTACTTGTTCCCACATTAAAGTGAGTTCTATAGGCCCACGTTTAGTCCAACATTATTTCAAAGACTGGTATTTCATGGTGTAACTTTGGCCTATAATACAGATTTAAAGACATTCATTGGTTGACTATAAGTGTTTTGGAAACAAATTTATGCCTTTGTATTCTCAGTTTATCTAAGTATATATTATTCTTTGAACCCAGAATTTGTTTTTCTTTCTAAAAGAAGATTGAAATAATCCTTTGGCCAGAATAAATTTTCATTAAAACATATGAAGCATTTTTTATTTTTATTTTATTACAGCCTTAGAAAAATTATATATAATTAATAATAATATAATAAAGCAAAACTTATGCCCAAATATTGACCATTAAGATCAATATTATTATTTTTTCTAAAAAGTTCAGTGCTTTTTAAAAAGATCACTTCTAAGTGATCACTTGGAAGGTCTTCTTTTTATTTATTTTTATTTTTTATTTTTACAGGCACATAGTAGGTGTATATGTTTACGGGGTACATGAGATACGCTGATACGGCATACAGTGTGAAATAATCATATCAGGGTAAATGGGGTAGCCATCGCCTCAAGCATTTATTCTTCCTTTTGTTAAAAACATTCCAATTACACTTTTTTAGCTCTTTAAAAATGTACAATATTGTTGATTATAGTCACCCTGTTGTGCTAGCAAATGTTAGATCTTATTCATTCAACCTAGCTATATTTTGTAACCATTAACAGTCCCCACTTCCCTGCCCCCTTCCTCCATTACCCTTCCCAGCCTCTGGTAACCATCATTCTATTCTCTATCTCCATTAGTTCATTGTTTTAAATTTTTAGCTCCCACAAATAAGTGAGAACATGTGATGTTTGTCTTCTCATGGCTGGCTTATTTCACTTATCATGATGTCCTCCAGTTCCATCCATGTTGTTGCAAATGTCAGGATTTCATTCTTTTTTATGACTGAAGAGTACTCCCTTGTGTATATGTACCACATTTTCTTTATTCTTCTGTTGATGGACACTTAGGGTGCTTCCAAATCCTGGCTACTGTGAATAGTGCTTCTGTAAACACGGTAGTGCAGATATCTCTTTGATATACTGATTTCCTTTCTTTTGGTTATATACATAGCAGTGGGATTGCTGGATCATATGGTAGATCATATTCTAGTTTTTGAGGAAGTTCCAAACTGTTCTCTATAGTGATTTTACCTAATTTACATTCCCACCAACAATATAAGAGGATTCCTTTTTCTTCACATCATTGCCAGAGTTTGTTATTGCCTATCTTTGGATAGGCAATTTAATTGGGGTGAGATAGTATCTCATTATAGCTTTGATTTGCATTTCTCTGATAATCAATGATATTGAGCAACTTTTCATATGCCTGTTTACCATTCATATGTCTTCTTTTGAGAAATGTCTCAGATTTTTAAAATTTTATTATTAATTGGATTATTAAATTTTTTCCTACAGCACTGAGTTCCTTATATATTCTGGTTATGAATCCCTTGTCACATGGGTAGTTTGGAAACATTTCCTCCCCTTCTGTGGGTTGTCTCTTCACTTTGTTATTGTTTCCTTTGGTGTGCAGTAGCTTTTTAATTTGATGTCCATTTTCTTTTGGCTTGAGTGTGCATGTGGGGTATTACTTGATAAATCTTTGCCTAGACCAATGTCCTGGAGAATTTCTCCAATGTTTTCTTTTAGTAGTTTCATAGTTTGAAGTTTTAGATGTAAGTCTTTAATCCATTTTGATTTGATTTTTGTGTAAGGAGAGAGATGGGGATCTAGTTTCATTTTTCTGCATATGGGTATCCAGTTATCCCAGCACCATTTATGGGAAACAAAACAGACTGCTTTCTCCAATGTACATCCTTGGCTCCATTGTTGAAATGAGTTCACTGTAGGTGTATGGATTCATTTCTAAGTTCTCTATTTTGTTCCATTAGTCTATAAGACCAACATTATTTTTAAGCATGAAGTTAGAAAACTTGGTGGAAAGAAAGTTACTATTTTGGTATTTGTTTTGCTCAAAAGTGGCAATTTTATTATTGCTTCAATTTAAAAGATTTATTTATACATATAATATTATTTTATTTCAGAATAATCAATGGGCTTTTTCCATTTAAAATGTTTCCTATTTGGGAAAATGTTCAGGTTTTTCAGAGAAAGCAAATCACTCAGGTTTAAATTGGAAGGATTGTGGATCAGGAACCTAGCTCCAATTTTGATCTTGCTGCTCTAGATGATGTTGAAAGTCACCTAAACTCACTTTCTTCAAATTTATTTCCTTCCTTCCTTCCTTCCTTCCTTCCTTCCTTCCTTCCTTCCTTCCTTCCTCCCTTCTTTCTCTCCCTCCCTCCCTCTCTCCCTCCCTCCCTCCCCTCTCTCTCTCTCTGTCTCTGTCTCTTTCTCATCTCAATCTCTTACTCAGACTGGAGTGCAATGGAATGATCTCAGCCCACCGCAACCTCCACCTCCCGGGGTTCAAGCAATTCTCCTACCGCAGCCTCCCAAGTAGCTGGGATTACAGGCACCCACCACCATGCCTGGCTAATTTTTTGTATTTTTAGTAGAGATGGGGTTTCACTATATTGGCCAGGCTGGTTTGAGCTCCTGACCTTAAGTGATCCACCTGCCTTGGCATCCCAAAGTGCTGGGATTCCAGGCGTGAGCCACCACACCGGGCCCGATATTCACTTTGACAGAATGTGAAAACATCTGAAATTGAAGACATTATGAAATAAAGCCAATCACAAGACAACATATATTGTATTAGTCCCTTATATGAGGGACCTAGAGTAGCCGAATTTTACAGAGACAAAAAGTAGAATAGTGGTTGTCAGGGGAGGGAATATGGAAATCTTGTTTTCTGGATACAGTGTTTCAGTTTGAGAAGATGAAGTTCTGGAGATGGAAGGCGGTAATTGTTGCATGACAATGTGAATGTATTTAATGCCATTAAATTGTTCATTTAAAAATGGTTAAAACTGTAGATTTTGTGTTTTGTATATTTTACCACAGAATTTTGTTTTCATTGTCAAGGTTACCAATGACTTCTAAGGCGCCAACTCCAATGCTCAGTTCTTGGTTTTCACCATATCAAATCCCTCAGCATCATTCAACACAGAAAATCTTTCCCACTTCTTTACGTATTTTCTTCATTTGGTTTCCAGAGAATCATAGTGTCTTAGTTTTGTGGTTTCTTTCTTTCCCTTTCTTTCAGTGCTTCTTCCCAGTCCTTTTGTTGTGTTCTCTTCCTTTTAGTGATGCCAAATGCTCGGGAGGCCTCTTTTCTGCGTGATCTAAACTTGCTCATCACGAGATCTATCCAGTTTCATAACTTTAAATATCTACATGCAGATGGCCCACATTAGCATCTTCAACCCCTGTTTTTCTCCTTATGTAAACACTATTTTAAATATCTTCATTTATATGTCCAATAGACATTTCATATTTAACATTTAAAACAAAGGTTGATTTTTTTTTTCTCCTAAACCTGATTTTCACTCATTGTTTACCATCTCAGTTGCTGGCAAAACTCTTTACCTGGTTTCACATGACATCAATCAATCAGTCAATTTGAGATCATTCTTGACTCTTCTTTTATACCATATATCTATTCAATTAAAAAAATCCTGTTGGTAATGCGACCTTCAGAATAAATCCCAAATCTGATCATTTGTGACCATTTCTATTCCTGGTACACTGGTCTAAGCCGCCCCTGTCTTTTTCCTGGAACTTAGCATTGGTTTCCTACCTAGTCTCCCTGCTTCTACTCTTGATACTTCTCCCTCCTTCAAGTCTATTCTCTTACTAGCACCTCTAGTGCTCCTATAAAAATCTAAATCTGGGCTGGGCGTGGTGGCTCATGCCTGTAATCCCAGCACTTTCGGAGGCTGAGGGGGGTGGATTGTGAGGTCAGGAGTTCAAGACCAGTCTGGCCAACATGGTGAAACCCCATCTCTATTAAAAATACAAAAAATTAGCTGGGCGTGGTGGCAGGCACCTGTAATCCCAGCTACTTGGGAGGCTGAAGTGGGAGAATTGCTTGAACCTGGGTGGCAGAGGTTGCAGCGAGCCGAGATCGCACCACTGCACTCTAGCCTGGGCGACAGACTCCAGCTCAAAAAAAAAAAAAAAAAAAAATCTAAATCTGATCATGGCAAATACTGTAATTCTTCCAATCCCACTTAGAGGAAACTTTTAGGAATAAAGATTTTGATTCTTTTAGAAAAATGCCGATATTCTTTTTATCAAGCAGAGTTTGGTTAATGCTATGGCCTGAATGTGTCCAACCCCCTACCCCCATATGCTGAAACCTAAATTCCTAATGAGGTAGTATTAAGAGGTGGAGCCTTTGGGAGGTGATTAGGTTATGAGGGCTCTGCCTTAATAAAAGGAGCTTGAAGGAGCCTGTTTGCCCCTTTCGCCTTGTGAGGACAGAGGGAATGCACCATCTAGGGGAGATGGGCCCTCACCAGACACCAGATTGGCTGCTGCCTTGATCTTGGACTTCCCAGCCTCTAGAACTGTCAGAAAACATTTCTGTTGTTTATAAATTACTCAGTCTAAGGTATTTTGTTATAGCAGCCCAAATGGAGTAAGACAATCAAAGTTGTTGTATGATTCTTTTAGCCCATGTATTTTTTATGTTGGGATATAATCCAGAATTTGTAGAGAAGGAGTGTTTTGTTGATAAATAGTTTCTTACTATCTTTCCCTCAGGTCACCCATTTCTCTTAAGTGGCCTGGTCATGTAGTGATTATACTAAAACTGGTTAAAGAAAAATCATGGCCACCTCTCTTATCCGTCACTATTTTCAGCACACTTACAAGATTAGAATGGAAATAAGATAATATTTATATCAACTTTTTGCTTAGTGGTGCCAAATTAAAGAGTAAATTAATATCCTTACCTTACTTTTTTGTCAATGATTTTTTAGGCTTTTATTGTTCTCCTAGTAGGTTATTTTGACTCTTCAGTATTTTGGTTAGGCCTTTCTTTTTTTCAAATTTGCATCATGTACCATAATTTATTTATTTTCCATCTAGGTTATTAACAGTGAGTCTGAGTGATTGTGATCTTCAGTCTCTCTTAGATTCTGGGGCCTTGCAGATCCGCAACAGCCACACAGGTCTTAACGATGGGGTAGCAACATCTAAAGTATAGCCATTGCAAAGGACACTTATCCATCACGTTATTTCCTGGGTTGTCATTTAAGGCTGCTTTCTGCAGCATACTTTCTGGTATTTGATTCCAATTTGTTTTAAGGGTCCCATATAATTGGACTTCCATCCTATGGGTAAAGAAAACAGCTCTTTCAGGGACAAGTCAATTAACCACCCTCAGCCACGCATGGTGCCTTAATAGTGTGGGCAGGGAACTGAGTTATTTTCAACTACTCGCAGGAATATGCCCAACTTAGTTTAATAGTTACTTGGTTAGTGCAGTTTGTTAAATCTCCTATGGAGGCAAAGACTTTATAATTTTTCTGATACTTAATAGAGTAGCTTCAGAGTAAATCTAGTGGTCTTTTCCTGAAGTTATACTCATATTTGAGCTGTTTGACAAGAGAGTAATGTCTCTAGTGTCTCCTGATTTGTCCAGGTTCCACTCTATAGAGCAGCTCTTTTTCTTTACAGCATGTAAACTGGATTTCTGAAATCACAAAAAGCACTGACCTAGTTTTTGGTCTTTTTTTTTTTTTTTGAGCTCTTGTGACCTTGGGGTATTGAATTTAAGTGAGGTGGGAGCAAGGTGTGACAGCATTTGTGGAGAAAAAGGTAGAGCTGGCAGGTCTCAAATTGGTTTCTAAGAGCGTCCCAGCCTGACTCACGAGCTGCCTGCTGCAGTTCTGAAACTTTCAGCACCTTGAAATGGTATTAATTATTTGGATATTGCTTGGCTCCTTCCAACCCCTTTAGGTCTTAGAAAAATGAAAAGATACGATTTTTTTGGTGGTGGGAGTGGCTAAAAATACACCACTGGAAAATGTCATTTTCTATTTTTTCAGCCTGGGTAAGCTATTAAAGAGCAAGTTTTCCTGTATCCCTTTTCCCATATTGGACCTGTTGGGACTATGTCCTCAGCTAAATAGCTTGTGATTTGCCTCTTACTCTTGGAAAAGGGAAATCTATTCCAGCAAGGAATCCAAATATAGTACACAGTTATTTAGGCTAGCCTAGGCGTATGCTAACTGTAACTCTAAACTTAGATGTATCCTGAAACCACATGATGCTTTTCTTACAGTGGTTCACGCCTGTAATGCCAGCACTTTGGGAGGCAGAGGTGGGCAGATCACCAGAGCTCAGGAGCCTGAGACCAGCCTGGGCTACATGGTGAAACCCAGTCTCTACTAAAAATGCAAAATAATTAGCTGGATGTGGTGGCACACACTTGTAATCCTAGCTACTAGGGAGGCTGAGGCAAGAGAAGAATCGCTTGAATCTGGGAGCAGAGGTTGCAGTGAGCTGAGATCACTCTGCTGCACTTCCGTCTTGGCGACAGAGTGAGACTCTGTTGCAAAAAATAAATTAAATTAATAAATAATTAAAAATTAAAAAAAATAAAAGCCATGGTTGAAATATAGAACTCACAAAGGTTTACTCTGTTATTGTTATTAAAGTGTGAGCACTGAACCCTAAGTATTCAAAGACATGGTAGGATGGGCAGCTTATCCCTTTTCTGATTGCTATAAATTTTACTGAACACCCTGTTTGTAGTAGCCACTGAAATAATTGCTGTAAATTGAACTTGAAAGGAGAATGGCACTTTCCTTTTATTGTCTGTTGGGATTCAGGGACCTCTGGCTTTCTTTACTGTTAGTACTATTTCTAAGCTCCAAGTTCATTTTTAAATTCTAATTGACAGTTAAATCCAGAAGAATGAACTAGTAAGAGAACTGTTGGCATAGCTTCTTTTAGCTCTGAGAGCCTAGACTCTGAAGACTAGAGATTAAAAATACTTGGGTCTAATCTCTGAATTCTAGTAACTGGAAATGAAAACTGAAATAGTACAAAGAACTTTGGTCTTGGCATCATAAAGAGGTTCGACTTCTCAGCAACAGAACACACCATCTCTATTATTTTTCTACAAAGTCATTGATCCACAAAGTTTATCCCTTTAAAATATATCTTTGTCATCAATAGGAATTCTATATTTAATGTTGTTTCCTTTCATTCATTCACAAATTTTACTGAACACCCTATATGTACTAGCTAATTGCTGGTTATTGTTGCTGCAAATATCTTTGCTCTTGCGGAGTTTACAATCTGGTGGGAAAATATACAACAAACAAACAATTATATACATAGTTGATTCCCATCATAATAAGTCTTCATATGGCCGTTTAGACTTTAAAAATGTTTTCCTCTCCATATTTTAAAATTTCTTAATAAGATACAATTTTTTGAACTATAAAAGGAAATTCTATTCTTTTCAAGGAGGGTTTCTATATCCAAATTTGATTTTTGATAAAATGAAGCCAGGTGCTGACTCTGCGCTTGGATGCTGTTGGAAATAAGTATCAGAGATTTAGTGATACAATACAACTTGAGAATTATTTAGTACTCCTCTGTATAAACTAAAGATACTCTTAATCATTTAGTAAATATTTATTGAGGGATTTATTTATACATGCCATTGTGCTGGGCCCTTTAGGGCATGCATAATGTATTTGCAAAGTACTTCATATATAATAAGTGATATAAGACTTGTAAAAAATAAACATAGTATAAGGCAGTCTGTGACAAATATCTTAAGAATGAAAAAAGAATAATAAGACATCAGATGAAAGAGACATTTCCATTTGATTACAGGAGTGATAAAGGAGCCTTTATGAATGCAGTCATGTTTCAATTGGCCTTGAAGGATGGATAGATTTAATTTGAAAATCCAATTGTAACAGCTCATTTAAAAACTTGGAACTTATATAAAACCATAAAGAAGAAAAAAATTATCCATAATGACACAACTCAGACACAGACACCGTTCTCAGGTGTATATTTTTCTAGTCTTTGTTGTACAGAGACATACATAATTAGGAGTGTATTGTTCATATAGTGAGGTGACTTATTTTTTCATTTCATTTATATCTTAATCATTTCTTTATTATTAAATAGTTTTAGAAAATGTCATTTTAAACTTATACATAATTTTCCATCCTATGGATTTCTGATGGATAGACTCTGAGTTGATGGATAAAGATGCAGAAAATGTCATGCAGACTAAAGGAATGGCACTAGAGAGTTTAATGAAAGGACTTTGAGCAACAGCGTGACAGTCAAGAGTAAGATGTGGAGAACAGCCACAGTAGGATGGTTTGGAATGAACTGAGCTGGCAGACAGGGAGATGATGTTAAGACTCAATTACATTAGTCTGAGTGTCAGTATATGTGAGACTAAATGAAAGAACTGGAATGGGGATATAAAAGAAGAAGAAAACGTGGGAGATGCTATGAAGAAAGATCCAAGGAGACCCAGTGACTTTTGAAAGTGGAGGGAAAGGGGTAGGAAACAGTCCCAGATAATCTCAAGATTTCTACCATATGGGTTGGGAGAGGGATAGCACTGTTAATCAGAAAAGTAGACTTCGGAAGGTGAGCTGCATTTGAAAAACTCAGAAACACCATTTTCTAGAAATTTTCATTTTATGCTTCTGGAATTTGACATGCCAAATAAAGAAATAAGAATATTCACCTGGCAACTAAAATACAAGATGAAATCTTGTGAGAGAAATGGGGATGAAAATATTGAATTGGTAGTTATTCATTTAATGAATGTTTATTGAGCATCTAGTATCACTTATTTCTCCCAGATTTTCAAATTTGCTAAGTTTTAAAAATTTCAACTACTGTATATTTTTTAATTTTCAAGAGCTGTTTAATTTCCGATTGCTCATTGTTCTTGCTTCATGGATATGTATATTTTCTTAACTCTGTGAGGTGTTAAAATTTATTTGAAGTTATTTTCAGCTCTGTATTTTGTCTATTTTTTTTTGGCTTTTCTCTTTTTTACCTGTTTGTTTTGGTCTGTAAGCCTGTCTATTGTAAGAGTTAGTCAGACACCAGAAGGCTGATTGGAAACTGTGTGTGTGTATATGTGTGCGTGCGTGCATGCATGTGTGTGTGTGTGTGTGTGTGTGTTAGCGGTAAGATTTGTTGGCTAGTGGCTTCCCCATGAGGCTATTTGGTGATCTGAAGGTCTGGGTTTAGTTTTGTTCCAGAGACAGGTGCTCCATGTTCTGCCCTGGGTGTGTGTTAGTTGGGATGGGGGATTTGAGCATGGAGAGAAGAGGCAGAACTCTGGCTGTTGCTTTCCTGAAGTTCTGTGGGAGAAGGGGACTTAGGGGAGTACCACCATTTTGTATGTAACCTTTCTTAATTCTTTCATTTCAGTTCTGGCTCTATATCTGGTGTCTCTCACAATGGAGCCTCAAGATACTTTGTGATTTCCCTTTTGATTTCTTGTTTGACCCATTGGTTGTTCAGGAGTGTGTAGCTTAATTTTTATGCATTTGTGAGTTTTCCTCTTGTTACTAATTTCTGGCAAACATTTTGTTCAGAAAAGATACTCAGAATGATTTTAATATTGCTGAATTTGTTAAGCTTGTTTTTGGGCCTAACATATTGTCTATCCTGAAGAACATCCCATGCGTGCTTGAGAGGAGTCTGTATTTTGCTGCTATTGGATGGAATGTTCTGCATATGTCTGTTAGGTCCATTTGGTCTAGCATATAGTCCAAGCCCAATGTTTCCTTATTATCTGTCTGGATGATCTGTCCACTGCTGGAAGTAGGGAGTTGAAATCCTCTACTATTATTGTATTGTGTCTATCTCTTTCTTCGGATCTATTAATATTTGCTTTATACATTTATGTGTTCCATTGTTGAGTGTATACATATTTATAGTTGTTATATCCTTTGGTGAATTGGTCCCTTTCTCATTATATGACAATCTTCTTTGTCTCTTGTGCCAGTTTTTGACTGAAAGTATCTTTTTTCTTTGTAAAAATAGCTATTCTTGCTCTTTTTGTTCTATTTGCATAAAATATCTTTTTCTATTCCTTCAATTTCAGTCTATGTGTATCCTTAAAGCTGGAATAAATCTCTTAGAGGCAGCATATAGTTTGGCTTATTTTTAAAAATTCATTCAGCTAGTCTATGTCTTCTGATTGAAGAAGTTAATTCATTTACCTTCAAGGTAACAACTAACAGGTGTGGACTAACTAATGCCATTATTTTTTTTGTTTTCTGGCTGTTTTGTGCTTCTTTTGTTTCTCTCTCTCTTGCTGTCTTCCTTTGTGACATCATTTTCTATAGATTCCATTCTCTTTATCTTTTCTATATCTATTATAGATTTTTGCTTGTGTTTATCATGAGGCTTATATAAATATATTGTAGTTATATCAGTCTATGTTGAGCTGATAACTTTGATCACACACAAAAACTCTGTACTTTTACTTCTCTCGACATTTATGTTTTTGAGATCACAATTTACTTGTTTTTATATTGTATGTCTTTTAACAAATGATTGTAGCTATGGTTATTTTTTAATAGTTTTATAATTTAACCTTTATATAGATATGTCACATTTTATTATGCTGCTCAGATATTGTATTTTTTGCAAATGGGAGGTTTGTAGTAGCCCTTTGTGGAGCAAGTCAATTAGTGCCATTTTTCCAACAGCATGTGCTCACTTTGTGTCTCTGTGTCACATTTTGGTAATTCTCATAATATTTCAAAAATTTCATTATTATTTTATCTATTATGGTGATCTATGATCAGTGACCTTTGATGTCACTGTATAATTATTTTGGTACCATAAGCTGCACCGTATAAGATGGTGAGTGTAATAAACGTTGTGTGTGTTCTGACTGCTTCACTCACTAGCCATTCCCCTTTCCCTCTCCCTCTCATTGGGCCTCCCTGTTCCCTGAGACACACTAATATTGAAATTAGGTCAGTTAATAACCCTACAATGGTGTCTAAGTGCTCAAGTGAAAGGAAGAGTCACACATCTTTCACTTTAAGTCCAAAGCTAGAAATGTTTAAGCTCAGTGAGAAAGGCATGTTGAAAGCTGAGACAGGCTGAAAGCTGGGCCTCTTGTACCAAATGGCTAAGCTGTGAATGCAAAGAAAGTGTTCCTGAAGGAAATTAAAAGTGCTACTCCAGTGAGTACGCAAATGATAAGAAAGTGAAACACCCTATTGCTGATATGGAGAAAGCTTGAGGGTCTGAATAGAAGATCAAATCAACCACAACATTTCCTTAAGCCAAAACCTAACGGAGAGCAAGACCTTAACTCTCTTTAGTTCTATGAAGGCTGACAGAGGCGAGGAAGCTACAGAAGAAAAATTGGAAGCTGGCAGAAGTTCATGAGGCTTAAGGAAAAAGCCATTTCCATAACATAAAAGTACAAGGTGAAGAAGCAAGTGCTGACGGAGAAGGTGTAGCAAGTTGTCCAGAGACCTAGCTGAGATCATTGATGAAGATAGCTACACTAAATAACAGATTTCCATGTAAATGAAGCAGTTTTATGTTGAGAGAAGATGGCCATCTAGCACTTTCACAGCTGGAGAGGAGAAGTCAATGCCTGGCTTCAAAGCTTAAAGGACAGGCTGACTCTCATCTGCTAAAGCAGATAGTGATTTTAAATTGAAGCTAATGCTCATTTACCATCCTGAAAATCCTAGGGCCCTTCCATTCTGCCTGTGCTCTCTAAATGGAACAACAAGGGCTAGATGACAGTACATCTGTTTACACATGGTTTACTGAATATTTTAAGTCCACTGTTGAGACCTTTTGTCCAGCAAAAGGCTTTCATTCAAAGCAATACTGGTCATTGACAATGCACCTGGTCACCCAAGAGCTCCGATGGAAATATACAGGAAATCAATGTTATTTTCATGCCTGTTAACACAATATCCATTCTGTAGTCCATGGATCCAGGAGCAATTTCAACTTTCAAATCTTATTATTTAATAAATATATTTCATAAGGCTATAGCTGCTGTTAGTGATATCCTTGTTGGATCTGGGCAAAGTAAGTTAAATGCCTTTTGCAAAAGATTCATCCCTCTAGATACCATTAACATTTGTGATTCATGGGAGGAGACCAAAATATCAGCTTTAACAGGAGTTTGGAGTTTGGAAGAAATTGATTCAAACTCTCATGGATGGCTTTGAGGGATTCAAGACTTCAGTGGAAGTAGTCACTGCAGATATGGTAGAAACAGCAAGAGAATACAAATTAGAAGTGGAACCTACAGATCTGACTGAATTGCTACAACCTCATAAAACTAGAACAGACGAAGAGTTGCTTCTTATGGGTGAGCAAATAAAATAGTTTCTTGAAATGAAAAATACTCCTGGTGAAGATGCTGTGAACATTGTCGAAATGACAACAGAGAATTTAGAATTACACATACACTTAATTGATAATGCAGTGGCAAGGTTTGAGAGAATTGACTCCAATTTTGAAAGAAGTTCTACTGTGGGCAAGTGCATCAAACAGCATCACATGCTACAGATGAGTCTTTTTTGAAGATTCAGCCAATGTGGCAAACTTTGTTGTTGTCTTATTTTAAGAAATTGCCACAACCATGCCAACTTTCAGTAACTACTTTCCGATCAGTCAACAGCCATCAGCATTGTGGCAAGACCCTCCCTCCACCAGCAAAAAGATGACAACTTGCTTAAGGCTTGGGTGATTTTTAGCATTGTTTTAAAGCAATAAAGTATTTTTAAGGTCTGTACATTTTTTAGACATAGTTCTATTGTACACCTAATAAACACTACAACCTAACATAAATAATACTTTTATGTGTACTGGGAAACTAAAAAATTCATGTGACATGCTTTATTGAGATATTTGCTTTATTGTGGTTGTGTGGAGCTAAACCTGCAATGTCTCTGAGGAATGATTGTACTAGAGATAAATAGTTCACATGCTACCATTACAGAATTAGAATATTTTGAATTTAACTATGTACTTACTTTTACCGGTGAGTTTTACATTTTCATATATTTTTATATTAGTGTTCTTTCATCTCAGGTTGAAGAATTCCCTTTAGCATTTCTTGTAAAGCAGGTCTAGTAGTGATGAACTCCCTCAGCTTTTGTTTGTCTGGGAAAGTCTTTAGATATTTAATTTATTTGTTAACTTCTCATTTTATTCATACATGTTTTCCTAATTTTGTTTTGGTATCTGTGTTTTCTGGTAGTTCACTGAGCTTTTAAAAGGATTATTTTGAATTATTTGTTTGTCAATGTGTAGATCTCTGTTTCTTTATGGTTGACTCTTGGAACTTTGTTAACTTCCTTTGGTGGTGTCACATTTGCCTGATTCTTCATGATCTTTTTATCCTTGCATTGGTATCTGTGTGTTTGAGGAAGCAGCCCCCTCTTTCAGCCTTTACAGGCTACCTTCACCAGTTAGCCCAGCCTAGGGTTGTGGAACAGCCAGCTGATAGTGTCTGTGGGTCACTGGGGCTTGCTCCTTGGGTCTCTGTTGGGTATGGCTGCTGCCCATGCCCATGGTAGGGTGAGGCAGCAGACTGGGCTCCCTGGTTGTAAGGTGCTGCCGGATTGACAGGGCTGCAGTCTGGGCCTTACAGTTAGGTGGGCTGTACGCTAGGCTCCTTGGTTAGGTAGGGCTGCAGGCTGTGCTTCGCAGTTGGGTGGAGGCTGGCTGAGCTCTCTCGCTGGGCAATGCTAATGGCAGGGACTTGGTGCCACCATCAAGATCCTGACACTGGTTGCTGTGAGCCCCACTCTCTCTCTTTATTTCTACCTGACTGAATGCGGTTCAGTCCTGCCAATTCCCTTAGCATTCCCTGTGAGGTGAGATGGCCGTGGGCCTCCCAGGGAGTGCCCCGGAATACTGGGATAGCTGGATGTCTGCCTCAGACTTTCTTTTCCCCATTGGAAAAACTGTAGGTCCAAAGGACTCTTCTTGGTGGGGTGCTGTGTGGCCTCAGGGAGGGATGATATAGTCAAAGTGAAATTGACCTTTTCCTTTGAAGGCAGCTTTTCTGTGTTTTTGAGCTCCACACTGGATAATTCAGCCACCTAATTCCCGGGTTCAGGGATTTTCACAAAGACACTTGTGTCTGTGAAGAGCTGCTAGTGAGTATTTTTGTGAGGTAGATTAGAGCCAGGAACCTCCTATTCCACCATCTTGCTGATGTCCTCCACCTTGAAATTCCGAATCATTTTTGAACGAGGGGTCTTGCATTTTATTTTTCACTGGGCCTTACAAATTATCCATTCAGTCCTGTAACAGTTGAGTGGAAAAAGTGAAGAGTCACTTACTTCTAAGTGAGAATAGTGGCCATCAAACAGAAACAGCACAGCCAACCTCTTCCCAGGAGGACTGGGGGCAAGGAGGGAGTGCCTTTTGAGAGAATGCACAGTTCAAGGAGTAACAACTCTTCCCCTCCTTTTCCCCAGTCTCAAGTGGTAATGGTCATGGGTCATCCCACTTGTTCTTCCTTGTTGCCACAAGAGAACTGGCAACTCTGGAATGGTTCCCTGCCTCACTAAGTTGGGGAATGGGAATCTGTTTTTGTTCAAATGTTGCCAACACAGCTGGGTAAGCATCTGGAAGAACGGGCTATGAGAGGGTGGGCCATGATTCCTCCCACATTTGGCCTTGGGAGGCAAGTCTACTCTGCACTAGGGAATAAGGGGCAGAGATCAGGGGAAAACTGTGTGGGGTAGGAGGAAAGTCTGGAAATGAAAATGGGAATGGGGTTTTATGATGAACAAGAGTCTTAAGAACAGAATGAGAGTGTTTTGTTAATCGAAAAGTGAAAGCTTGAGGAATTGGGCATAAGTATTATTAAATGAGCACACCACCCAGAGAGAAGTGGTGTTTAACAGAACACTTCAAAAAAGAATCTGGGTTAGGGGAAGCCAGGGGAAGAAGGTGGAAGAGAGAGGAGAAAGGAAGTAGGAAGTACAGGTGAAATAAGGTTGGTTATAGGTTGATGGTTGTTGAGCAGGTGAGGTACATAAGTGCACCTTGCTGTTCTCTTTTATATATATATATAAATGCTCTACAATAAAAAGTTAAAAAATTTTGGTCCCAAACATATCACCTGAGGTCAGAAGTTCCAGACCAGCCTGGCCAACATGATGAAACCCTATCTCTACTAAAAATACAAAAACTAGCTGGGTGTGGTAGCGTGCATCTGTATTCCCAGCAACTGGGGAGGCTGAGGCAGGAGAATTGCTTGAACTCAGGAAGCAGAGGTTGCAGTGGGCCGAAATCATGCCAGTGCACTCCAACTTGGAGTTTTTTTTTTTGTTTGTTTTTGTTTTTGTTTTGAGATGGAGCAAGACTCCATCTCAAAACAAAACCAAAACCAAAACCAAACAAACAAATGGGCCCCAAAATGCTTTAAAAACCTGTTTTGGAATTTTTGTTGTTTGAATATATTTGACCCATTTTTATTTATCTTTCTTATTTTTTATTTTTAAAGCATCTTGATTTTTATCTTTTAACATTCTTTTTTGTTTGTTTTTGAGATGGAGTCCTACTTACTCTGTCTCCGAGGCCGGAGTGCAGTGGCGTGATCTGGGCTCACTACAACCTCTGCCTCCTGGGTTCAAGTGATTCTCCTGCCCCAACCTCTTGAGTAGCTGAGATTACAGGTGCACACCATCATGCCTGGCTAATTTTTGTATTTTTAGTGGAGACAGGGCTTCACCATGTTGGCCAGACTGGTCTTGAATTCCTGACTTCAAGCAGCCCACCTGCCTTGGCCTTCCAAAGTGTTGGGATTATAGACATGAGCCACTACACCCGGCCTGTAACTATTCCTAGTTTTACCTTTAATTCTTTATGCCTTTACATTAAAATACCTGTCACTTTTTAATATATTAGCAGAGTCCTAGTCTTACCATTTAACATTTCTGAGTTTCTTATTTTCTATTCTTGATATTTTAAGATATTTTTAACTTTTAAATAATTTTAAACCTTTAGTGCCCCCCCTTCTCTTGCTCTCTCTCTCAGCAGCACCTTGTAAGGTTTATTGCCAACGTAAAATGAGGAAACTGAGGCAAGTATGAGAAAATGAGAAGCCAATTTATTCAGCTCCCAGGCGAGGTTCTGTGGTCCAGGAAGGAGCCAAAGAAGTCGTGCCCGGCTGTTTAGGTCATGGGGTTTTATGGGAAGGGAAGGCGATTGATTGGCTATAGGGGAAACAAAGCAAAGGCAATTTTATTGGCTGTCAGGAAGCAGGAAGTGCCTGAAACTAGTTGCTATTGGTAGGCGGGTGGGACTTTGGGTAAGTGGATCTTGATTGGCTGTTGGGGAAACAAAGTGAAGGCAATCGTGTTGGCTATTAAGAAGCAGGAAATGCCTGGAGCTAGTGGTTATGGGTAGGCAGGCGGGACCTTGGGTCAGCGGGCCTTCCAGGGGCATGCAGAGCAGACTGCTACTGGGCAGGGTCTGATGGGGCTTCTTTTAAAAAATTTTCCTGCAGGGTTTATCAACAGCGGGCTGGGAGTTGAATGCATAATTTAGTGCTGAATGTGGGCTTGGGTCTGGTATGTGGAGGCGGGTGCGGGGAAGCCTTGCGGCAAGGCCAGTTAACAAGCTTGGAGCTTGGGTGATGACGCAGTTATCAGGTGCCGACAGAGATGGATGTGTCTGTTTAACCCTCTGTGAGGCAGCCGGCCTTACACACCTAATCTCCACCACTCTCCTTTAGAGTTTTCCAAAAATTATTAGGGCTGAAAGCACTTATAAAAACCCCACCAATCTTATTGTACAGATAGCACATTTGATTTGCTAAACATTGTTATTTCTTTTTGCTTTTCTTTTCTCTTTGTTTTTGAGACAGAGTCTCACTGGGTTGCCCAGGCTGGAGTGCATTGGTGCAATCTCGGCTCATTGCAACCTCTGCCTCCTGGCAGAGGTTGAGGGTGAGGCAATTCTCCTGCCTCAGCCTCCCAAGTAGCTGGGATTACAGGCATGCGCCACCATGCCTGGCTAATTTTGTATTTTTAGTAGAGGTGGGATTTCAAGTTGGTCTCAAACTCCTGAGCTAAAGTGATCCACCCAGTTCGGCCTCCCAAAGTGTTGGGATTCCAGGCATGAGGCACCGTGCCTGGCCACAGCATTATTTCTTATATCATACAACTTGTCTCTTCCTCTTTCTAAAATATGCAGTCCCACCATGCCGCCATTGGTAGCACATATCAGTATACAGGTGTACAGTAGTGGTTTGCTGTGTTTTAGACTCAAATACTTGGCCTTGTATCTCTTTTTGTAAAACTCATTTTGGAATATTTTTCTTAGTCTGACTATAGCCAGCACTTAGATACTTGTAATAATGGAGGTGTAGAAATGAGG
>NW_016107384.1:2884467-2911602 GCF_001604975.1 Cebus imitator
TTTTTTTTTTTTTTTTTTTTTTTTGAGACAGGTCTTGCTCTGTCACTCAGGCCGGGGTGCAGTGGCATGATCACATCTCGCCACAGACTTGACCTCCTGGGCTCAAGTGATCCCTTGCATTTCAGCCTCCCTAGTAGCGGGGACTACAGGTGTGTACTACCAGGCTCAGTTAATTTTTGTATTTTTTGTAAAGACAGGGTTTTGCCATGTTGCCCAGTCTGGTTTCAAATGCCTGGACTCAAGCAGTCCACCTGCCTTGGCCTCCCAAAGTGCTGGAATTACGGGCACGAACCATGGGGCACCCAGATTTTTTTTTGTTTATATGGTTACATCTAATATTCTTTTCAAGCCATTCTAAGGAAACCTGCTTCAGAAGGTTCTGAAAACCTTTTTGTATTTTTTTCATTGCCTGCTTCTTTGTTACATCTTGCTGTCTCCGTCCTGAAGTGGCTCTGTGCTTTGAAGCAAGGATGATTACTCTGTTTTATTTCCATTAAGGGTCATAGAAGCCTAAAACTTCAACAAAACAAATAATTAGGTGCAAGGTATAGGTAAAAGAGATAAAATTTCTTTTAGACCCTCGCTTTTCAGCGGGCTGACTGGGTTCTTCATAAAACTGCTGAAGTCTATCTATCATGGCAGACCTTTTAAAATATTTAAATCAGCCTCCTATGAAAAATTAAAACTGCTCATATGCATATGTATAAGAGTTTGTTTTATTCCCAGGATTTTGTCAGTAAGTTAATAGTGGTGCAGTTTCCCAAGGAAAAAGTCATATTAACCAAACAGTTGATGGTTGTATAGATATAATATTTAATAAGCTGCAGTAAGAAACATAAGAGATGGGGAACACTCTTCATGAAGAAGTATCCTGAAAGGCTTAAAGTCAGAAGGTGACCTGATAAGCGTGGAATCTGGTCAAGGGGGGTTCATAATTCTGTATAAGAGTGCCAGGGAGTCTGAAGAATATGCGACCATAATAAAGAAATTTTTCTCTTAGGACTGGTCAACTCCCAGAGTGGGCCATCCTTTTCCTTGGTCAAATGTGTGGATAAGCATTCATTTTTCAATGTTCCAACCTAACCATTCTTTCTTCTGACCAACAGTTTCTTTCTTTAAGGATGTTATACCATTGATTTGCTTATAGTTATATTCCTACTTCTTCTTATTTCTGGTCCAGACATTCCTTTTTTTTTTTTTTTTTTTTTTTTTTTTTTTTTTTTTTTTTTTTTTTTTTTTTTTTTTACAAGGTCTCACTGTGTCACTCAGGCTGGAGTGCAGTGGCATGATCACAGCTCACTGCAGCCTCAACCTCCCAGGCTCAAGCGATCTCCTACCTTAGCGTCCTGAGTAGCTGGGACTGCAGGTATGCACTACCACACCCAGCTAATTTTTAAAAACATTTTTGGTTGGGCACAGCGGCTCACGCCTGTAATCTCAGAATTTTGGGAGGCCAAGGTGGGCAGAACATGAGGTCAGGAGTTTGAGACCAGCCTGACCAACATGGTGAAACCTTGTTTCTACTAAAAATATAAAAATTAGCTAGGTGTGATGGTGCACGCCTGTAATCCCAGCTACTCAGGAGGCTGAGGCAGGAGAATTGCTTGAACCCAGGAGGTGGAGGTTGCAGTGAGCTGAGATAGTGCCACTGCACTCCAGCCTGGAGAACAGAGCGAGACTCTGTCTCTCCAAAAAAAATTTTTTTTTTTTTTTTGATAGAGATGGGGTTTTCTTGAACTCCTGGGCTTAAGTGATCTGCAGGTCTTAATCTCTCAAAGTGCTGGGATTGCAAGCATGAGCCACCAAGCCTGGCCCCAGGAAATGTTTTATCTCAGTGATACTTACAGAATATATCTGATTCTTAGGTACTGATTTTTAGCTAATTCTCAAGAATCTCAACTATCACTTTCAGTATTGCCGACAATGAAAAATGTACTATACTATGCTTTGTAACAATATAGAAAATAACATATTTTATTTGATGCTCATAAATATGCTAAGTAGAAAACTATGTAAAATTACATATGTATGAAATTACATATATAAACATTTCTTTGTTTAGTGAGATAAATACTTTTAAATGTTCTTGATTTGGGTGTCTTGCAGCCTGTTTTTGACAAGTTCAGTTAAGGAAAAGATCCCAGAAACCACTTGTTGTTGAGAGCATTAACAAATGATTGTACACTTGGCTAATGTTCAAATTAGACTTGATGTATATAGGCTGTAACGCTCTGCAGTGTGACTTAGGCTACAGCACAGTTATGACATCATTTAGTGACCGCTGATTATTTCACCACTTAAAATAGCAAGGTAACTCACAATGAGTGGATGTTTTCTAATTATGTAGTAAGAAAAAAGTACGGTTTGTATTTTGGAAGTTGATGGTAAAGAAGTCTAAGATGATAAAAACTGTATTAAATTACAACTGCGATCACAACTGTGCTAAGCACAGACTTATTGCAAGTGACAAAAGATACCAGTGCCCTCTCTGTAGAGTCATACACCTCAGCTAAGCAGATGTTATTTGCCACTGAATTATAATCAGGTCTAAAGTACAGTATCTTAAAATGTAAATGCCCTGCTATCTATGTTTATTTTATTACAGATCAAAGACTATACATCTGAGATGGTCAATAAAGATTTGTTGATGGATTAGACAGATAATTGTACTTCATTTGTTCAGTGTCAGACATTAAAGAGGGCTTACATCTTGCTAAAAAGTCTGATGTTTGCTCCTGTTTCCAATGCTTGGAACCTTCAGGGTTCTTCTCATTCTTCTACCCCTCGTAGAACTTGCTTTCTCTCATCTTAACCACCACTTGCTTAGCTCCTCAATATTTTATCTCCTCTTTCCAGCTGGAATCCCCCAACAGGAACACCATTCTCACATGCCTAGGAATACGTACTCCAAAAATACTGAAACTTGTGCCCAAAGATGTATCTATTAGGGATATTCAACAACCTGAATATTGATCAAAAGGAAAATCATTAAATGAATGTGTAATGGTGTATATCCATGTAGATATTATTTGCATTATTATATTTATAAACATTAATATATATATATATATATATATATATATATCTCAATTTTGTGTCTGGCACTAGAATGTTTTCAAAACTAGAATTTACACAGTCAATTATGAGCAATGGCTACCCAAGAAAGAAGCAGAGGAATTAGTTGGAGGATTGTGACAGAATAGGTAACCTTTTACTTTTTATACTGTATATTTCCGTATTTTTTGAAATATTACCAAATGAGCATCACAAGATTGAATGATACATACAGGTTTCCTCTAGCTAGCATTTTATCTAGATTTTATTTTTCTATGAATCAGAGATCTTTCACATTTCCCTTTGCCTATTCTGATGATAGATGATTCTGTCTTGTGATTTCTCTGTCAATTTGAAAGTTAATATAACTTTCTGAATAAATAGTTTGGATGACATTTCTTTCTTGATATCAGGATTTCTGAGAGTGTAGACCACTAAAAACATAGTATGAGTTATTCATTCTGAATTCTTTTGAGGCATAATGTTGAGCTTGAAAGTAAGTTTAGTTTTTTGAATACACAGTTCTTGGTTTAATAGTTAAGTGTCTGGCCAGGTATGGTGGGTAGCTTAGGGTAGTTTATGCCTGTAATCCCAGCACTTTGGGAGGCAGAGGCGGGTGGATCACCTGAGGTCAGGAGTTCGAGACCAGCCTGGTCAACATGGTGAAACCCCGTCTCTACTAAAAAAAAAAAAAAAAGCTGGGTGTGGTGATGCTTGCCTGCCTGTAGTCCCAGCTACTCAGGAGACTGAGGCAGGAGACCTGCTTGAAGCTGGGAGGTGGAGGTTGCAGTGAGCCAAGATTGCGCCACTGCACTCCAGCCTGCGTGACAGAGTGAGACTCCATTTCAAAAAAAAAAGAAAAAAAGTTAAGTGTCTGAAGAATGCTAGATGCACAATCATGTGTAGAATAGGCATGTTATACATTCATTATTTCTACAGTATAAACAAAAAAATAAATAAATAGAATGTCAAAAATGCACACAGAATGAGGAATGAAAGAACAAGCAAGTATATTTTATTTATTATGATAATCCTCCTCAAGTCCCCTCTTCCTGCTTTTGATCTAGGTGAAAGCAAGCTGGGAACCTAATTAAACCAGTGCTAGAGAGGCCAGGAGATGCATAAAAAACCCGATTCTGATCAACCAGATTTTGAAGTTGAAGTTAATTAAGGCAATATACAAATAATCCCTGCAAACAGTGACATTTAAAAATGCATGTTGAATATTCTGAAGCAGTTATGTAAATTACCAAGAGTAAGACTCCAGAGGAAATGTAAAAATGCAGGCTCACCTTTTAATACCCTTTGGTAATGTTTTTGTTAGACTTAATGTTTGCTGTGTGTTTGGAGGTAATCTGACAACAAAAATGCAGCCCCATGACATGAGGAGCCACGGAGGAGGGAACCCACCAGGAGGGAGACCTGTAGTTGAGGGTCAATAATAACCATAAAAGTAAGAAAACTAATGACATTCTCTGTGGTTCTGTGGAGGTTTTGAGCCCGCCTGGAAGGTAAGAGGCAGAACCAAGATGCTGAGGTGTGGCCTCAGTGCTTATGAGGTTTACATCTTGGATAGGTTCTTGGAATGGGGATGACAAAAATTACAACTGTGAAATTGTATAGGTTACAAGTTGCATAGACTTTCAGAAATTCTCGTTCAGAGATTTCAATAGGATGAGTAGGGACCATGTGGTAATTGCTTTTTTTACATATCTGGGAAAACAAATGCAGAATATTGAATATTTCTAAGATCATACATCATACAGTTGGCCAGTGGCAAAATGGGGAACTGACCCATGGGGTTCTCATTCTCATGTCTATAAGACACCTGCAAATTCTGGGGGCAGCAACTTCTGGCACAGCTGTAGAAGCAATTCTGTTAACACAGGTTGTAATTTCATCATGAATTTCTCCCTGCTCCCCTCCCACTTATGCTTGTTTCTCGGTCCTTCCACATCCCTTCCATCTTTTTCTCGTCTATCATTGCCATTGGCCAACCCTGTCTTGAGGCCTTCTAACTTTAGTCCCCTCCATGGCATTTCATCTCTGTTTACATGTTCAGAGATCACCCTAGAAATTGTGAATTCTCTCGTATGCTGTCAGTTCTATCCTGGTTGGGAACTTCTTTTTCTTTTGGTGAGAGAGGAGAGGAGAAATTGTGCTGATCTATTTTATGTAGCTCAGAATTGGATTTCTAGAGCCTCAGAGACTTATAGAACTGGAAATGTGTTCCACATTTTGCCTATCAACAAAGCCTAATCAAGAATACATTCTTTGCCAGCAACATTCAAAACGGAGATGATTCCAAGCTGTTGCTTGGAAATAAACTCCTTTTATTGCATTTCAATTTATAGTGTTCTTTGCTTTCATTTTGCACAAATATTCAGGGGATTTTACCATGTCGAAGAACCCAATACACAAATTAAGATATTTCAAGTAATGTCATTTATGATCTATGGAGAGGACACTATGGGTTTATATGCAATACTATTCTGAGTTTTAGACAACAGTCTATGTACTTAGAATGTGCTCCTGCGTACACTTCTCACAGGAAGACTAATTGTCTTTGGATTAACAACATAATTTAATGGGACTGGTATATTACTCAGACCTCAATTTGCAAACCTGTGGGTGTTCTTTTGTTTTTGTTCTCTCTTTTCTTTGTTTTTAGCCTTTCTTTTATTTTCCTCCCCACAAGCTCTCTCACAGGCCGCAGCTAGCAGAGCTGCTCAAAATTAGTTTAAGACCCCAAGACAAATCACCAGTTGTTTGATTGATTTGTAGCAGCAGAATCAGGTAACATTTAAGAACAGGATAAACAACATGTGAAGTATTCATGGGGATGGAACTGTCGCTAAAGCTGAACAATTCGAAAGTTTGGAAACTGCTATTTGCAAATGCATCTTGTGGATCTACTTGTTGGAATGCTGCTTCTAACTAAAAACGGGAGAAAAAAAATCAAGTGGAAGAAATGTTTAAGTTCACAGAACCAGAAAAAATAAAATAAATCTCAAATACTCACATTAAATTAACCCCGAATTTATCTTGCTAACATGGCAAGTCATTATATACTTAACACAATTGATATACATGATTTTGATGAGTAGACCATTTCTTGAAACAGTATTTTCACAGTACGTGAAATATAAGAGCATGGGATAACACCAAATTAACCCTGAGGGAGACAGTCATTGATATGCTCATAATTTTATATGGGAAGCTGAGGAGAGTAAAGCTGAAGAATCCTATAGATAGACAAGTCTTAAGCTGTGAACAGATGTGTTTTCAAAGTCCATTTAAAATTGGTAGTTTCTAACTTTTCAGCACATTTTCCTACAATGATAATAGTGAATTCTTAATAATATTAGCTATGGACTAGGCCCTTTCTAAGTGCTTATGTGACTTGCCTCATTTAATTCTTTCAAAAATCCTATGACTTAGATTATAGTTAACCTAATTTTGCAGAAGAATATGAGGCACAGAGAGATTAAAGTGTTCAAGCTTACACAGCTGGATCCCAGGCAGTTTGACTCCAGAACCTGTATTCTTACTCACTTTGCACATAGAGTTGATCGTATTAATCATAATTCGATTCTGTTCTGAATATCTATTACTGTATAACAATCTACCCTCTTCCCCACCCTGCCCCCGCCAGCAAATTTTATTTTACTCACAATTTTATGGGTCAGGAATTTAGAAAGGGCACATCTGGGCAGCTTACCCTTGTCCCACCTGGTGTCAACTGAGGTAGCTAGACTGAGGCTGGGGGATTCACTTCCAACATGGCTCAGATGGCTGGCAACTTGGTATTGGCTGTCAGCTGGGAGCTGCATGGGGGCTGTTAGCCAGAGTCCTTGGTTCTTCTCTACAAGGGCCTTTCTGTGGGGCTGCTTAGGCTTTCTCACAGGATGGTGGCTGGATTCCAAGAGTGAGTATTCCAAGAGATAGGAAGTGGAAGCTGCCAGTTTCTTGTGGTCTGGACCTGGAAAACTAGTACAGTGTTCTTTCTGTTTGTCAGAATTGTGATAGAGACCATTTAGATTCAAGGAGAGGTGGTCTTTTTCTCAGTGGAAAGAGTGGAAAAGAATTTGCAGTCACCCCTAATCTATCACAGGTACCCTACATAGTCCATAAAAGCCCACTTATTTACCATATGACCTAGATTAATGTTTCTCAAACTTATGTTTAATCTCTTCCTATATCAGGTTAGTTTTAATTTAAATTGTACTTTTTTCTTTTGGAGGCAGAGTGTTGCTCTGTTGCCCAGGCTAGAGTGCAGTGGCACAATCATAGCTCACTGCAGCCTTGACCTCCTGGGTTCAAGTGATTCTCGTGCCTTAGCCTCCTGAGTAGCTAGGACTACAGGCGCTCACCAACACACTGGCTAATTTTTGTATTTTTTTTTTTTGGTAGAGATGGGGTTTTACATGTTGCCTAAGCTGGTCTTGAACTCCTGGCCTCAAGCAATCTGCCAGCCTCAGCCTCCTAAAGTGCTGGGATGACAGGTGTGAGCCACCACACTTGGCCAAAATATTAACTTTTAAAAAATGTTTTCTTTCAACTTTTATGTTTATAATTCTTAGAGACAAGGGTGCATTATTTTAAAATATAAAATCCCTAGAACAGAGCTGGGATTCTATGTATGTTTATCATTTTTCCTTTTGCTTTAATCAACCATAAGATTTAACAAACAATAAGGAATTAGGGGCAAGCACGGTGGCTCATGCCTATAATCCCAGCACTTTGGGAGGCCGAGGTAGGAGGATTACTTAGGCAAAACCTGTCTCTACAAAAAATATAAATATTAGCCAGGCATGGTGGTGTGTGCCTATAGTCCCAGCTACTAGGGTGGCTGAGGTGGGAGGATTGATTGAGCCTGGGAAGTTGAGGCTGCAGTGAGCCATGATTGTGACACTCTACTCAAGCCTAGGTGCCTTAGTGAGATTCCCTTCTTGGAAAAAAAAAGAGAATAAAGAATTAGGCCAGAGGCAATTGTTCACTCCTGTAATCTTAGTGCTTTGGGAGGCTGAGGTGGAAGGATCCCTCGAGCCTAGGAGCTCAAGGCTGCAGTGAGCTATGATTGGCCATAGCACTCCAGCCTGGGCAACAGTGTAAGACCCTGTCTCTTAATAAATAAATAAATAAACAAAACCCAGAAGAATAAAATCGATTGTTTCTAAGTGCAAATATTCTCCTTTATCGGCTGGACATGGTGGCTTACGGCTGTAATCCCAGCACTTTGGGAGGCTGAGGCTGGTGAATCATTTGAGGTCAAGAGTTCAAGACCAGCCTGTCCATCATGGCAAAAACCCATCTCTACTAAAAATACAAAAATTAGCCAGCCGTGGTGGTATGTACCTATAATCCCACCTACTTGGGAGGCTGAGGCAGGAAAATTGCTTGAACTGGGCAGGTGCAGGTTGCAGTGAGCCAAGATTGTGCAGCTGCATTGCAGCCTGTGCGATGGAGTGAGACTCTATCTCAAAAACAAAACAAACAAAAAAAGCAACAAAAAAGTAAAACCCAAATATTCGACTTTATCTTTCACAACATAAACATTTTGTTTTCCAAGTTGCATAGTAACATTTCATTCTCTGTCATCAAACTCCATATTTGTGAGTTCTTTAGTAGGGGCAAGGGGGCTATGTCTAATTCACCCCTTATATTGAATACCCAGAGTCAATAGAGTAACCTGGGAAATAGTAGGCACTCAAAAAATATTTCAGGAATGAAATTTAATAGGCAAGAAAACAATTTGAAAATCTAAGTTGTTGAATCCTGCCAAAGGAGAAAATGCATCAGGTGGTGTGACAGCTTAATACATGTGTTTTAACACAGGTGTAAACCAGGGACACACATTATCCTATTCTGATAAATTTGAAATGTATAAAGTTAATATTAATTCACAATTATGAGGATGTGTATCTACCAAGGGCTATATATTGCTACCTCAAAAGTTAAGACTTCTTTGTCTTCCTAGTGGAAATGTATTTTAATCTAATTGTATGGCATCAGGGATTTTCTGTTTAGCTAAAGTTAACACGAATATCAAATACTTGGCCTGAAGAACCATCTGCTCTGATTTGGAGCAACCTTATCTAGCTTGAGGCCCATGGGTCACATGCAGCCCAAGATGGCTTTGAATGTGGCCCAACACAAATTAGTAAATTTTCTTATAACCTTAGGATTTTTTTTTTTTTTTGCGATTTTTAAAAGGTCATCATCTGTTGTTAGTTTTAGTGTATTTTATGTGTGGCCCAAGACAATTGTAATTCTTCCAGTGTGGCCCAGGGAAGCCAAAAGATTGGACACCCCTGAGTTAGAGTTTTTCTTTTTCTTTGGTCCTTTCTTTCTCTCTCAGAAATAATAAAGAATAAATAAGAGTGAATGTGCAGAGCACTAGTTAGCTTGAGTGTTGGCCTTCTAGGTCCCAAGTGGATGTTTGGATTTCCTTCTGCCACCGAAGGCCTGTGAAATCATACTGTTAATCTTCCTCATAACACATCTGGGTCCTCTGAAGTTCTGGTCTGAGAGTTCTGGGATTATTAAATCTTGCTCTGAGTTCACAAATGCCACTCACTGCTCACATGTGGAGAAAAGCATTTATAGAACTATTTTCTTGGGCAGTAGATTAAAATATTTAATTTTTTTAAAAAAGCAAAATCAAGGAAAAGAGGAGTAAACCACACTAATAACCCATTATATAAAGATAACGTTCTTAATCTTCGATTGAAACATTCCTATTGGAATAGCTAATCTTCAACACATTGGCTCTCACAATTTTTGATTGTGAATAATCCAAATTCATTGCTTCTCTTCTTATTAAAATTTGTCCTGTTTAAATATGTGCTCAAATTTCTGTTTTGCCCCAGGTAGCAATTATGATTTAGCAAACTAATGAGTAGAAAGGAAGTGCCAAAGAAGAATCTTAAATAAATGCATTTGGCTACTTGTTTTGTACTTTAGTGACAGCTCACAGACTAAAAAATTAGAATTATTGAGTAAAAGTAAGTGCAGATATTTATTCGCTGTAGATTTTATTAATGCCTGTGGTTTTTTTCAATGACTGCTGTGAGTAATAAAGATTAGCCTTTTATAAGGATGAAGATCTGTACATAAGAATAACTAACATTGACAGCATGAGATGATGAAATTAACAGATAAAAAACATCCATAGAAATTCTTACCCTTAACATTCAAGGAATATTGTCTGCAAATAAGTAAAAATCAGGTCTTTTAAATGATGAGGAGGATGATATGGTGATGATGATACATAAGAGAAATGATAATAAAAACCAAAATCCATACTTTAGCACATACATTTGGAAAGAGAATAAAGTAGAAGAATTCAGAAAGGTGAGCAGTCTGAGTCAACTTCTCACCTCCTTTACATACTTCCCCAACTCCAATCAAAACACTCTAGTACTAGAATAGGAAATGATGAACCAGGGCATTAAAAAAGCTTCACTTCCAACATCATTAAGGCCAATTGCAAATGACTTATCTCAGAGAAATGAAGCACCTTCATCCCAGCCATTTCAATGGGGCGTTGTGTTTCAGAAGCACACACAAAAATTTATGAAAATGAGTATGCATGAAGGTTTAATAGCTGATTTTCCAAGTTGATTATCTTGGCCAGTTCATTGGGATGCTCTTGCTTCTTGCTAATTTAATTTGTTTCATTCTTTTTATTGTCTCTTTTAAATAGCAATTACGGAAGATAGCACTCCATTTTGCCTCCTACTTGCCCTTTTGCTAAATCATGATTTCACCCTGTGCCAGACAGTTATGGGTGTATGAAGAGATGGCACTGGTGAAAGGCAAAGCGGGTGAATACACTTGACTCAAGCCTGAGTAATCCAGGAAAAAGTTGCCAATGATGAAAATGTGTGTGTGTGTGTGTGTGTGTGTGTGTGTGTGCGTGTGCATGTGTGCTTGGGAGCATGCGTGTGTGGTGCATACCTTGGAACAATTCCTTTATTCACATATTCGGACAGGTAAAACATGCCTATTTGAAAGTTCAGATTTGCTTACATAATGTCAACCAGTGTGCTGCAGCTATTTAAAAGCTAGCTATCAACTTGGTAAGATATACCTTTCTATTTTGTACCTACTGTTTTAAAACTACTGTATATATTTGTACATGTGACAAGCATCTATTAAATGCTATAATGATTTTTTAGTATACTGTTATTAAAAGGCATTTATCAAGTGCTTGTTTTAATGTAGCCCTATCTTAGGTGAGAAAAAAGAGGGCCTCCTTGATGTGTAACAACACTCCACTGATAAAATTTGCAGTCTGTTCTTAAAACACTGTATATTCTGATGAGGAAAGTATGAAAGGTCTTAACTCAATGTATTGATTTTATGCCTTTTTTGTAGACAAAAGAAGTAGGAAGAACAATTTCTGTTCTCAGGCAGCTCTATTTGGGGATAAAAATAGAACATGAATAGAACGTAATAAACAAATTACATAGCTGCACTTTGAAGTCCAGGAGGGACAGTGAGGTTAGGCTAGAAGTTAAGCTGTGAAAGCTTGGTTAAAGAGAAGAGTTGACATGGCCTGGGTGTCAGCCAGCGGGGTTCTCTGTAGCCAGCTGGCTTTTTTAATTTGCAAAGTCCACAAAAGTCATCCGTAGACATTGCTCTCTTTCTCTACCAAGTCCCTTAGTCTTTAGGCTCATATCATCCAAATTAATGAAGCAAAAATCTATAAACAACAGCTTCTTTGGGAGTTACATCACTAAGGAAAAAGCAGAAATTTGTAGATCTTCAGGAGTATTTGTTCTCAGGTATTTCCTTTTATATTCATTTATTTATGTATGCCCTATTAGGAAGTACTTTCATTGTTTTTCTCAGAAAATGTTGTCCAGACACTAACAGCTCACAACATTTCAACAGCAAAGTTATTACTTGAGAGAGGGGTTTTCCGGAGTTGAGGATTTTAGAGTATGAGGAAGAAATATTGGTATTCCACTTCATTATAGATGGATGGCGTAGGTCATAAATGGGAGACTCTGGCTGCTAAGCCAATATCAAAACCCACTGGACTGACACTTCCTTCTATGAAGTTTATTTTCCTTCCTGTTGTCTTCCTGTGCCATGGAAATTCCTGCCACCATGTAAAGCCCACTGGCAGCTCGCTTAGGCTCCAGTCTTCCCGCTTGGGTAGGAAAGGGAGTGAGGGGAAGGCCACTCCTGAGTTTCCACACTTTCCTCTTGGTCTCCCTGAGGAGATTCTTCTGACTTCTCCTCATCCTCCTCTCCTTCCTTTTTCTCTGGCAGCTTCTCTTAGGCCTGTTCTGAAGGTCTTACTAACATTCCACCCTGGGTGGATATTTCAGAAGCAAGATGGCTGGCATCACCCTCCTGGCCAAGTATCTTCCTAAAGCCACCATGTGAGAGGATTTGGACCAGAGTTGGAGCTGTGTGGCACACCATGTCCTGCAGTCACATGGTCATGACTGTGTGTGCTCTCACAGAAGTCAGTGATACCCAGTGACCCTGCTGGGAACAGTTCTGCGGCCAGAATCTGCAAGCAGTGCTCATATTCAACATTTAGGACCAAAGGCTGTGTAGTGAGGTATTCATCACAGCAGAATGAGCCAGTAGGTCAAGGGTCCAGAATGTGAGTGGCTCAAAGCCAGGAAAACGAATCCTCCAGTCCTTGAATAGTCTGATGAGATCTTTAACTGTGGACTGTGAGCATTTCTCTAAACGTGCAGGCGGGTCGGATGGCTGCTAAGGCATTGCGCAATACCTTGCTATCCAAATGGAGTTTGGGGTCCAGTTTTCCAAGACTGAGTGGCACTGTTTTAATGAGAATCTTCACTGTAGCCTCAGAAGAACTGATTTCAAGCCAGTTTGGTTGGTCAGCATGGTCAAAACTATAGAAGGCTCCTGTGTGCTGTGAGATTTTCCATGACTTTGTTCCCTAGGGCAGTAACAGCTTTCAGGGTTGGCAGAGTCTTTAGTATTACCACTGGGGCAGCTGCACCGTGGCCTGTAGCCATTGTTCTCTTTTGTACGATCCCACCTGTCAGACTTGAATTTGCACTTCAAATTGGAGCCACAATCAAATTATCAGTCATATTGTTTATTTTTCTCACTAGAGAAAGATAGAGTCCCATTTAGCAGAGTTGGGAGCCAGGTACTGATGTCTCTTCAGCAAGACCTCACTGAAGGACGTTTCATCAGGTGCTGGCTTGACTCGGGGTTGGGAGGAAGTGGGGGAGGCCATTTCATACAGATAGAAATCAAATGGGATATGCGGCACAAAGAGCCCGAACCCTCCTCCTGGACCTCCTCTGGAACCAAAGCACCCGCCATGACCATGGCCCTGTCACCTCTCATGGCACCTTAAATCCTCCACCGTGGATGTTGCACCAATCACCCCTTTCTCTCAGATACCTCCTTTAAATCATGGGAGGCTTAAACTTTATAAGCATTTTGCATTACATATTCTATTGTTTATCTTTTATTCTCTAGCATTTATGAAGGTAGAATTTTCCTTTCCAAATTGTAATGTGATGATGAAATAGCAGAAAAGATCTCACTTTTCTCCCCTTGAAAGAAATATGAAATTCAGAAATACAACCTAAAATCTGTCCTCAGCTCAGCCATTCCTGCCTCAGTGTTACAGTTGTCCAGAGAGGATAAATTGCCTTAAGAGTGGAGAGGGACTGTCATAAGATTCTCTAGTTATTCCTGTAGCTAGAATGTATTAGCCTTAGAAGAGGTGTTTGTATACTGGGTGAAGGACCCTAGTTTGAATGAATGAACGAATAAGTGAGGAATTTAAAAGGCCATTGGGAGGCTTAAAGTATGGCAGCTCCTTCTTTTCTGGCTCTGTTGTGAGTCATCATTGGGAAAATAAGCAGCCTTCTCTTTAGCAGAGGGGGAGGCGGCGCCCTCAGCAGAAATCCCAGCATGCAGATGGAGAGAGTATTCTGGGAAAAGGCTGAGTTTAGCAGGAGTTTATTAACTTGGGAGTTGGAATTCTAGAAGAGCAGCCATGGGAAGATGATTTGCTAGGGAAGAACATAGAACCAAACTGGAGTGAGTGTGTGGGAGGGGAGGGATGAGTAGAGGGGCTTATACTTTGGCAGCTTAGGAAGACCTGGATGAAATGCAAGGTCAGATGAGATGGTCTCAAGCTTCCATTGTGAAATTGTTTCCATTCTGCAGCTTCAGGGGTATGTGTGAACTTGTCATCTTCCCTCCGTTCTATAATCTCTCCACAAAGCATGTCCTCCATAGAGCCCTGCACATAGTAGGTGTTCAACATAAATTTATCAATAGCATGAATTTATTAAGAAGCATACAGGCAGGAAATGCAGGATATGGGCTTAGGTCTTCATTGCTCCTAACTGTCAGGCCTTCACTGTGTTTCCAAATTATTTTTCTTAAATTAGTTCAAATACTTGCAGCACTTTCCTGTGGAAGATGGATTCAACCAGTTCAAAACTACCTCTAAGGGCAGAACTGAGGATACTGGTAGAAGTTAGTGGTAAGTGGATTTTGGCTTAGAATTTTCTAATAACTAAAGTTTGGAATTAAAAATGTACTTTTTTTTTTAAAAGGTAGTGAGCCTCCTAACACAGGAAGTATGCAAGTGAAAAACTGAATGTCTACGTCTTAGGGATATTTTAGAGAGGATCCCTTCCACCAGTGAGTTTCATATTATTTCTGGTATTGTGTTAAGTGATGGTCTAGTATGATAAAATACAAGTAATCTATTTCGGAAAGGAGACATAGATACAATTATTGAATAGGACAATAGAGAAAAGGATTGCATCCATATTATTGTAATATAATCATATGCCAACATGTCTAGTGCATGCTATTAGAAAATGTGTCAGGGTATAATAAGTAACTATTTAGAATGTCCTATGCAGAACATAGGAGCAACTCTGAATTAAAAAGGCAGAAACTGAAGAGGACTGGTGTCATTAGGGAAGGCTTCATGGGCCAGCTGGTTCTTTAACACGGCCTTGGAAAGGGTTAGAATGAGGACAGGCAAAGGGGAAGTCCCTCCAGGAGGACCGTGCAGGAGTATTAGCAGGAGGAGGTGTTGGGAGGAGGCAGGGTGATTGGGCTGCCTCAGGCTCTCTGTCCGTATGTGCTTTGCACAGAGAAGATGGGAACAATCAATGGTCATTTGAGGGAATGACACACACTTAAGTCCCTCTTGTCTAAAATCCTACTGTATCCTGAGCTGAGAGTCCTGGGAGTCCCAGCTGGGTTCCTAACTAGCTGTTTGGTCAGACACATCACTTAATCACCCTGAGCCTTATTTTCCTCAATTATAAGCCAAGAGAGTTGGTTAAATTGGTGCTGCTTAAACTTTAATGTGCAAATGGAGAGACTGTTAAAACGCAGCTCTGATTTCATGGGTCGGGGTAGGGCTTGAGATTCTGCATTGCCAACCGGCTCTTAGGCGATGCCGATGCTATAGTCAGCAGACCACCCTTTGAGTAGTAAGGGGTTGTGTGACTTAGCTACCTCTATGATATGAGCAATCTACAAACTAGTTTTAATTATGGTCTCATACTTTTTTTTCATAGTTGTTTTCTTATTAGGTAATAAGATTGAGAAGTATCTAGCACAGAGCTTAGTCCACAGTGGATACTCAGTAACACTTGTTTATTAATGTAAAGTTTCTCCCTTGGATACTGTGCTTACCTTAGAAACGCAATCGTTTTTGTTCAGTCCTGCATTTCAAACATGTAGTACAGTTCAGCAAATTTAATAAAACTCAAAGAAAAATCTCAGTGTTTTTTCGATCTCTTCTCTTGTGTCATGACTTGTTTCTTCAGTAAGAAAGAAAGTAATGCACTGTCTAAATATCAGATTGTTGTGTTGCTTTAGGGAAAAACAATTAGATTGCCTTGCCATGTGCCAAGTAGATGGAATGAAGGTTTCACTCCATTAACACTCATTCCATGAGTCATTCTAAATTCTTGACAGTATGCCAATAGACCCCAGTTAATTCACCAAAATTGCCTCTGGTAGCATTTTGCCTCTGCAGGTAACCAGCAGCACTGTAATCACTTACTCCACAAAGATAATGAGGTTGCATGGTTTTTATTTATGCTACCAATTTGTTTTAATATTGTTATTGTTCCTTTTATAGTAAGGCAGATTGGTCTCTGTCTTAAAGGGCTGAAAAAGAAGGGTTATTAAGGTTCCCACACTGAATGTAAGAGCATGAATATTGAAAATAGTGTTATTGTTTTTGGACTGACAGTAGTAATTTAGAAGTATTCTAAAGAGGTTGTATTGATTGAATATATACTTATTTAATTCTTCAAGATTTTTACCAGATTACAGTTGGTTTCTAACAAAAGGTTTATAAAGATAATGAGATTCTTTCCAGTTCTAAAACATTATAACCTCCTGAAATATGACCAAGAGTAATGTATACACAGGACTATGTACACTTGGAAAATGAAGTCAACCAAGATGTTCTTGAGGTTTTTTGCTTGCCACCTAATATAAGACAATATCATTGAAAAGAAAGAAAGAAGAGAAAATATAGATACAAGGGTCTGTCCTTCAAGGTAATCTAATAACTCAGTAATAAAAATCTGTCACACGAATCTGGTACAAAATCTCTGCAAATTAGAGACATTCATTACAACAATCAATCTAATAGAATATCAATATAGCACTGAATTTGTTTTGTAAAGAAATATGCTGCCAACCCAAATGCCCATCAATGATAGACTGGATAAAGAAAATGTGGCACATATACACCATGGAATACTATGCAGCCATAAAAAAGGATGGGTTCATGTCTTTCGCAGGGACATGGATGAAGCTGGAAACCATCATTCTCAGCAAACTGACACAAGAACAGAAAACCAAACACCACATGTTCTCACTCATAAGTGGGTGTAGAAGAATGAGAACACATGGACACAGGGAGGGAAATGTCACATGCCGGGGCCTGTTGGGGGGCGAGGAGCTAGGGGAGGGATAGCAGAAGGGGGGGGATTGGGGAGGGATAACATTAGGAGGAATACCTAATATAGGTGATGGGGGGATGGATGCAGCAAACCACCATGGGACATGTATACCTATGGAACAATCCTGCATGACCTGCACATGTATCCCAGAACTTAAAATATAATTAAAAAAATTAAAAAAAAATGCTGCCTATACCTAAGCCACATTTAATGATTATTCCCTAGTTTATCTGGGTTGAGAAAAACTAATTTGGGTCATTAGAGTTTAGATCAATGTCAGAAGTCCATATTTAACTAGTTTAGGCAAAAGGGATATTTAATGGAAGGATCTTGGGATAGCCAACATGACTGAAAGAAGAGGAGGATGACCAAGTCACCAGTCGGGCAGGAAGGAATGCAGCGAGGACTCAGGAACCACCGAACCAGGAACCAGCTTGCCCAGGACTTTCTCTCTCTTCGGTTTCTACTTCTCTTGGTGCCGCCTCTGTTTTCTCCCACTGCAGACCAGCTTTCTCCACCTTGGCAGTTAATGGGGCTGTTGGCACCTTGCGTGGGAGTTCCCGCTTTGCAACTTCTTCTATCAGAGAGACAGACTGACTCTCCCAGATCCATTTCTAAAAAGACTGGGGAAGAACTCTGGCTGACCAGGTCAGGTGGCTGCTCAGTGTTGATGACAGCTGTGACTAGGAGGGCAGCATCATATAAGAACATGCCACATCCTGCTGTAGCCACAGATTACACATGGTTGGAGTTAGAAAGGGGAAAGTTAATTCCAACATGAGGGAGGAATACATTTGCTAAGAGATGGAGGCCAGTGGCTGGGCAAGGACTCCCAATGTGTTGGTCTATAAAGCAGTTTGGAGTAGCACCCTATCCTTGCTTTAATTCTCCTTGCCCTTCTACTGGTTATAGCAGGTTGGGAATTCTATGCTAGGTGTTCTGTAGTCCTATCATATAAACTGCAGGGGTCTTACACTGTCCACTCCTTAGAAAATAAAACTGCCAGTGTTTCCTGGGCCCCACACTTGTCTATGTGGTGGGTCTATTACTGCTTTTGTAATTGATTAGCCTGAGTTCCAGAAGAGGGAAAGGGTAGGCTGACAGATGGTATTTGCAGTAGGTGCAGAAGAAGATGTGAGAGTCTCCTAATACAAGTCCCCTCCCTACTCCTCCCTCCTCTCTGCCCCCACCAGCCAAGGAACATGTGTGGTCCTCACAAGTAGACTGCAAGCCACCCAGGAGGCAAGAACAATAGCATGCATGCCTTTAAATCCTGGGAATCTCTGAATACGGTTCTTACACAGCGTGAAAGTGTAGCACATATTTGTAGATTTGATGTTAAGCCAAGTTTAACCTGTAAAAAAAAGTCAGAGATGTAGCTGAGTGACATTATGATTTTTAAAGTTCCTCAAATATGGGCATTTTGCATGCATTATGCACATTGCTATTATTTCCACGTGTAAATAAGAGGGCAGAGTCCTATTTATTGGTAATTCTCTTCTAGATCTATAATAGTTACAGATGTATAATATGCTTCTTAAAGACACAGCTATAGCAACTTTAATTATTCACCCATAATGAATGAGCCTGGTGCCTGTTTAAGAAATGCAAGATTTGTATAATTCAAGCATATTCTCTCTTACAGGCAGACATTAATGAGTCCTATGAAGGTAATAGACTCTTATCATTGAACCAGAGTCCGAACAAATGTGTTCATTAGTCTTACTTGTCATCTGATGAGAGATAAGTTGAATCTTGAGCTGGACGCATGTCCAGATTTGAACTTCTTTAAAACATAGGGGTTATATTTTAACAGAAAACTTTATAATAGGTAGATTAGGTTATCATTTGTTGTAGAAAAGAATTTGCTTCTGATGCTTATCATGAAGATTCTCACGTATACTTTGTATTTTGTCCTAAATGGAAATCTTTTTATTATTTTTCTGATTTTGTAAGTAACACATTCTCTTTGTAGAAAATTTAAACAATTCAGAGGTGAATATTAAATTCAAACAATTCAAAACTCCCATAATCATGTTCCTCAAAAAAATCACTGTTAACCATTTGACGCATCTTTATTTATATTATTTAATAAGCCCTTGTACAGCAGTTTGTATACACTAAGCTTTTGTCTGTCCACTTCACAATCATGCTTTATTTACTTCTCTTGACAACCCTATGAGGTGGGTGTTGTTATTTCCCTATTTACAGAGAAGGAAATGGGGTCTCAGAGGCTTTAATAACTTGCACAAAGGTACATGATTCTAAGTGGCAAAGTTGGGACTCCAACACAGACCCTCTGACTCCAGGGTCCCTGCTCTTAGTTATATACCAGGCCTCTATGCAACCTTCCATATCCCCATGCCTAAAATTAAAAACATATATATCCCATGTTTCCAAGATTACCTGCCTCTTGCAGTCAACTTTTCCTTTAATAGTCTCTTAAAATGGGTCGAGACCGCATCCGTGGAAAGTGGGAAGTCCACTGTGCCTTTTCCCCAGTATTTCTATGAGTTCCTGGCAGTGTTGTGTTCTGGGACATTCTTCTGAGTCTTACTCCCTGGCAGCATCTTGTCCATATGCATCTGCTAGCTTTTCTCTTTGTCTCTGGACACCTCCTCAAGTACCACTAACATAAATAAAGCTGTTATATGTAGAGAACATTTTCTGAAGATCTGGGGATAAGGAAGATAATTAAAAATTAGGAAAAAATTAACACAATGTTTGAAATGATTGTTCTTAGACCCTGAGGGAAAATGAAAATGTCAAAATTTTAAAAATAGCTCCTCTTTGGGCACATTCCAACTCGCAATGTTACTTTTCTATGTTGTGAGCTGCTTTCTCTCTGATTCCTTCTCTCAATTACATTTTTCCTCTGGTTGGTATTCTTAACTCCCACCCTTCCACATTTTCTTGAGATAGAGTCTCGCTCTGTTGCCCAGGCTGGAATGCAGTGGCATGAACTCAGCTCACTGCAACCTCTGCCTCCCATGTTCAAGCAATTCTCCTGTCTCAGCTTCCCAAGTAGCTGGAATTACAGGTGCCCGCCATTATGTCTGGCTTACTTTTGTATTTTTTGCTATGTTGGCCAGGCTGGCCTTGAACTCTTGGCCTCAAGTGATCTGCCTTCCTTGGCCTCCCAAAGTTCTGGGATTATAGGAGTGAGCTACTGTGCCCAGCCCCCTTTTTACCTAGGTTGTCACCCCCAAACCCCAGTCCTTTCTTCCTTTATTATGCAAAATTTCTTAGCTCTGCTTCTAAATTTATCCTTCCATTTCATGCCCAGTAAGATTTACCTTTGACAACAAAAATACTTTATAGTTAAAATTTGTTGTTTTTCCAGTGGTTCTCAGTTGCTGGGTGGTGGTGTACGTATGAGTTTGCCTTTCAGAAGACATTTTTATTGTGACGACAAAGAATTCTTCATCTCTAAATGTCAGCAGCACTGAGACTGAAAAACTCCAACCTATAAAAACTGTTTACTTTGCTTGTGGGAACTGTTTTCCTTCACTTGAATGGTGTAATTTTGGGGGAGCCAAAATTACTGAGTAGTCATAGTATGTGCTATGTAAGTCATAGTGCCTGCATAATACCTGCAGAGTAAGCCACAGTACCTGCTCTCTGACTCTAACAGTGAGCACCCACATGGCTGGGTTCAATTTTGGAGGACTTGGTATGGACATTTGGATCAAGGTGGACGAATCCTCACCTGGAGTGTATTCTACAGATGCCTTTCCGCATGTGTGGAGGGAGAGAAATGATAGGGATATTCACTACAGCACCATTTATGATAGCAAAACTCAGTTAACAACCCAAGTGCTCATCAATAGGTGACTGATTAAATAAATTATGGTAAAGCCATACAAAGAAATACTATCTTGGCAGTTTGTACCAGTACCAGGTTAACTGGGTAAACTTAGAACTACATTTCCCAGAACCCCCTTCCCTGTAGGGTTCTAAATTAGAAATGGCCAAAAGAGGAATCAGTGGGACATTTGGAAGGCGGAAGTGAACAGTACCTATTACTCTCTTAAAGGCATGGAGATTGGAAGGGAGACAGACTCAGAGAGGCTGGTGGTTGCTGGCAAGCCCTCGGTCTTCTTTGCCCAGTGTTCAGCTTCTCCTCCCGACTGGCACCTTGCTAGAAACCCACAGGGGAAACAGCTTCCCGTAGATTCCCCTTTGTTGACCCACTTTGTGGCCTGAAGTACTGCAGGGGCTTCTCAGATTGACTAGTAACTCTTCAGAAACGTCAACTGTCCCTCCCAGATCTTTACTTCCCCATCTCCCCCAACACTTGCACAAGGCCTAACGTCTATACCGTCTCTCTCAGACCATAACTTTAAGTGGCTTTGTCTACCTGATAAACTCTGGCTAATACAACTACATGACCTTAAAGAATAATGTGGCAACTCCCTATACCAACATAAATCCATCTCCTAGATAAAAGGGAAAAAGAGCAAGGTGATAAATTGATGAAAAATGTTACAGATAAAGCTAGAGTCCCCTTTGACCAATACCTCTAATCCTGGTCCCCATTTCTTTCCCCTGGAGATGAACACTGTTATTAGCTCTAAGTCAATTCTTATGGTCTGAGGAAGAGTCCTTAGCAAATTTTAACTCCTATAGGAGACACATTTTGGCAAGATTCTTTTGTTGACATATAAGTAACATACAATAAAATGCACAGATTTTAAGTGCTCACATGATGAGTTTTAATAAGCATATATACTTGTGTTAACATCACCCCTTAAAAAGATATGGAACATTTCCAACATTGCAATCTCTACTTTAGTTTTCCCAGAGAACTTTACTTCCTTCCACAAAGAATCATAAATTAGGTACAAAATTATGATTTCTGTATTTTTTTTTCAGAGCCTGGCCATAGTAGTGGGAAAGAAGATGGATAAAGTCATTGTTAATCTATTGATGAAAGAATGATGCTAAGTTTTTCAAGGCTTCCGGAGTCACAGGAGGAGTCACTTGGTAAATCCAGGAGCAGAAGCAAGGTACCAGCTGGAAGACCACAATGTGTTTGTTCAGACCCGTGGGTCCCCTGGATCCTTAGCAAAAGACCACAAAGACAAGTGTTGAATGCAGCTTTTAAAAGTACAGAAGGGACAGTAAGACAATTCTAAGCGTAGACTAGAATATAATTTAAGGTTTCTGTGTCATGGTGATAGGACTCTTTTTTTAGAATTATGAGAGCTGAACTGACAGCTCCCAGATAATTGAAGCATCATAATCTAAAAAGGTGGCCTCCTCTTTTCTGTGGTTGAACTTAAATGTAGTTTTTACTTTCAACTAAAACGAGGTCAGTTAAGACCTTTGGAACTCTGTGACTGAGGATGTGTGGTATTTATTGGGAATTTAAAGTAAAAGGATTTTTGTTCTTTTATAAAATTTAAATATAAATAGATTGTTTTCCCTATGGTATCTAGTGTTAATTAATGGGGCTGACACGATCAATGACACCAAGAACATATAATTATGTTTTTTATACTAAGAAATTATATAATTACATAATTGTTTTAATAGGTTAAGTGATCTTATAGATCTTTTTATCTATTTTTGCAACAGCTTTATCCTGATTTCTTTGTGAGAAAGCTTTTAGCATTTCAAAAATTTTGAGGTAGACTTTTGTTAAATTAATCTACTCATGAAAAATAGTATATATTTTTTCAGTAACTGGAGATTTTCATAAAAGGCATCAAAGATATAATATTAAAAGGTCTACTCTTAAGATAGCTGTTGTCATCAAAAACTGTTGATGAATTTTGAATTTTTACTGTTAACTGTCCCTGCTAACAGATATTTAGAGAACAATAAGGAACATTTGCTGAATTTATTTTTAAGGAAGTCTCAGTTAATATGACTGATTCTTTTAAAACTCCTCCTAAAAGAAAGTATTTCTGTGGAATATGCTCTTGCTCAAAGTTTAAGATGTGCATTAATTTATTATGCTCCTAGAGCCTAGTCTTGAGCAATTTAACATCATTGTGACAGGTATTTATTTACCATCGAAGTAAGAATCATGATTTGCTGACACTTTATGATTTCTCTTCCGGTAGTCCTATTAGATATGATAGGAATGAATCCACTTAATTTTATAATGTTGCTCATAACTGCATTTCCCCCACAGAGGCAGCAAAGCACTCTTCTTGCTACACATCGGATTTTCCTCCCCCAATGCTGCTTTTTTCAGTTCGTGCTTCATTAGTAAAAATATGGGTTTTAATTAAAAACACACTCAATTCTGAACCCAGAATATTCCTTCAAGTAGATATATTTGAGTAGGTCAGTTCTCCTGAAGGATAGCTTTCACCCAAATGCAGTGTCTGTTTAGTATTTTTGTACCATAGAATAATAGATCTAATTCTTTGAATGTTGTTATTTACCTGTAAGTTCTTTATCCTTATTTTTTTTTGCTCTGTCTGCAGGTTAAGTGACCAGCCTAAGGTAAGAGCCAGATATGGAGCTTGGAATCTGATAGTCCTTAGGGTGCTTTATTCCCTGGGCCAATCCACACTTCTACCTCTGTAAAGGAATCAATTGAGGGCTCAGCTTTTCCTCTGCAAGAAACCTGCTCTCCGGGACAGTAAGTCACGCCCCCTGTGAAAACATCTAAAAAACCTGTTCATCTTTGTTATTGCTTCATGACATGCTAAGAGTATAGAGTGATAGCCTCTTTGTGAGGGAAGTCTATTGAAGGCAGGCTGCTGTGGGATGCCCTGAGTCTGATTTTCAGTGGGCCACTCTGTATTAATCATGCTGTTATACGGAGATGGTAAGGCATGGATGACATTGCATGTGTGGAAAGAAAATACGAGTTTTGTGATTTGGCTGAATGGAAAAGCACTGTGTCCAGCATCACAGTATCTTTTCTGACCCCAGCTGAATATTGCCGTCTAAATCACCACAGAGTTCGGGACATATTTATGTATGGTAGCATCTGATACTGTTCATTTACTATTTGGGTTTTAGTCTTGCCTCTCTCAGAACATATTGAACTGTTTCTACTGGGGGAACAAGTCATGTCATTAGTATCCCTTAGTAGGTCTGCTATGGTCTGAATGTTTGTGTCTCCTCCCCTACAAATATGTATGTGGAAATTCGATCTCTCAAGGTGATGATATTAGGAGGTGGGGCCTTTTGGGAGGTGATTGGGTCATGAGGGTAGAACCTGGTGAATGGGATTAGCGAGCTTATACAATAGGCCCAAGGGAACTCATTCATTTCTTTACCATGTGAGGACACAGTGAGAATGTGCTATCTATGAACCAGGAAGCAGGCCCTCACCAGACACTGAATCTGCCAGTCCCTTGACCTTGGACTTCTCAGCCTCCAGAACGGTGAGAAATTCCTGTTGTTTATAAGCCGCCCCGTTTAGAGATATTTTGTGACAGCAGCCTGAATGGACTAAGATAATGTCTAAGATATTTGGCTAATTTAATTGTTGACTGAAGGACCTTTATCCAAGGATATGATACACAATTATATGAATGTCCTTTCTTGCCAGCAATACCTACTGTACAACTTATGGAGAATCATAGCATGCTGATGAGAGCTTGGGTTCTGGAATCAGACTGTGTTATTTCTTCTACTTGCTTTGGAATCTGAGACACATTCCTTAACCTCTTTGGGTCTTAGTTTCCTTGTCCGTAAATAAGAATACTAATAAATACTATCCATAGTGTTGTTATGAGTTTTAGATAAGTTACTTTTGGTAAAACAGAGAACAGTGTCTGGCACATAAGAAGGGCTTGCCACTGCTGTTTTAAGAAATAGTTAAGCCTATGGGGTCTTGACATCCAGGTTGGCTATAGTTTGTGGGTTTCGGAAGCTTGAAGGTTCTATTAATACCTGGCTTAGGACCTCTGTGAAAAGTTGTGAATTATGACTCCAGAGATGCCTCTGTAAAGCTCCCAGTTGGTGAGATGGGTACATGTGAGAAATGGAATTGAGTTAAGAGTATAGCCATTTGCAAGAATTTTGGCCTGAGGCTAAGATGATTTAAATTGATTGACTTAGAAGTCATGGCAATAGTCTAGCCCTATGTACTAGAAGATCTACTATTTCAGCAAGAAATAGTTAAACTCATCAGAGGATCCTAAGGCTCAGTGAAATTCTGAATTCAAAATCTCTTTTAGTAAAGTCATTTACAGTTGCAGTAGGTTCCAGTTAGTTGAAGTGTAGTCAACCCCAGCTTTGGTTAAATAATCATGTGGTTCTGAACCACATGGAGCAAGTGGTAATGGAGAATGTGGTCACTCATCTTCAAATGCGATACCCACAGGAAACTCTCCTTTCCAGCACTCACACTTGTTTTGTCTTCTCCCCGTGGGTCCAGGATGGTCCTCCAACTTGCTTTTGCCCCCACAGAGTGCAGGGGATGTGATGCTACATGGCTTCTGAGGCTAGGTCATAAGAAGGCTCACAGATTTTGCCTTTCTTCCTGGAAGGCTCTGGGGGAGGCTAGTCATGAGGCAGAAGGTCCAACTCTGGAAGCAGCCATGCTGTGAGGCAGTGACATACCAAGGCTGGGGGCAGTGGGAATGGTCCACTTAAAAGTACAGACATTGAAGGGGTACATTGTAAAGAATTAAAAAAGTATACTAAAACCAACAAAAGTTGGTCTTTTTATTAACAGCATGCACAAGCAATTCTAAACAAGCATCAGTGATAACATATCCCTTCTCATGAGTGGACCACTCCCACTGTCACTTCCACCCACTCTACCTCCTGCAAGCTGATGCTGTGAAACCCAAGCTAGCCATGTGGCAAGGGAGATGGCTTCCTAGTCTCCAGCTGCTGCAGTATCCCAGCCTAGGCACCAGTCACTTGAGGGAAGAAGTCATCTTGGATGTCCAGCCTAGTCTGGCTTTGAGAAAATTCTAGCCCATGCTGCCATCTTACTGCAGTTTCATGAAGGGGCAAATGTCATAGCCATCCAGCTATGGCAGCTTTGGCAAACTACAGACTGTAAGAGATAATATAAGGAGACTTTTTTAGGGCACTATGTTTTGGGGGTAGTTTGTCATGCAGGAATTGATAAACAGAAAAGAGAAGAGGCATGCAAGAAGAAAGCCCCTTCTGTCTCTTAAAATAGCAACAAGTATCCTTGGCTGTGTGGGGTCTCTAGAGATCAGCTTATCTTGATGTTAACAGAGGCCAAAAATAGTTGCTTTCACTACCGAATGGAAATTATATCTATGTAGATGTTGCTAAGCAATAAGAGATCAGAAACCTATAAGGAGTGACCATAGAATGCAAAGCACTGGGTCAGCCAACTAAGTTCTTGCTGCACTTATTTTTTAGAACCTGCTTATAAAAGAAGCAATATCTACAATGTGTCAGGGGAGGACGGTCTCATGGGACCTTAAAAGGAGTGTCAAGTGGGATCTAATTAAACTCCAGAGCTTCTGCACAGAAAAAAAAAATCATTAGAGTGAACTGGCAACCAACAGAATAGGAAAAAAATTTTGCAATCTACCCATCTGACAAAGGACTTATATCCAAAATCTACAAAGAACTAAAACAGATTTACAAGAAACAAACAAACAAACCCATTCAAAAGTGGGAAAAGGATATGAACAGACACTTTTCAAAAGAAGACATATATGGGACCAACAAACATATGAAAAAATGCTCATCATCACTGATCATTAGAGAAATGCAAATCAAAACTACATTGAGATACCGTCTCATGCCAGTTAGAATGGTGATCAATAAAAAATCTGGAGACAACAGATGCTGGAGAGAATGTGGAGGAATAGGAATGCTTTTACACTGTTGATGGGAGTGTAAATTAGTTCAACCATTGTGGAAGACAGTGTGGTGATTCCTCAAGGACCTAGATATAGAAATTCCATTTGACCCAGCAATCCCATTACTGGATATATATCCAAAGGATTATAAATCATTCTATTATAAGGACACATGCACATGTATATTCATTGCAGCACTGTTTACAATAGCAAAGACCTGGAACCAACCCAAATGCCCATCCATGATAGACTGGACAGGGAAAATGTGGCACATATACACCATGGAATACTATGCAGCCATAAAAAAATGATGAGTTCATGTCCTTTGTAGGGACATGGATGAA
>NW_016107384.1:2911977-2929786 GCF_001604975.1 Cebus imitator
TGCCTGCAATGATCAGCAAACTAAAAAGTTAACACATAACCTGATAAATGGTCATTGTTTGTGATTTAAAAGAAGAGTAATTTTTAGGAATAGATACTAACAGCACTGGGAACTCTGTCTCATCCTCACATCTTTCGAAAGGCATTTCTAAGTATTAAAATCCTTTCCTCTTGAAATACCTCAAAGCAGTGAATATTTACTAAAACATCAAAATTAGTAGGCAGTAATGAATTTCTGAGCTTCACAAGGATATTATGTGGTCAGTGAGTTTGAGGGTTTTTTCTGTAAGTCAGTGGGACCTATAAACGTTTCCTTTGGCTGGTCAGAGAAGCAGGCTGAGAAAGGGGGAATCTTACTGAGGGCTTTGTGAGTAGCCTAGTAGCAGGTGCACGTGAAAACATTAATGGTCAGAATAAAATGTTCGCCCCTTAACTGTTCCTCACTGGTAATCATTTTCATTATTTCCTCTCAGTGACCTTTCATTTTCTCAGTTTTTCTCTGATAATTAGGTTTCTTAAATTAAAAAAGGTAGGGGGAGAAATGGTAAACTCAATAGAAGACAAACAGGAATTGAATGTGTGCATTTATTTTTTAATATGTTTTAGCAGAACCTATATGTACCCGCCCCCCGACACATACACATCTTTGGGCTTGAGGGTCCTTGCTGAGACGTGGGTTTGAGGGAGATAGCACGCATGGGGAATGGTAGAGCCTGCCCTCACCTGCCAGCATTGCTGTGGGGAGGCACTCTCTGTCGAGCGCTGCTCTAGCAGACCCACCAAATCCCATGTAAGTGGTCAGAGCACAAATGAGGCTGCCGGTGGGTAGTCCTACCCTATTCATGAGCTCTTTCAGAACAATTTTCATTACTTTTTTTAAATACTGTTTTTGGCAAACACTTGATACTTGAAATAAAAAATGCATGAGTCACCTACTGGGATAGGCACAGTGTGTGGTTCATTGAATTTAGCTAAATTGTGAGTCATCCATCAATAGTCCTCTTGGTGAACATACTTGTAATAATTTCACACATTACAAACAAAAATAGGTATGATTTTCAAGATTCTTGAAGCTGTTTCCCTTAGGGATTCTTTGGATTGTGTTTAGAGTTTTTTTGTGTTGCTAGGTGGTGAGAAACTTGTCAGCCTTGTTTTCAGATGGATTCAAGGCTTGTGTCTCTGTCACGTGGTAAAAGAACTTTGGTTTGGGAGGCTGGAGCAGAGTATGAAGCTGAGAGTCATGAAGTGAGGGAAACAGGAATTAGTGATCAATATTTGTCCTTGTCAGATCATGGACTTTTAAGATTGATTTTGGCATCTGAAAAATGTTTGGCTTCACTCTCAGGACAGAGTTAGAGCAGTAAATGCACCTGTGGCGTCCCCCCACCCTTTTTTCTGATAGGAGAGAGCCAAGCAGGGTGGTTATGTGTCTGTGCACTACTGCCCTCTGTTGGATGGCACTAGAGTTTCTCTGTACCCACGCCCCAGCTGAATGAGCGCTCCTGGTTGGGGGGCAGGTGACCCAGGCAAATATATCAGTATTGGACTAAGATCAATTTAAAATAAAAAATAGTTGGCCTTTATAAGCTAAGGGAGACCTCTCTCTGGGCAGAGAAATAAGAGTGTAGAGTTTCTGACCTGTAGGGTCCTTGCTTCAATTCTGGTGGCTGCCAGGTAAGGGGCTGGCATCTGCTGCTGAATGACAGGACAGACTTTGTGATTAAACTGCTAGATCTTTGGCTTTTCAGTAAGTGAAAATAATCACAAGATAAAGTATCCTTACTTGCATTTTTCCCCTTTCATAAGTGAAATAGGGCATAAAAGGGCTTTGGCTTTCCACTACACCCAGAGGTGAAAGTTTTTATATGGGTATAAGAAGAACAGCTAAAATTCTTTGCAAACTATGGCTAAAGTGCCCATGTCAGTAAGATGTATACAGTGACTCAGGACACTGGCTGGGAAGTCTGCTTCGTTTTTGCAGATTCCTCTGCCCTCCTTCACCTTCTCCAGGGTAGCGAGAGTGTGTCCAGGCAGGAGCCTTGGGGGTCATGTCCTGCCACATTGGCTGAGTAACTTGGGAAAGCTGTCCGACCAAAAGTGCCTCATTTTACACATTTTTTCTCATGTGTAAAAGGAGGCATTTGAAATAGATGCTATCTCAGGGTAATTTCATTTCCGAGGTGCAATAAATTATCTTTTCTTCCTAGACGATAATGTAAGCACAAAGAACAAAACTATTTAAAGACCACACACATACTTTCTCAAACAAATCACCTGCCTTTGGAAAAGCAACGTGCTCACTGAGGTAATTCAGCACCCGGGCCTGAGGTGGTGGGAATTGCTTGGGTTGGCTTGCTGCTCTCCAGGGAGCTCCTGTGCCTGCCACATTGGACAAGCATCCTTGCCCAGCGGCGCAGAGTCGCTAAGGCCAGCAGATGGCGCACTTGCACAGTCCACACATTTTCCAGGTTCCCAAGGTAAATGGTACTCATTAACATCCTGAAATAACACCCACTGATGTTTGCACAAATTGCAGCATTTTCCAGGCCACTAAAACCACGGCACTTCGTGAGCTGGAACATTTGCTAATATTTAAAATGGTTAGAAAGATTGTTAATCTATAATACTTTTGAGTGTTAACAGCCTCTTAAAACCTACGCATCAAAAAGCCCTTAATAAATTGGCGTATTTTTTTTACGTGGGGAAATTAGGGCAGAGAGTCAATTAACTAAGATCACAGCAGAACTAGCCCAAATATCCAGACCACACACCTTGGTGATCTTTCAGAATTTGTTGTTCCTCTTGTCTTTCCTTTCTTTAATGCCCACTTCTCTTGGCTGTGGAGGGGAACGTGTGGGTTGGCCAGGGATATGGAAGAGGAATTGACATCTTCTGCACCTTGGGGCATTGCCACCTACCACAGTCATCATAACTCCGGATCACACAACCTGTATTAGGAATACCTGTGATAACAAGAACTGGCATTTATTGATTACTTCCTTTGAGCCAGGCGTTGTTCTAGGCATTTCTCACACATCAATCATTTAATCCTTCCAGCAGCCCATAAAGGAGGCAGAGAGAGTAAGTAACTTATCTAGAATAACAGATCTTTGTATTTTTCTAGGTTCTAAAAGCAACAATTACTTCAAACTATCTTTTGGTGGTAATCACTCTTTCACCCCAGATACTTTCCAGCTAACAGATCATTGACTGATTTTTACCTTAATTTTTAAATTATGAGAAATTTATTGGCACTTTGGTGATATCGTGTAAGTAAGTCTTGGTTATAGTAGCTTGTAATGTTATTATCAGTGTAGAAGATTTCCTCCCACAACCTTGTGCTTAGAAGGAATGGTTCACCAGAAATGGAAAGAAAATGTAAATGAAATGGGGAAGGTTGGCAATTTAATCCTCAAGTAATACGTATTTTGCAAGTGTTCACTGAATCCCTTAGTCACAAAGCAGCATTAGAGGTGTGTTGGTGGGTTTCATTCCAACAACATTTGTTTGTATCAAAAACATACATAGTGGTTACTGCATACCAGGCACAAATATGAGTTCACCTAATTCTCCTCACAACTATGACGCGCCCCTTTTACAGATGAGGGAACCAAGATTCAGAGGTAAGAAACATAGCTAGTAAGTGGTAGATCAAGATGTAAACCAGCCCCTGGCTTCTGATCGATGCTCACAACCACTAGGCTGTGCTACCCCTTTCAGTAGGAAGCAGGTATGCTGGAAGGATATAGAGTAATTTAACCAAAGATAGAAACAAACACTTACAGTGATTTCCTCCTAACAGAAATCCTTATATAGCAAATAATCCCTCCCTCCCTCCCTTTCCTTTCCTTTCTTTTCTTTCTTTTGACAGAGTCTCGCTCTGTTGCCCAGGCTGGAGTGCAGTGGCACCATCTCGGCTCACAGCAGCCTCTGCCTCCTGAGTTCAAGCGATTCTCCTGCCTCAGCCTCCTGAGTAGCTGGGACTATGGGCACACGCCACCAAGCCTGGCTAATTTTTGTATTTTTAGTAGAGATGGGCTTCACTATGTTAGCCAGGCTGGTCTCGAACTCCTGGCCTCAAGTGATCCACCTGCCTTCGTCTCCCAAAGTGCTGGGATTACAGACATGAGCCACCATGCCCGGCCATTATATAGCAAATAATTTCTAAAATAAAAAGTGAGACTAAAAATAGCTAAGTTATCTGCTAGCCTTGATAACAGAGAATAGGAATTATAAAGAACAAGAAACTGTAGGGAGACCCACAGATGTTTCGTTTGTTTTTGAGACAGTCTCACTCTGTCCTTCAGGCTGGGAATGCAATGGTGTGATCTTGGCTCACTGCAACCTTTGCCTCCTGGGTTCAAGTGATTCTCATGCCTCAGCCTCCTGAGTAGCAGGGTCTATAGGCTTGCACCACCATGACTGGCTAATGTTTGTGTTTTTAGTAGAAATGCATTTTCACCATGTTGGCCAGGCTGGTCTCAAACTCCTGGCCTCAAGTGATCTTCTTGCCTTAGACTCCCAAAGTGCTGGGATTACAGGGGTGACCCACCACACCTGGCTTTTTTTTTCTTTCTTTTTTTTTTTTTAATGAGTATTGAAGTTTGTGATACTTAGAACAATAATTAGTTAATCATTTTTACTGAAGACTAAGCAAAAGGAAGTTGCGTTATATCACAGTTGTGTGTGAGTGAGTATCTGTTGTCTTTCTCCTTCCCTTTTCTGTAAGGACACCATCCTTCATGGCACATTTCCTAGGAGAAAAACCTTCTCCAATTATAAGGTGCATGGGAATCAGCTGTGGATCTTGTTGAACTCTAGATTCTGATTTGGTGGGTCTGGGATGCAGCTCCAGAATCTGCATTTCTAACCAGCTACTAATCCAGCTGGTGTGCGGCCTGCTGAGAGTGGCAGGACTCCTTCCCTTCCTCCTCCTGTCTGGGTCTGGGGTTGCCAACGACGGTGCCTTCCACATCACATTCCTTCTACCTTCTGCATAGGAGTGTTTGTCATGTGATCCAGATTTGAGTAGATAGGATTCGTATCTGGAATTTGGCTCCCTGCTCCCAACTCATATACCTAGGAGAACCCTGGCTTCAGGAGGAGGCAAGGAAACCAATTCACTTAGAGCCACAAAAAGAGAAAAGGAGGAGGGGGAGAGAGAACAGGGATGACCAGATGACGTACTTTGAGTTCTGGAGCCCCACTCTATCCAGGAACACAAGCCACTAAAGTCCCTTTATGCTTAAGCTAATACAGTTTAGCTAATATAGTATAGTTTAATATAATATCGTTTAATATAATATAGTTTAAGCTAATATAGTACAGTTTCTGTTACTTGCAATGTAAAGGGTTCTGCTTAATACAGAAGTGATTTAGATTTGATATAAAGGAGAATCTTTACTCTAGCAGGAGATGCTTGCAACTCTTGCTAAAGACCATTAGGAACAGAACAGATACTGAGGTTATTTTGGGGAGACTTGCAAGAATAATATTAAAATATTTAATAATTAGCATAGCATGGATGCTGACCAGTCAAAACAGACACCAGCCACAATGACATTCTGGGAATGCCCGCCTTGGTTACCTGGATGCCATTTGCAGTAGGTATAGGGTCTGCAGTATTTTTGTGTTGTGAATGATATGCCCGAATTCTTTAGGCATATAATTTTGCCACAGAGGCTTTTGTTAATGCTTTAAAAGATACGATGTCCTCTTTTTTTTTTTTTTTTTTTTTTTTTTTTTTTTTTTTTTTTTTTTTTTTTTTTTTTTTTTTTTTTGACAGAGTTTCGCTCTTGTTACCCAGGCTGGAGTACAATGGCGCGATCTCGGCTCACCGCAACCTCAGCCTCCTGGGTTCAGGCAATTCTCCTGCCTCAGCCTCCTGAGTAGCTGGGATTACAGGCACGCGCCACCATGCCCAGCTAATGTTTTGTATTTTTAGTAGAGACGGGGTTTCACCATGTTGACCAGGATGGTCTCGATCTCTTGACCTCGTGATCCACCTGCCTCGGCCTCCCAAAGTGCTGGGATTACAGGCGTGAGCCACCGCGCCTGGCCTACGATGTCTTCTTTTTTATAAACTATAAACTTCCATTTTCCCCCAATATTTTTATACAGGGTGCATTCATTGTGATGTCAAGTGATCATTTTTGTGTTTTTTAGAATAATCTTCTGAACGTTCTTCTATAAAATTAATATATCTAGCCTTTATTTAAACAGAACTATCTTATATTATTCTAAATGTGTTAAGTTGATAATTGATTAATATTACAAAATGGATGCCTTTAATCTTTAGGAATTCTAGAATGTTAGATGAAGTCAAGAGTGATATTACAGTTTGGTTTTATTTAAACATGGTAAAAATATACCAAAAGAAGCCAGAGTCAGTTTCCTGGAGTTACAATTATGGTGGATTCTACGTTTAAAATATGCTGTTATGGGCCGGGCAGGGTGGCTCATGCCTGTAATCCCAGCACTTTGGGAGGCCAAGGCGGGCAGATCACGAGGTAAGGAGTTTGAGACCAGCCTGGCCAAGATAGTGAAACTCCGTCTTTACCAAAAAGAAAAAAAAAAAAAAAATAGCCGGGCATGGTGGCAGGTGCATGTAATCCCAGCTACTTGGGAGGCTGAGGCAGGAGAATCACATGATCCTGGGAGGCAGAAGTTGCAGCAAGACTGCGCCACTGCATACCAACCCCTGTGGACAGTGTGAGACTTTGTCTCAAAAAAAAAAAAAAAATGCTGTTATGAAGAAAAGTGTGTTAAAAAGTACAAACATACAGAGAAAATACAGTAAGATAGAAGGAATAAATTCAATGTTTGACAGCAGAGTAGGATGATTATACTTAAACATATATTATACTCAGGTGACAGACACCCTAAATACCCTGACTCATTCACTACCCATTGTGTGTAACAAAATATCTGATGTACCTCACAAATTTACATTAGAAATATTCTATTAATCTCACCAGGAGTAGAATACATTTCTGTGGGTTGTGGATTAGTGGATAAGGGGAATAATGGTGATGGAAAAATCCTGGAGACGCTTAGGCCCAGTGGCTCTTTTAATGCTTTCTTTGCTTACTTAGTTTAGAGGCGGGAGCATTGTATTAGAAGCCCAGAGACCTGGCTTTTAGTCTGACACCTCCCTGAATTCCACCCTGCACCCCCACCTCACCTTCTTAGTTCCCCCTTCCCCCACCCACCCTCAAGCCCCAGCTTTTGTTGTAGAACAGCATTAGTAGAGTCTATCAGAGGGAAGAAGCTCTTTCTAGGCATAAGATGCTATACATTATTCTGAAAGGGAACAGGCGAGCTTCTGAGCAGAGGCTAAGATTCTCCAAGAAAGAGTCTAGAGGCCTTGATACAAGAAAGCAGGATTCAGAGCAGCCTGGCATCGTTCCAGTCTGAAGTATGGGGTGGCTCCAAAATTGGGGACTGTGGAAATATATTACAAGGGATCTGTGGATCTAGAACATACATCAGACCCTGTGAATGTACTGAATAAATACCTCGCACGTATTGTGCTACTGTTTTCTAATCTATGGAAGTGCTGTTTTAATGACCAAATTGCAATTGTTAAAAGAGGGAATGAATTCATAATAGCTTTTTCTTGTATTTTTTCTTAATCTAAAGACCTAAACTCTAAAATATAAAATGCTAACTCTAGATCATACGGCAGTCTCCTCCTTTAAAAGTTAGAGCATGTAAAAAAAATAAGTCTGTGAAACTTTATAGGTAATTTGGATTTTTTTAAAAAGTGAAAGCTGAAATTCTTTCAGTGGTGAATGTGTATGTGTGTGTGTGCGTGTTCTTTTAATTCCCTGGATTGATCAGAGGGTGCTCTCTCTCCATCCTTAGGACTGCGAAGAATTACCTAGAGGCAAGACAAGAGCTCATTAATTAAATATTTCTGTGCTGGACACTCATCTGCCTGACAGTTCTCTCATTATGTGCCCCTGACAGGGGGACTAGTTGTCAGCAGCTGATGTAAAATAATTTTCTCGCCATTATAACTACATGAGCAAAGTCTTGAAAGCAGTTCTTCATGTCTATTAGGTAAATCATTTGAGGGAAAAATGGTTTTGTGCTGAAGGGAAGGTCAGAACATCTCGTGGAAAATCTTAAATAATTTGTTTTTTAAAATAAGAAAAAAATGGACTTTCTCTAAATATAAGTATCTTTTTAAAAAATATACGTATATATATTTTATGGCACTTTACGTTCTGGGGTACATGTGAAGAACATGCAGGATTGTTGCATAGGTAGATACATGGCAATGTGGTTTGCTGCCTCCATCCCCATCACCTATATCTGGCATTTCTCCCCATGTTATCCCTCCCCAACCCCCCACTGTCCCTCCTCTATTTCCCCCAAGCAGACCCCAGTGTGTGATGCTCCCCTCCTTGTGTCCATGTGTTCTCATTGTTCAACACCCACCTATGAGTGAGAACATGCAGTGTTTGATTTTCTGTTCTCATGTCAGTTTGCTGAGAATGATGGTTTCCAGGTTCATCCATCTTCCTACAAAGGACACAAACTCATCGTTTTTTATGGCTACATAGTATTCCATGGTGTATATGTGCCACATTTTCCCTATCCAGTCTATCATCGTTGGACATTTGGGTTGGTTCCAGGTCTTTGCTATTGTAAACAGTGCTGCAATGAACATACATGTGCATGTGTCCTTATAATAGAATGATTTATAATCCTTTGGATATATATCCAGTAATGGGATTGCTGGGTCAAATGGAATTTCTATATCTAGGTCCTTGAGGAATCGCCACACTGTCTTCCACAATGGTTGAACTATTTTACACTCCCACCAACAGTGTAAAAGTGTTCCTGTTTCTTCACATCCTCTCCAGCATCTGTTGTCTCCAGATTTTTTAATGATCGCTATTCTGACTGGCGTGAGATGGTATGTCAATGTAGTTTTGATTTGCATTTCTCTAATGACCAGTGATGATGAGCATTTTTCTTTCTTTTTTTTTTGAGACGGAGTTTCACTCATGTTACCCAGGCTGGAGTGCAATGGTGCAACCTCGGCTCACCGCAACCTCCGCCTCCCGGGTTCAGGCAATTCTCCTGCCCCAGCCTCCTGAGTCGCTGGGATTACATGCACACGCCACCATGCCCGGCTAATTTTTTTTGTAGTTTTAGTAGAGACGGGGTTTCACCATGTTGACCGGGATGGTCTCGATCTCTTGACCTCGTGATCCACCCGCCTCGGTCTCCCACAGTGCTGGGATTACAGGCTTGAGCCACCGTGCCCGGCTGTGAGCATTTTTCATATGTTTTTTGGCCTCATATATGTCTTCTTTTGAAAAGTATTTGTTCATATCCTTTGCCCACTTTTGAAAGGGCTTGTTTTTTTCTTGTAAATCTGTTTTAGTCCCTTGTAGATTCTGGATATTAGCCCTTTGTCAGATGCGTAGGTTGCAAACATTTTTTCCATTCTGCCGGTTCACTCTAATGACTGTTTCTTTTGCTGTGCAGAAGCTCTGGAGCTTAATTAGATCCCATTTGTCTATTTTGGCTTTTGTTGTCAATGCTTTTGGTGTTTTAGTCATGAATTCCTTGCCTATGCCTATGTCCTAAATGGTTTTGCCTAGGTTTTCTTCTTGGGTTTTTATGGTGTTAGGTCTTATGTTTAAGTCTTTAATCCATCTGGAGTTAATTTTAGTGTAAGGTGTCAGGAACGGGTCCAGTTTCTGCTTTCCGCACATGGCTAGCCAGTTTTCCCAACACCATTTATTAAACAGGGAATCCTTTCCCCATTGCTTGTTTTTGTCAGGTTTGTCAAAGATCAGATAGTTGTAGATGTGTGGCATTGCCTCTGAGGCCTCTGTTCTGTTCCATTGATCTTTATCTCTGTTTTGGTACCAGTACCATGCAGTTTTGATTACTGTAGCCTTGTAGTATAATTTGAAGTCAGGTAGCGTGATGCCTCCAGCTTTGTTCTTTTTGCTTAGAATTGACTTGGCTATGCGGGCTCTCTTTTGGTTCCATATGAAGTTTAAGGTATTTTTTTCCAGTTCTGTGAAGAGGGTCATAGGTAGCTTGATGGGGATAACATTGAATCTATAAATTACTTTGGGCAGTATGGCCATTTTCACAATATTGATTCTTCCTAACTATGAGCATGGAATGTTTTTCCATCTGTTTGTGTCCTCTCTTATTTCCTTGATCAGTGGTTTGTAGTTCTCCTTGAAGAGGTCCTTTACATCCTTTGTTAGTTGTATTCCTGACTATAAGTATCTTTTATTTGTACCCTAGGGATCCCTCTGCCTTTGCTGTCTCTTTCCTCAGGTATGTTTCTCTATTTATTCATATAGAGAATATTCTATATGCCCTGATATGCTATAACAGAAATACCAAGTGTGACTAATTCAGTTATCTTTAGTGAATATTATAAACTGAGAAATTTGGCACTCTTTCTGGCCTTTTTAGTGGGCAGGATTTCTGGGTACATTTTCAGTATTCTTTTGCTTGATGAAGATGAGCACTTTTAAAATCCAAATCCATGTCTATGATCCATTTTTTCCTGCAGCTAACTCCAGTTGAAAATTTTGCTCTGTGATTTCTTTTTATTAGGTTGGTGCAAAAGTAATTGCAATTTTTGCAGCCTCTGGTTATTTGGTCAATTATTCTGGTTCCAACTAATCACATCTTGTTTCCATAGTTCATTTAAATGCAGTAAAAGAAGGCACATCTTGAAATGTAAAAAGTCACCAAAGATCTGCTTTCAGAAAAGCACTGGATTTATAGTTTTACAAGCCAATTCCTTAAAACTTCAATGAAGGAGATACTATTTTAAATATTTCAAAGTTTCACAATGCATTTTGAAATCACTCTGATGGCCAAAGAAAACAACATATGAAACTTCAATACAAAGATACCTTGGTGCCTGCCCACATCCCATGGCGCAAGGGTGTGTTCTGACTTTGCTATACCCAGTCTGTCATTTCTTCTGCCTCGGGCTTCCCCGAGCCCTGGGAACTTGCTCAGCCTGCATGCAGGAGCAACCCAGGAGGCGCAGGGGAGTTAATGTCCCCAAAGAGAACTATCTGCCATTGGGGTTGAAACTCAGTAAGGAGGCATTCCAGTGTACATGGTACACAGTTCCTCTGAGGGCCTCCAAGGGGAATTGAGCCCCAGCTGCCCTCAGTAGTGATCAGTTCATCAATGCACCTGTCTTGTCTTTTCCTCTGTCTCTGTCTTGTCTCCCCACTCCCTCACCTCAGTTTCCTGGATCACCTCTGAAGTAGATTACTGTACTAATGTCTCTATATAAGGCTCTGCTTTGGGGAGGATCCTAAACCAAGGAGTGGAGGAAAATAAGTTTACTGAGAAAAGTAACTGCTGTAAACAACTAGTATTCATGGGACAGGTTTCCAGCAGTCAGGGGCACCATGCCGCAGAGGCTTCTGCTTTGAGTCAGCTGCTGGGCAGGATCCAGGAACCTCAGCTGCCATCCCACTGTTGCTGCTGCTGTTGGCTACTGCCACTTTTGGTATTACTGTTGCCACTGTCAAGTTTAGACTGTCCTTGCTGCTCTGCTGCTATCAGAGATACCATCAGAAACTGGAAATAGGAAGAGGATTGCTTCTTCCATCCTCCTCCAGTCTTCCAGTCTTCTACCAATGCCTTCCATTGGCAGAACATACTGGAAGCCAGCTGGCAAGAGTAGCTGGAAGATGCAGTTTTTGGTGTTCCTGTCTTCTTATCATATGTATCAAAGCACAAAATGTTGTGAATGAGGTCTTAGAGCAGAATGATTGGCTATATAAAACCTGTAATCAAAATCATCCATAACTGAAATTCTAGCTTTTTAAGAGTCAGGGACAAGCCAAAGATTCAAGTTATCACAACTCTTTTTTTTTTTTTTAAGTTTAGGGGTACATGTGTAGGTTTGTTATATGGGTAAACTTGTATCATAGGGGTTTGTTATACAGACTATTTCATCACTCAGGTATTAAGCCTAGTAGCCATTAGTTACTTTTCCTGATCCTCTCTCTCCTCCCACCCTCCACTTTCCAAGAGGCTCTAGTGTGTTTTGTTTCCCTCTATATGTCCATGTGTTCTCATTATTTAGCTCTTATAAGTGAGAACGTTCAGTATTTGGTTTTCTGTTCCTGCATTCATTTGCTAAGGATAATGCTCTCCAGCTCCAGCATGCTCCTGCAAAGCACATGATCTCATTCTTTTTTTAATGGCTGCATTGTATTCTGGTAGCCACACTTTCTTTATCCAGTATGTGAACCACATTTTCTTTATCTAGTCCACCACTGATGGGCATTTAGATTGATTCTATGTATTTGATGTTGTGCCTAGTACTGCAGTGAATGTACATGTGCATGTGTGTCTATGATCTATTGATTTATATTCCTTTAGGTATATACCCAGTAATGGGATTGCTGGGTCAAATGATAGTTCTGTTTTTGGTCTTTGAGGAGTGGCTACACTGTCTCTACAATGGTTGAACTAATTTACACTCTCACCAACAGTGTATAAGCATTCCCTTTTCTCTGCAACCTCGCCAGGACCTGTTATTTTTTGACTTTTGATTAATAGCCACTTGGACTATTGTGAAATAGTATCTCATTGTGGTTTTGATTTGCATTTTTCTAATGATCAGTGATGTTGAGCTTTTTTTCATATGCTTCTTGGCTGCATGTATGTCTTCTTTTAAAAAGTGTCTGCTCATGTCCTTCGCCTACTTTTTAATGGGGTTTTGCTCTTTTCTTGTAAATTTGTTCAAAGTCCTTATAGATGCTGGATAGTAGGCTTTTGCCAGGTGCATAGTTTGCAAAAATTTTCTCTCATTCTGTAGACAACTCATTTTTTTGAACAGCGTTACTGATATGTACTTCACATACCATACATTCTTGGATAATGTGCAACTACAATCAATTTTAGACAGTTACATCACCTCACAAAGAAGCTGTGTACCCCTCATCCCGCATCCCTCCCCCTACCCCCATATCCCTCACTCTACCACACCCTTAAGGAACCATTAATCTATTTTCTGTCTCCATAGATTTCTTTATTCTGGACTTAAGTATAAATGTAATCATACAATATTTGTTCTTTTGTGACTGGCTTCCTTCACTTAATGTTTGCAAGGTTCATCCATGATTGTGGTATTTATGAGTACTTTATTATTTTTTATGGCTGAATAATAGTACATTGTAGGATTATACCATATTTCACAAGGTTTACTTAACATTTTCCTTTAAGTTGTGACTAGTTTAAAAATAAGCCCAAATCTTGGGAAGTTAAAGATAAATTATATTATCCTTATTTTCTAATTATAGAATTGTGTGCCTTGGAAAGCCAAAAGGATTAAGCAAAAATGATTATAACTAGAGAGTTCTGCATGGTGACTTTCCTGTATACCAACCAGTTAACAAACATTGTGAAAAACATTTCATTTATATCTACAAAAGCTTCTATACTTATGAACAAAGGTCAGATGCAATGTATAGGACACACACACACACACACACACACACACATGTCTTCTCAGAGACATGCAACTTCTATAAATGAGAAGCCAACATGTACCTGGAGTAAAGACAATATTGTAAATTGAGTGTAAATTAATTTATAAATATGTTACTTTTGTATCAAAATCCTAATATGTAATACAAAACCCAGAAGCAGAGTTAAGTATGTATAAGACAATTGCATGTGATAACAGTGTAATTACAACTCATCATTATTATTGAATGGGACACCTGACTAGTGATTTTCAACCTTATAGTCATCAAAGTTCCTGGTTGCAGACAGCAAAACATATTTTAGTAAATTCGCTTCTGCCTAAATTAACTAAGTTATTAGGTAGCCTTCAGAATCTCCAGGAGAACTGGAAGAAAGTAACTGCCAACCTAGAACTTTTTACTCAGCAAAAAATATCTTTCAAAGAGAAGGTAGAATGAAGATATTTCCAGACAAAAACCTGAGGGAATTCTCCACAAACAGGCTTGCACTAAAAATAAAGTATCAATTGGAGGTCTTTAAAAAAAAAAAAAAAAAAAAAAAATTCCAGACAGAAACACAGAAGCATAGGAATAAATGAAGAGTGACTGAAGAGGCTAATGGAACAAATATAAGTGAATGTTTGCTATATAAACAAAAAATGGCTCACGAGGTTTAAAATGTATATATAATGAAAATAATAATTAAAAAGGTGGCAGTGGGGTAAATGGAGTTAAAGTATGCTAAGAATCTAACATTGTCTGAGGAGTAATAAAAGAATTAGTTTGTACTCTAAAATCAAGAATGCATGCTGTCAAGGAGGGTGACAACTAAAAGAATAGTAAAATAATATATAATTAACAAGTTAATGGGGGAAAATGGAACAACAATATACCTAATTAATTCGTTAAAGACAAGAAGAAGAGAAAAAGTATCATAAAACAAGTTGAAGAAATGGTAAGTAAAACAGGAAAACAAACAAGTTAGTAAATATGAACCCAAATTTATCTGTAAGTACATTTAATATTAATATACTAAATTCTCCAATTAATAAAGTACCAAACCATATTAAAAATGAACTCTGCCCAATTATATTATACTTAGAAGGGATACATCTTGAATGTAAGTACAAAGAAGGATTGAAAATTAAATGAAATCCATAGAAAACCTAAATAAAAGGAAGTTATTTTGATATCAACCAAAACCAAACATTACTATAATCAAAAAAAGATATTTTAAAATGATAAAATGGTCAAAGAACCCCAAAATAAAGCAATTATAAATTTGTGTGCATCTAATAACCTAGGTTCCAAATATAGAAAGCAAATTTTTTATAACTAAAATGAGAAATGGAAAAATCCACAATCATACTGAGAAACTCTAAAACATGTCTGTCAGTAATTGACAGAACTAAAAGATAAAAAAGTCTCACAAAACTCTAAGTATATAGAAGATTTATTAATATGATTAATGAAACTAACAAAATCAATGTCATCCATAGATAGGATACTGTAACCAACAACTGCAGAGCATGGAACATCATCAATATCACACATATGCAGAGCCATATAGCATTTCTCAACACATTTTAAAAGACAAAAACTGTACAGATATGTTCTTAGGCCTCAGTGCAGTTAAGCTAGATAACAACAGAGAGATAACAATAAAATGCCCAAATGTTTGGAAATACACTTCTTAATTACACAAGGGTTAAAGAAGACTGTACAATGAAAACTGGAAAATATTTTGAACTGAATGATAATGAAAATATGATGTAGCAAAATGTACTGTAGAATATAAAACCATGTAGAAGGGAAAATTTTTAGCTTTAAAATGCTTATATTTTTTCACTGAAAAAGTCATGATCAAAGTATCTATTTTAAAGAAATTAGAAATGCTACAGAAAATTGAGACCGTAAAAGACACAATAGAATAAAAATGCCAAATTTGGTTATTTGAAAAGATTAACAAATTGATAAACTTCTAGCAAGATTGATTGGGGAAAGGATAAGAGTGAAGACACAAAATTACTGATATCAGAAATGAAAAAGAGGAGATCACTGCAGATTCTATAAAATTAATAAGAAAATAGGTTATTTCAAAGAACTTTATGTGAATAATTTTGAAGATGTAGATAAAATGGACAAAGGGCTAGAAAATAGCAGCTTAGCAAAAATAATACAGCTAGATATGGAAAATCCAAGTAGTCTTATAGCCATTAAAACAAGTTGAATATCTTTCCAAATGGAAACCTATAAGCCTAGATGCTCAACTTCTAACCTTCATTTACAAAGCATCATTCTTAAATTCTCCCAGTGAGCAGTAATACTTAACATGTTTTATAAGGCCAACATAACCTTCATACTCAAATGTAATAAAGACACTGTAAGAAAATACAACCAATCTTTCTGTGAACTATGATGCAAAAATTCTAAATAAAACATTTGCAAATTAAATCTATTGATTTATAAAACAACATATATCTCAAGTTGCTTAAATATTAAAAATATTAAGGTAACTTACAACATGAAAGAATAAAAAAAACTCAGAAGATACAGAACAAACATTTGACAAAATTCAATGCTTATTTTATTAAGAAAGCTTAGGAATAGCAGTAACTTCTTTAATTTGAAAATATATGTCTTTAAAAAACAAAAAATTAGCTGAGTGTGGCCGCACATGCCTGTGGTCCCAGCTACTTGGGAGGCTGAGGCAGGAGAATCACTTGAACTTGGGAGGCTGAGGCAGGAGAATCACTTGAACTAAGAAGGCAGAAGTTGCAGTGAACTGAGATGACGCCACTACACTCCAGCCTGGGCAACAGAGCAAGACTCCATCTCAAAACAACAGCAGCAAAAACAAATAAACGTATAGCAACTTCATACATATTGGTGAAGTATTGAAGGTTTTCTCTTTGATATCAGGAAGGAGACAGAGCCTAGTTTCATCACTACTATTCAACACTTTCTGGGAATCCTAGACAGATAAAAAGGCAAATAAAAGAAATAAAAGTTATAAAAATTGGAAATAATAAACAATAATCTTTCATTATTTGCAAGTAGCATGATTATGTGTGTAGACAATCCAAACAAATCTGCAGAAAAACTGTTAGAATTAATAAGTGAACCTAGAAAGGACCTTATATATGATGTCAACATGAAAAAATAACAGTAAGCAATTGGAAAACAAAATTTTAAAAATATCACCAAAAACATTAAATAACTAGGAGAAAAATCTAGCAAAAGATGTGTAAGACTTCTCTGTAAAACATTATAAAAACTATAAAACTAAATAAGTAAAGAGACATGTCATTTTTATGTATTGGAAAACTTTTTTTTTTTTGATGAGTCAGAGACTCTTGCTCTATCACCTAGGCTGGAGTGCAGTGGCTCGATTTTGGGTCACTGCAACTTCTGCCTCCCAGGTTCAAGTGATTCTTAAACCTCAGCTTCCCAAGAAGCTAGGATTACAGGCATCCGCCGTCACAGCCATCGAATTTTTGTATTTTTGGTAGAGATGGGGTTTCACCATGTTAGTCAGGCTGGTCTCAAACTCCAGATCTCAAGTGATCCACCCACCTTGGCCTCCCAAAGTGCTAGGATGACAGGCATGAGCCAATGCGCCCAACCTGGAAAACTAAATATTGTAAAGATATAAATTCTTCTAAATTTATCTATGTAGATTCAGTGTGATTTCAAATAAAGTTGCAGTAGACTGTATTTATAACAAAACTAGGTGGCATGGTGTGCTAGGGATGGAGATGTGCCACACAAGGAAGACTTGCTGCGTAGCTGCAAGTAGCTGTTAGCTACTTCCAGAGCTGTCTCAGCTGCAGAGAGCTGCCTTACCTGGGATCATACCAACCCAGGGCAGCCCACATGCAATGACAGAATGAGATGAGGTATAAACTCCTGGCCCTTTTGGCACAATATGGGACAATTCTGACAGCATTCAACAGTCAGGTTCTGGGAGAGGACTAAAATTGGGAAGGAGCACATGGAGAAGCTCCAATACTGGCAGACAAGCTCTCTTCCTCCCGCTTCATAATTGCATCATAGTTTAATTGCATCGTAATAGTCTCTTCTATAAATTTCTTTCCTTCCAAAAAAATTTAATCTTTATTTTAGATTCAGGGGATACACGTGCAGGTTTGTTATCTGGGTATATTGCATTATGCTGAGGTGTGGGGTACAGTTGATCCTGTCACTCAGATAGTGAGCACACTGCCCAATAGTTTGTCAACACTTGTCCTCTTTCCTTCTTCCCCACCCAGTAGTTTCCAGTATCTATTGTTGTCATCTTTTTTTTTTTTTTTTTTTTTT
>NW_016107384.1:2929796-2938716 GCF_001604975.1 Cebus imitator
GCCGCGCGGGGCAAAGCAGCCGCGCGGGGCAAAGCAGCGGCGCTGGCCGGCGCTGGCCGGCACAGCCGCACTGGCCGAAACAGCCGCGCTGGTGACCGTGGAGCACCTCTGCCCGGGAATTTCCTAGTCTGTGGGCAATAAAAACACGGCGTCCACTCACCCTCTGCGCTTTCACTGGGAGCTGCAATCCTGAGCTGTTCCTAAACGGCCATCTTGGATCACCCCCCTATTTTATTTTTTTTTTAGTAGAGACGGGGTTTCACCATGTTGGCTAGGATGGTCTCGATCTCTTGATCCGCCTGCCTCGGCTTCCCAAAGTACTGGGATTACAGGCGTGAGCCACTGTACCTGACCTGTTGTCATCTTTTTTAAGTGAGAACATGTGGTATTTGGTCTTCTGTTCCTCTGTTGATTTGCTTAGGATAATGGCCTCCAGCTGCATCCATGTTGCTACGAAAAACATGATCTCGTTCTTTTTGTGGTTGCATAGTATTCTATGGTGTATATGTACCAGGTTTTCTTTATCCAGTCCACTGTTGATGGGCAGCTAGGTTGAGTCCATGTCTTTGCTATTATGAATAGTGCTGCAATGAACATTCGAGTACATGTGTTGTAAAGTTCTATTTCTTGACATGGGTGGTGATTGACTCATAATAATTGATTAAGCTATACATTTGCCTGGTGATATTTTCTGTATCTATGTTTCACTTTAGAACAAATACCTCATATCATATGGAAATGTCAATTCCAGGTTGATTATAGATATAAATGTGAAAGTTAAACATCTGTAAGAAGTAAAAAATAAAACTTCTAGAAGAAAACAGAGAAGAATATCTTCATGACCTTGAGAGTGCAAGGATTTAAAAAATTGGACTTAAAAAGCACTACTCTAAATGAAAAGATAAATAAATATGACTAAGTTAAAATTAAGAACTTTTGTTCAGCAAAAGATTACATGAAGAGGGCGAAAAAGCAAGCCAGGGAGTGGGAGAAGATATTTAGAAAATATTAATACAATCCCTACAGAACACTCAAATCCAAAATATATAAAGAACTCATTCAAACTGATGAAAAAGCAACCCAATAGAAAAATGGGCAAGAGACTTGAGCAGGCACTTCATTAAAGAGGGTATCTAAATGGCTAATAAACATGAGCAGTCTCCAGCCTGCTGGCCAGTCCTGCAGAATTTGGATTTGCCAGGCTCTACCATCACGCGAGCCAATTCCTCCAGTTGGTTCTGTTTTAGTGGAGAACCCTAATACACCATATGAGGTGTAATTGTTTACTACATTATTAAGAACAAAAGCCTTTAGAGGTGGCAACTGTATACTGTTTCTTGAATGTGTTAGTCCCCCCCTCCTATCTATACCCAGCATCTAGCATATGCTAAGTTTTCACTAACTACTTATAAAATGAATGATTAGGCTGAGTGCAGTGGTTCATGCCTGTAATTATAGCACTTTGGGAGGCTGAGGCTGGCAAATCACTTGAGGTCAGGAGTTCAAGACCAGCCTGGCCAACATGGTGAAACCCCATCTCTATTAAAAATACAAAAATTAGCTGGGCATGGTGGTGCATGCCTGTAATCCCAGCTACTTGGGAGGGTGAAGCAGAAGAATTGCTTGAACCCAGGAGGCGGAGGTTGCGCCGAGCCAAGATCTCACCACTACACTCCAGCCTGGGTGACAGAGTGAGATTCTGTCTAAAAAACATAAATAAATAAGTAAATAAAATTAAATGATTATGTGCACAAAGGAATACTACAGAGGGGGTCTTAAAGGAAAAGGTTTTCATGTAATTTAGGAAGTGTTACATATATAAAGTTAACTTAAAAATTGGGAACAGTTTTTATTTAGCTTTTCTTTTTGATTTGTTACTAAACACATAAAGAGAAGGCCTGTGGCTTTATAGCAATTATAACAATTGGAAGCAGAGGAAACTTCATTCATTAGTGAGGATATAGGCAGAGAATATGTGCTTTCCAGATTTGGCATTGGAAAAATAACACTTAGGAAATATGAAAAGTGGTTCTGTGTAGTCACCAGCCCTGAGGCCCTTGAAAGATGCTCTCAAACAACAACACAAATAGTGTATGGATATCTTTCTGTCTCTCTATCAATCTATTTAATCTATCATATTTTTAAGTGACCAGAAGCAAAAGATGGGAAAACCAGAGAGGCAGGACAAAAAACTAAAACCAAAGCCAAAACACCATGTTTGCCCTACATTTCCAATTTGAATTAAAATAAATGGAGTTTAAAGTATTTTACAAAGGATCAAAGTGATCAGATCATGAATTAGAAGAAACAAAAATGAGGTTTAGAAGTGACAGATGGGAACCTGGCCTGGAAAGACAGCTGAAGCTTTCTGCCACTGAAGAGGCCCAGAGGAGAGGATCAAAACATTGTGAAAACTGAAAGCTTTTGCCACAATGAGAAGAGATAATGCCCCAGAAACTTGAGGCCATCCAAAAAGAGACTTACTGTCTAAAAAGAATATCTGAAATGTCCTTTTCCCTCCTCTGGCCAAAAGCTATGCTACCCACCTTTCTCTTACTCATCTCATCTTACAAGTCAAATTGCTCTTACCTGTGATTGGCCTAGGGCGGTGATGATGCCTTCAAATTGAATACATTTGGTGCATTCTCTAGCGATGGCTCCTGTGACTCCAGCCAAGGCTGCTCTGATGCTACAGACTGGGATGCTACAGCTGAGGAGGAAGAGAACCAGCTATTCTAAAAATAGTCACTGAGCTGATACTTTCTTGGCATCATGTGTTGGTTCCAGGGATGAATCAATGACCCAGACAAAGTTTATGTATTCATAAAGCTTGAATTATATTGGGAAGAAACAGACAATAAACATACCTAAAAATATAAAATATGTTCAGGTAGTGACAAGTGCTGAGATGCAGAGGAACTGAGGGGTGCTGTTTATCAGGATTAGGTAGGGAAGTCCTGACAAAGTTGAGACTGAGTGATTAGGAGGCAGCACATCAAGCTCTACATGAGCAGAATTCCAGGCAGAGGGGATGACGTTAGGAACAAATACATGTGTTTAAGGGACTAAAAGAAAGGCAGATGTCAGGAGCATGGTGAATGAGGGGGGATGGCAAGAGATGAAGTTGGAGAGGGATGCAGAGGTCAAATCATGACCAAGATACAAAGCTCGGATTCTATTTTAATTGCCATGGAAAGCCATGGCAGATTTTTAAGCAGGAGAGTGATATGATCTGATTTATGCATTCCATCCATTTTTGACCCTTTCACTTGAACTTTTGTTAGCAAATTTTTTAGCCTGGCAGTCCCATTAGAGAGCCTCAGATTACTAGCTCTAAATCAAATTGATGATAAGTGCTGTCATTCTTAGAAAAAAGTTGAAGTCAACATAGCAAAAACCAACCCAATTTAAAAATAAGAGATTTTAACAGACACTTCAGAAAAAGAAGATATATGCATGGCCAGTAAGCATATAAAAAGATGCTCAACATTATTAGTCAGGAAAATGCAAATTAAACCCATGATGAGGTACTACCAGACATGCACTATAATGGCTAAAATTAAGGGCAGACAATATTGAGTGCTAGTGAGGATGTGAAGTAAGGGAACTCTCACACATCACTGGTAGGAATGTAAAATGATTCAGCCACTCTGGAAATGACTTGGCAGTTTCTTATAAAGTTAAAATGTCCACTTTTTTTTTTGTTATATGATTCAGCAAGCCACTGCTAGGCATTTACGCAAGAGAAATGAAAACATATGTCCACACAAGACTTGTATACAAATGTTCATAATAGCTATTCATAGTAGCCAAAATCTGGAAGCAAAATCTGGAAACAATTGAAGTGTCCATCAACAGGTAAATGGATAAGTAAATCATAGTGAATCCATCCAGTGAAATTCTATGAAGCAATACAGAGGTGTGAACTACTGCTATAAACAGTACAAATTAATATAAAAAATTTTCTTAACAAAAGAAGATATACACAAAAAGAGTATATAAAGCAGGGCTCCACTTACGGGGAAATCAGTCAGAGGCAATGATTGACGGAACAGAAGGCAGATGAGTGGTTCCCTAGGGCTTGGGGGTGGGACTGTAGAGGGCTTGAGGAAACTTTGGAATGATGGGAATGTTATGTATCTTGACTGTGGTGATGATTACATGGATGTATACATTTATCTAAACTTATCAAACTGTGAACTCAAAATGGATGTATTTTATTGTTTGTAAATCTAAAAACATAGCAGGAAATACTTTCTGTATATTCTCATTAGGGAGCTGTTACCTCTCAAAAAAAAAAAAAAATCCTGTAACCCAGTGAGGAGGTGGAGACCCTGGCTTAGTCAATACATCATGACTTTCTTCTTTCCTTCCTCCCCTTTCCTACTTCCAACTCATTCCCTAGGGCCTCCTTGGTCCTCTGCTTTGACCCCTGAATTTTAGGTCACAGAATTTCCTGCCTTGGTTGTAGAATTTACATTCTTGGACTTTATTAGAGTGACCTGTCATCTTCTAGGCGCTGTGGATCCAGGTGGTATAATCAGCATTTCTTTTGGGAATGTTGATTAATTCATCCTCTTACACCCTTTTGATTGGACTACTTTGTATCATGTTATTTTCAAAGACTTTCAGTACTAATCTTTTCTCATTTTTTATCTAGTTCTTACATTTTCCTGGAACTATTCAGCTTATTATAATTCTCTGCATTCCTTATTCCTTCCTTACACTGATAGAAATACATGAGTATACTTTGTAGACAGATATATCCTTCATAGAGGCAACAGAACACCCATAGATGACAATAGTTATGTGTGCTACCGCAGAATAATGAAGAGAAGACTTTTCTCCATGAGCACCCTAACTGTGGGGTGCCTAAAATTGGGTCTACCACTTGAGGAAGTGGCTGAGTTAAATATTTTGACTTGAATCTTATAACTTGTCACAGTGATCCCATTGGCAGTAGAGTGGTAGGTTGCCAAGAAGGCAATTAATTATCTCTGTCGCCCTGTGTATTAAATTTTATTCTCTCTCCCTAAAGAGAGGTGATGCTATGGCTTACAACTACTGTGCTCTTACAGAGCTCTCCACACCAATTAGAAGGGTTCTGTGTTATGACAGTTTTTTATAAGATGTTATGACACTCTGTGATAGAAAGCCGTTGTCCCATTGAAGCGGAAACTTCATCAGTAGCACTAAGAATCAAGGAGGTGCTCTAGATACCCCGAATGGGAGGGGACTCTGAGCTCACTGGGTCCATCAAAGTGCCTCCTACATAGGTCTTTCCATGGGATCCAGCCATTTCCCTACATTTGTCTCCTAGCTCTACCCTTATTTAAGTACACAGTTGGAGGAAGGCCTGTAATACAGCATTTAACTCACTACTGGGAATGCTTTATCGTGCTTATTTAAAACTCTTAAGGCTCTCTTCTGTGAAAGGCAAAATTGCCCTTAGCGCATGAGTGGGTAAAGCGTATGGGATTACTTATTGGTTAGAGCCATGCTTTTTGTTAGGAAAGGGTGAAAGTCGCTGCTATAAGCCATGTCATGACACTACTGGGAATCGTGGATTTTAACATCTCCATCTCCATCTCTGATTTCCTTTAGGAAGCCTTGCCTGTGGTCTCACATCAAATTTTCCTATCTGGATAGTGAGAAGTTTAATCCCAGAGATGTGACACCAACTTGTTAATTACTTAGCATCTGAAATTCTTAGATACTGTTATATTCCCATTGTCAGGGCCAAGAATTGCAAAAATAACTCATTGCATTTGTTGTCTCAGTCTCATTTCTCCCTAACTTTCTTTAGCTTTAAGTACAGCCAATTCAAATAACAAATAATAAGCAAACAAATCAACATCAAACTGGAGATTCAAAACTTGCTAACTTTTCTTGCTCCTGGACCTTTTCAGATCAAGGGGTCTTAAACTGAGCACATGGAATATCTCCTTAAGAAAGTGACAAGTTTTTGGGAAGATGTGCACTTCATTCAGCCACTTAGGGTCCTAAATATATAGCTGGATACTTACTAACCTTGGTATATCGATTCTTATCATATTTGTTAGTATCTTTGAATCCAAACAGATTCTGGTTAGACCAATAGTGAAGAATTATGTTGAATTAAATAATAGTTTTCAAAAGTGTTGATGTTTATGTTAATGCTGCTATCCAGTTGCTCATTTTCACCTTGGAAAGTTTTCCTATTTTTATTCAGAGGAATTACTCTGATATATTTACCTGTAGTCCTTCTTGATCCTTAGATAATATCTAGGACAGTATACATGTCTATGTTTTCCTATTCATCAGTACCCAGCAGTCATTACCATGCTGGCAGGTGTTTTGTTTGTGTGTGTTTTGTTGTTGTTGTTTGGTCTAATATTTGATATGTAGAAATGTATCATCAAAGCATAAGGCAGTGGAATAGACCTCTCAGAAACAGAACTAAACTGTAAGTCAGGAACCCTGAATTCTCGTTCAAGCTTTTCTGTGTACTAGTGACATAATTTTGGGCAGACCATTTTACTCTGTATCTTCGTTTCTTCATTTTAAAAATGGAGGTGATGATGTTAACTTTAAGTATTATGTGGAAGCAACCACAGAGCCAGGCATAAACTAGATGTTGAAGAAGTGTTTGTTAATTCTACATCTAAAAAAATTAATGATCTGTAGCTCTAAGTTTTTACAGATTCTACTATAGCTCTAAATATTAAAAATATGCATATATTTCTCAAAACCAGAAAGTGGTAGAAGTTGAAGATTATTGCAAAGAAGATAATGGCAATAAATTCTGTAGAGCATGCATTTGTTTTTAATCCTTAGATGGTTCTAAGATGTTGGTGCTTATCAATATATTAGGGTCAAGATAGGAAGAAGGGAGAGAATACGAAAATGAATAAGATGTTATTCCTGCCTTCTGGGATCTTACAGGCTTAGGCCTACTATCAACATGATAGGAAATCTTGGACACTAATGCATTTTATGCTTTATGGATGTCTCAACTTCAGTAGAGATTTGTTAATTTATTTGAAGTTATTTACATTTGTAATGGTATAAAAATACATTTTTATAGGACTTGCTACTTGTACCTAGTTAGAACTTGGTTCTTGCCCTCATCTGGAACAATTACTGTCATGTTTCCAGCCTGCTTTCCTTTAAAATTCCCCGTAATCGTTACCTACCCTTGTTATCAAGAGCTAGTCAAGCCAATCTATGGTGTATGTGTTTGTGTTTGTGTTTGTGTGCGTGTGTGTTTATATATATTTTTCCCTCCTCATTTGTTTACTCTGTTAGTTCTGATACAGGCTAAATTGCTGTAGCAGAGACCCTGAAATGCAGTTGCTCTGTCCTATGAGGTCATTTGTGGATCTGGGCTTGTTCAGCTCTGCCATGTTGAAAATGTGGCTTCCGTGTTAGATATCCAGGGTAGCTGTGCTAATTATTGACATTTCTCAGCCTAAGGGAAGAGGGCAGAGGAGGTCCATGGCAAGAAGCTTTATCATTAAGTAAGTGGCCCAGCAGCTACACACAATACTTCTGTACACATTCCGTTGGCCTGAACTTTATGTTGCTACTTCTAGCTGGAAGGGAGGCTGGGAAATGTACTATCTAGATGGGCAGTGGGGGATTCTATTACTTAAAGGAAAAAAAGAGAATGGGCACTGGCTGATAACCAGCAGTGTCTGCCACAGTCACTCCTCCAGCAATATTAATTCACCTGTGAATACTAGTCTCTCATTTGTTCATGTTCTCATTGGCAACATCCGGATGTGACCAATAATTCCAGCAAAACAAGAGTACAAGAGACTTAGTTTTTTATGTCTGTCTATTTCCTCTCTCTCTTTCTCTTTGCCTGCCTGCCTGCCTGCCTATCTACCTTATTTGTCCTGTGGGTACAGGATTATCTGCAATTCTGATGTATGAACCTCTTGGTTATGGGTAGGTTCATTTTTGTCAAAAACTCTATCTATATTTTATTGGGAAAGTTAACTGCATGCAAATTAATAACTAGGAGTTAACTAAGAGTAGAAATAATTATACAACACTCGTCAAAAGTGAAGTGCCATAGCAATGCTAAAAAATGACACTAAGAAAAAACTGATTGTCGTGACTTCAAAGGAAGCGTGAGGTTGGAGTGTTTTGACGTGTATAGCATTTAAACGATGTAAATATGTGTTTAGGTGCTCACGTGAGAGACTGTTCTAGCTACTTAGGGGGAAATAAGAGTCTGTTTTATCCACTCGATGCTTAGATGTTTCCGTGAGAATTTTATCATCTTTAAATATTATCATTTGAAAAGTAAAGACTGTGGTGTTCTTGGTTAAATTTATCTAAAGAAAGAACATTGCCTAACAAAAATATGACAATCTTCTTAGACTGCTTTGTTTTGCACCCTTAAGCTCCTAGAGTCTCTGCCTTTGATATAATCTGTTGCCTCTAGATCCGTGTGTTGAGCAGACATACAGGAGTTAGTGCTGCAAACCAGCAACAAACTCTTGTCAGAGATGGAGCTTTGGGTTAGGTGACTTTCTTGTTTTAAAAACATGTCTTTAAATATTTATTAGATATAGGAGGCCTATCCAAAGGCAATAATCTGGTTATTTGAATGTTAACTGAAAGAGAAAGGAAGAGATTATATTGCTTAAAATAAGAAAACATAAATCCTTTTGTATGAAACCTTGGAGTGTTTGCAATATCCCAAAACTCAACACCATCTACAACCGTGAATGCCTTAGTTTAAAATATTTATCCTAGTGTGTTATTTAGCACAGTGGTAAAACCTCTGGCTCTGGGCTCAGAGTTGAGTTCAAATCTATCCTGTGATTTGGGCCACCAAGATCTTCTTTCTTTATACCTGAGTTTCTTTACTGGTAAAATCGGTACTGGAATAATAATAATATGTACATAATAGGGTTTCCTGGTTTTT
>NW_016107384.1:2938726-2979344 GCF_001604975.1 Cebus imitator
TAGTCTTGCTTTGTTACCCAGGCTGGAGTTCAGTGGGGTGATCTTGGCTCATTGGAACCTCTGCCTCCCAGGTTCAAGCAGCTCTCATGCCTAAGCCTCCTGAGCAGCTGGGATTACAGGCGCCCACCACCATGTCTGGATAATTTTTGTATTTTTAGTGGAGGCAGGGTTTCACCATGTTGGCCAGGCTGGTCCCCAACTCTTGACCTCAGGTGATCTGCCCGCCCGGCCTCCCAAAGTGCTGGGATTACAGGCATGAGCCACCGTACCTGGCCTCTTAATAGGGTTTTGAGAAGTGAGGTGAAACATGTGAAGTGCTTACCATAGAATCTAGTAAATGCTCAATAAATGTGAGGGATGATTTTCTGCTTTTCTTTGCTCAGATATTCTGTGAAGGGCAGCATTCACAGTATTTTTTGGGTGATTTCAAATTTCAGACTCACTGGGGTTTCATAGAAATATTTTTTTATGATGTAGCAGTAGACCTTATTGATTGGGCCCAAACGTCTTCCACTAATCTCTACCTGTCTACCCTGGGGCGAGTTAGTTAACCTTTCTATGCCTTGGTTTTCTCATTTGTAAAATGGAGATCATAATCGTATCTAACTTGGAGGGTTCTTATTAGACACAATACAGGTGACATGGCACACTTGGAAATCCCAGCCTTAGAACCACGACTAGTGGCCTGTGATGCTGGGAATCCACCTGACCTCGTGAGTGCTTTGGAGGCAGGAGCATATCTTACCAGATTTGGTTTCTCTGGCATCTAAGTAACACTGGCATATAGTAGGTGGTTAATAGTTTTTTGCTAATCAAATACCTGTAAGTAAAACATACCTCTTTATAATTTCGTATTAGATTTGATTTTATTTAGATGTTGCCAGTGCTGGGAGATTATACTCTGCTACTTTATGCTAAACAATTTTGTAAACGTTTATATTTACTAGAGAAATTTTCTATTTAAAGAAATCTGTGAAAAATCCTTTTGTAAAAATTAATTTTTAATACTGTATGCTTTGTAAATTTCTCTCTGTAAATAAAGAAGCACGAATCTAAAATAAACTGTTATCGAACAGGCATAATAGCCAGGGGAATCTGAAGTCATTTAAAATGTAGATCTGTCTTACTCCTCACTTTCTTCTTTTGGGACTGCCTGCTACTAGATGTTAAATGGAAACATCTCTACTAGCAATTGAAGAAAATAGACATGAAGGCACTGTAGACTCTTCAGAATGAAAGTGATACATTTCACCATTCTCTTGTTATTTAAAGGTGTAACGCTTAATTCCCATAGAGTCTATTCCTAAGTAAGACTTTAAGGCATCCCCTTGGGGCAGAGGTGAAGTGGGTGGGAGAGATAGGGGAGACAGGGTAAAATTTGGGGGTTGCTTTCAGAAGTTGTGCATAGGGGGCTCTCAGAGTGACTGTACCCTGGCTCTGCTCCTGTTAGCTGTGGAAGGTGGGGTGGGGTTAGCCTTTTCTGCAGTTGCTGCTGAAGCAGGGCATGAACCTCTGAAACAACCAGACACAACCTGCCTGATGTGGATCACACTGTGTGTTCTCCAAGAGAGCACTCTGGCCCACCGCTTGACCTGCCTTCATCTTTCAACAAAAGGAGGAAAGTGAGTTCCTTCTTGAGCTTGTTTAGGTGCTCCTTGGCTCTGTGGTGCTGGGCTCTGGCAGGATACAGCCGCTGAAGTGTAGTGCATTTTAAAAAACTCTTTCTGGGAAATGAAAACATGATTTTGAAGTAGTCTGTAGTATTGAAATGCAGCACTCTGCTTCTTTTTGAAGCAAGACTTACTGGAGGCTCACTGGTACAGAAGGGCCCTCAAGGCAAAGAGGCTCAGAAACAGCAGGAATGGGATCTTGAGAAAGGTACCGCTCATCCTATGAAACAAATTGCTCTAATTAAAAAAAATGTGTCACGTTAGCAAGAGGAGCTCAACTGGCAAAGTGACGGTGGAAGCAAGTTGTAAAAAGCCTCCATAGAAATATCTTCTCCACCGACTTCATAATCTCTGCTGATTTTTGAGGTGTGATGAAAGGGATCGGAAATTGATGGCTGGTGGCTTCCAACACTTCTGGCCGTTCCCTTCTCCCCTCACCCTCTCTTCCCAGGAAAAAGAATCTCTCCTTGACAAAATTTCCCTTTCATTTTCCTTTTCATCCTCCTGTCTGAGTACATGCATTCAATCAGGAAAGATGCTTTAAGACATTAACATTTTATCAAGTTAAGGCTCTTGCAGCCATCGCCCACAAATTCCTATGGAATTTCAAACACTTAAGATTAATTAAGTTGTGTATTTGTTAAAAATTCTGTGCCCTTAATAATAGGACCATCAAAGGGAAAAAATAACATTTATTAAAATATACACAGTATTTGAGATCACAAATTTCTATGTCTACCTGGGAGCACTATCCCCTATTTTCACGAATGTTTATATTATTGCTTTTATTTGATTCTATTTGCATAAATTAAAATATTTTGTTTTGCCATTTGCTTTTAGAAATGCTAAAATTTAAGCCAACTTTAATTGAATCATATTGTCTATTGGTATAGGAAATTCTCATTCTATTTCATAATAGAAGAGAAACACCAAAAACAAAATGCTATTTTGAAGCAGAATACAGTCTACATTTTTGGGGATTATAAATCTCTGTATGTTCTTAGAAGAATTATCCAAAATTTCTGTAGAGACATAATTTTTTTATGCCAGTGGTTCTCAAAATTTAATGTGCCTGTGAATCACCAAAGGGATTTTTGTTAAAATGCAATTCTGATTCAGTGAGTCCTGGACAGGGCCCAAGATGATACAGTTGTGACAAGTTCCTACATGCTGCTGATGCTTCTGGGATACAGAAATCTTTATAGAGCTAGCACCTATAGACATGTGGTTTTAGCTGTATGCTTTCATTGGTTGGTGGAGCTCAAAGTTAACTTTACTTAGAAGAATTTAATAAAAATTACATTTTTGGTAATGACTTAGCAATGATAAGCTCCCTTTTCTTAAAAGAAGAGATGCTGAGAGTCACAGAGTAGATCTCAGCTGCCCTGGACCCTCATGCCCCTTCTATAATTGTCTAATCGGAATCTGGAGCTTCTTCTTTGCTCTTCTAGTCATGTAGAATTGAACTTTGCATTCTAGATATCAATTAGAGGTGGGTGGTTTGTTAAAAAGTATACTCCTATTTAAAAATATTTCCTTATTATCAAGCTTTTACCAAGAGCCCTGGAGAATATTCAGTAAATCTGAGGCCTTAGAGATGAGAGCTCCTCTGTATATTTTTGGCTGATTATAACATTGAAATAAATATTTCAGCTAAATAATGACAAATCAACATTAGTTGTTTAAATGTTATCTCTCCCCTTAGACTATTAATTCCTTGAGGGCAGGGTCTATGTGTTAGGTGGTTCTTACGTTGCTGTAAAGAACTACCTGACACTGGGTAATTGATAAAGAAAAGACGTTTAATTGGCTTACAGTTTTGCAGGCTGTATAAGCATGGTGCCGACATTGCTTGGCTTCTGGGGAGGACTCAGGGAGCTTTTACTCATGGTGGAAAGCAAAGTGGAAGCAAGCACTTCACATGGTGGAAACAGGAGCAAGTGACAGAGAGAGAGAGCAAAAGGTGATGGGGTGTGGGGAGGTACCACGCACTTTTAAATGACCAGACCTCACAGGAACTCACTATCATAAAGACAGCGCCAAGCCATGAGGGATCCATCTCCATGATCCGAACACCTCCCACCAGGCTCCCCCTCTAGAACTGGGGATTACAATTCAACATGAGATTTGGGCAGGGACAAATACCTAAACTATATCACAGTCTATGTATGTTTCACCTTTGTATAACTGTAGTTGCCAACAGAGGTTTTAGATAGAGCTGGAAAACCATAAATACTGGATAAATGAAATTTAAGTATCAAGTTGACATCAAGATTGTAACAAGATAGTAACACAAAAAGATCTCCAAAAATGACAATGGTCATTCATGGGGAAGGCTGGGGTTCTTTTTCTTCTTGGGACTTGTGGTTCCTCAGACATGTGTAGACCTGCCACTGATCCTATGTTGCTCTCTGAATCTTAATTTTCCCACTTTTAAAATGGAGATGAGACATCTGTCATGAGTAAGGAGTGAGAAGAGTGAGCTCTAGTTGTGGCTGTTCAGTGGCCGTCCGAGTTTGCTTTGCTGGAAATAAAAAGACACATGGCATACACAAAACATCCTGGGTAGAAGCCAGCCTTCCTCCCCCATAGGCAGAGACAATGCTCAGTGTTCATCACACTGTGTTTTACTCACCATGCAGAAAAATATATATATATGTATTTTTTGAGACAGAGTCTTGCTCTGTCACCCAGGCTGGAATGCAGGGGCATGATCTCGACTCATTGCGACTTCTGCCTCCCAAGTTCAAGTGATTCTCCTGCCTCAGCCTCCCGAGTAGCTGGGGTTACAGAGATGTGTCAGCAAGCCCACTAATTTTTGTACTTTTAGTAGAGATGGGGCTTCACCATGTTGGCCAGGCTGGTCTCAAACTCCTTACCTCAAGCGATCCACCCACCTCAGCCTTCCAAAGTGCTGGGATTACAGGTGTGAGCCACCACACCCTGCCCAAAAGATTACATTTTTTAACCTCCCTTGTAGATAGGCAGGTCTAGAATGATATGAGTGAATTTTGGAAAATGAAATGTAGGTCAAAATGATGATATAATTTCCAGACTTGATCCTTAAAAACATCTTGCATTGGCCATGCATAGGGGCTCATGCCTGTAATCCCAGCACTTTAGGAGGCCGAGGTGGGTGGATCACCTGGGATCAGGAGTTGAAGACCAGCCTGGCCAACATGGTGAAACCCTGTCTGTACTAAAAATACAAAAATTAGTGGGCGTGCTGGCATGTGTCCGTAATTCCACCCACTCAGGAGGCTGAGGCAGGAGAATCGCTTGAACCTGGGAGGCAGAGGTTGCAGTGAACTGAGATCACGCCACTGCACTCCAGCCTGGACGACAGAGTGAGACTCTGTCTCAAAAACAAACACCATCCTGCATCAACTGCTAGCCTTCTCTTCCCATTTTCTGGTAACATTGGAAGCCACATGCTCCAGATGGTGTAGCCACAATATGGAAGCAGCTTGGGTCCCTGAGCTTGGAAAAAAGTCACCCAAGAGAGCCACAAAAACCTATATGGGACTGTGCTGTGAAAGAGGAAGAAAAAAAAAAAAACCTTGATATATGAAGCTAGTGAGATTTTTGTGGTTTTTACAATGGCTAGCATTAATAATCACTAAGAATTCTGATTAATATACCTCTTGATACTTGTAAGAGATTTTTTAGTCTGGGGGAGGGATGAGAAGCAATAGAGGGGATGAAATGAGAGAGAAGGGTTGTGGTGCTTGAGAGAAGGGGGTAGGGCATGAGGATACCATGTTCAGAGTCAGTCTACTTCTAAGAGAACTTCACCTCACCATTCGATAAGAGCTATGTTTATTGTTGGTCCTATTGGCATATGGTGAACATTTTCTTTCCACAGTAGCCAGTAGGTCCCCCAAGAAGACTGGCTATGACATCCATCTGTATTTCAAAATTTTGTCTGGGGCCGGGTGTGGTGGCTCACATCTGCAATCCCAGCACTTTGGGAGGCTGAGGCAGGAGGATCGCTTGAGCTCAGCAGTTCAAGATCACCCCAGGCAACAAAGTGAGAACTCATCCCTCTGTCTCTCTCTCTCTCTCAAAACTTTGGCTGGTTACTAACTTAAATAAGTTGGACTCCTCTCTCTCTTACTTCCTCCCTCCCCCCACAACAGAAGGTTCCTGGTCTTTAGTGAATCAAAGAACATGAATGTGGATCCCTGAATAGCTAATGCAGTAGAATAGAAGGAAAAGATCTCATTGGTGTCTTTGGAAAAAGGTATACAAAACTAGCTCATAAGCAAGGAGAGTGTGAAAAAGCATAGCCCTGTTATAAAAACAGCTAACATGGCAGGGTGCAGTGGCTCATGCCTGTAATCTCAGCACTTTGGGAGGTCGGCATGGGTGGATTACTTAAGGTCAGAAGTTTGAGACCAGCCTGGTCAACATGGTGAAACATCATTTCTACTAAAAATACAAATATTCGCTGGGTGTGGTAGCACATACTTGTAGTCCCAGCTACTTAGGAGGCTGAGGCAGGAGAATTGTTTGAACCTGGGAGGTGGAGGTTGCAGTGAGCTGAGATTGCGCCATTGCACTCCAGCTTAGGTGACAGAATGAGATTCCCTCTCAAAAAAAAAAAAAAAGCTAACTTGTAATGGTGTTTATTATGTAACTGGTACTGTGCCAAAAGCTAGACACATATCATCTCATTTAATCATCACTACAGCTACAAAAGGTATTTATTATTTTAGTTAATAAAAGAAAAAACTTTTTACTGTTTAAAGAAAAGAAGAAGTCACAGAAAGGGTAAATTGTCCTGATCCCATGGTTAGTAAATGCAAGACTCAATGATTTCTCATTGCTTTTGAGACAGATAACGAATACCTTGATGTGCCTTACAAAATGATATATGATCTGGCTCTTGTCTATGAACACATCTTACTACTGAAGCCAGACATACTGACCTTTTAATTTCTCAATCATATGCTTTTTCCACTCTGGTAACTCTTTCCCCTTCCCTCCTTTTTTTTTCTTTTCTCTCTCTCTTTTTTTTTTTTTTTTTTTTTTTTTTTTTTTTTTTTTCTCTCTCTCTCTTTATTTCCATCTTTCTTTCTTTCTTTTTTTTTGGCATCGTATCATCTACTCATCCTTCAGATCTGAGCTCTAAAGTAACTTACTTGGGAATGCTTCCGTGACTACGGCCCATTGTGAAATTCTGTCAAGTCCGCCTTCTCACACACTCATAGTACCTTGCACTTTTTGTTCCTGATGCTGTCGGAAACATTTATTTGTATTATCCTTGGACTATTATCTATCTCTTCTAGAATGTGATCTCTGTGAGGCATGGACTAGGGCTGATTGATTCATTATCTCTGGCCCATATTAAGCTCACAGTAAACGTTCAGGAAATGAATAAAATGAATGATCCTTAGATTTTTAAATTGGCCCCTAGAATAAATATTGATGGAAGATGGGATGAGGATGGGGGAATAGGTGAAGAATATTGTTATTTGAAAAGACCTCTGAGAACATACCACTTGCTTGTATTCTTAATAGTTTCATTGTGTTAGAGAATTCTGTTTGCTTTTTAAATATTTTTCACGGTTCTGCGATGATAGATACTCTTGATATGTTTTGAACACAGTATTATTCTATAAAAGCAGAGGATGATGGTGCATGCATGTAATCCCAGCTACTTGAGAGGCTGAGGCTGGAGGATCGCTTGAGCCCAGGATTTCAAGGCCAGCCTGGGCAACATAGCAATATGCTGCCTCTAAAAAAAAAATAAATAAACAAAACCACCACCACTTTAAAATAACAAACAAAAACTTGGAGTTTTCGAGCTCCTGGTGGTCCTGAATTTATCACAAAGGGTTCTTGAATTTATAAACATATTGGCCAGGCTTGGTGTCTCACACCTGTTATCCCAGCACTTTGGGAGGGCGAGGTGGGTAGATCATGAGGTCAGGAGTTCAAGACCAGCCTGGCCAACATAGTGAAACCCATTTCTACTAAAAATACAAAAAATTAGCCAGGTGTGGTGGCAGGCACCTATAATCCCAGCTACTTGGGAGGCTGAGGCAGGAGAATCGCTTGAACCCAGGAGGCAGAGGTTGCAGTGAGCAAAGTTCATGATGCTGCACTCCAGCCTGGCAATGGAGTGAGACTCCATCACACACACAAAAAAATTTGGCATTTTGTGTAGATTGAGTAAATGACATGCCTTTATATATGCGTACATATTTACATTATTTAAAAAATGTAGATGCTATTGTAAATAATACAATGCCAATTTATTTAATAGCATGAATAAATTTCACAGTAATTTTATATAATTATGCTTTCCCTCTATCAGCAGATACCTTCACTATAATCATTTTACATATTCTTAATATTAAAAAATGGTCCTCATACTTAAATTGTGGAAAGAGAACTAAATATTCTATTACAAAATGAATTTTAGAAATGTTATTAAAATAGAAGTGATCTTTACATATCAATATTCTAGTTTTATACTGTATTTTAACATTCCTCATGGAAACTGGTTTCCTTTTTCTTTTTTTTTTTTTTTTGGAACGGAGTCTTGCTTTGTCACCTGGGATGGAGTACAGTGGCACCATCATAGTTCACTACAGCCTGGGCTCAACTGATTGTCCGGCCTCAGCCTCCCAAGTAGCTGGCACTACAGGCGTGTGCCATCATGCCCGGATAATTTTTGTGTTTTTAGTAGAGACAGGGTTTCACCATGTTGGCCAGGATGGTCTTGATCTCTTGACCTCGTGATCCGCCTGCCTCAGCCTCCCAAAATGCTGAGATTACAGGCGTGAGCCACCATGCCTGGACAGAAACTGGCTTCTTAAATCAAGGCCATCTCCAAATTATGTTTGGTTCTTCTTTCTATGAGATACCTCTTTGTTTGTTCTCTCCTCTGTTTTCTTGTGGTATAGAGAGTATTCATGGACCAACTACTAAAGGCAAAAATTGATATTTAAGGGAAGTTATAAATTAATTTTGACTAGTTACAATACAGTATTAGAAAAATATTGTTGTGCTACAAAAATTTTTCATATGGTCATAATTATCAATTTGATTATGCTAACAGTAATTAAGAGGAGTGGAAAAGTGTCTTTCCAACAAATCAGAGTTCTTACAGTGTCTCTTCAATCCATCCTGTATGTGTCTCCAAAGTAATTTTTCTAGATTTCTTATTCAACATTTAGTTTCTGCTCAAACATCTGCAATGGCTCTAATCGCCTACATATTTAAAGCCCAAATATTTTAGCTTAGTGTGCCATGTTCTCCTCAATTTGTCTCCAACTTATTTTTCTATTTTATTTCTCAACATGTCCCTGCAAATCCGCTAGAATGTGGAGTTTAAGCATTTGGTTGAGAGCAAGAAAACCTTGGATCAAGACCTCGTTGTGCCAGTTGCCATGAGGCATTGAGCTGAGTGCCTAACAATCAATATCACATTTCAGCCCCACAGCAGCCATATGAGAAACGTTATTGTGACCTTCACTTTGCTGGTCAGAACACTGAGATTTCAAGGAGTTAGGCCACTGGCCCAATGCCACACCTGTCAAGTATATGGTCTGGAGAACGAGACAGGTTTTCAGTTTCTGTAAACAGTTTAAACACGGTCGATTTTTAAATTGAAAACTTGAGGCATACATGGTAATTTTGAACTGATTTTAAAAAACCAAACCCGAATCTAAAAGAGAGAATGTGAATACTGCCATAGAGTTTATCAAGTGGAAATTAGCTTATTTCCACACTTTTATCCTAAGATTTGTTTCAAAATGAAGCCTGACATTTAAGGTAGAGGGATGATTGCATGGTAGCGGAGTGCGGGAAAGCCAGCAGCAAGGGGAATGCAGAGCCACTCCGGGCCCTCTGTGACTTGGCATGCCACTTGGCCTCCCTGAGCCTTAGTTTACCATATTCTAGAAGGTGCGCCCCAAGGTTCTTCTTTCTGACCTCATACCATTATTATGAGGATATGTAAATGTACTAGAAAATGTGTCAGATGCTGAGCAAATAAAAAGTGCTATTACTGTTCACGATGTGACTATTTTTCCCATAGCAATAGAGGATGGAATCATACTATTTTCCACCTTGGTGACAGGAATACTTTCTTAGGCCATAATATTTTTTCTGTTTTCTCCTACATGATTGTATACATACTTGAATTTAGTTTAATTTTCCACTAACACAAACAACTCCGTTGTGACTGCTGAAGAGATTAATAAACTGATTCAGAAAATTGTTAGAAGCTTGCTCGGCTGATGACTAGGACAGAGATTGATAAGCAACTTATTTGTAAGTTTAAAAAATATAAACAGGAAAACATTAACCAGTTGCAAAAACATTGTCATACTTTTTCTCTATCATTACCCTACCTCACTGTTCATAAGGTCTAAGCTAAGCTTAGGGAATAGGTGCAGATTAAGCCATATTCTCATCTGTGTAGCAAAGCAATTGATCAGTGGATGGGAGAGTCAGTACAGTTCACAGGATCTTGATCTGGTTTCACTTTTTACCTTAAGTATAGGTGACAGCCTGATTGTAGCATGTGAAGTCAAAACTGTACTCATGAGGTTAAAAAAATACAGAACTTAAGTTTCTAGCTCTTTGCATAAGAGGCAGTATAAGACAATACAGAAGGCACCATATCCATAATCACTAAACATTGTTTTGCTTTTGTATTTGGAATAGATTTTGTGAAACCAAGTCAAGCGTTTCCTAATATTTCGTCCTCATGTGCTATCATGCATAATAAATAGTGCCAAGTACTAAGATGTGAAATACAAGCAAAACTATTCACAGAATACAAAGCATCTATTCCAAATACTCATATAAGTAAATGCAGAGTAATAAATGAAAACAGATAATCCACCTATTTTACTTAATTCTCACACATAGCCTAATTTCATGCAGAGAAAAGGAAAAAATACAAGATATACTGTGTAAAGCTGAACCGAAACTTTGAAGAACTTTTTCCTATAAAATTATTTACAAGCAGAATTGTTTGTCCTGAATATCAAGATGAATATTTGAATGTTTGTTTATTAAGAATTAAATTATTTCGGTGCTGTTGTAAAGCTATAGTTTCAAAGTTATGGAAAGGTTTTTGAAACCAAATGCATTTTTTCTTTTGAGGATATAGATACACACATGCACACACACACACATGCACACACACACACACACACGCTCTTAAAAGACCTGGTCTCATTTTTCAAAATGCAGAATACATTTTCCAACCCCATTATTCCTCTCCCTCTGGCTTGTTGAGATAAACACTTTACTAGGATAAAGGATTTCTTCTGTAAGGAAGTCTTATTTCAGATTAATTGGAACCAATTGAGAATGCAAACACTTACCATTCACTTTCTATGATATGCTGGTGGGTTGGAACCCATCTGCTGCTGTTGCAGAAAGCACTTGGCAGAAAGTTGCAGTTTGGAAAGAGATGAAGGAAAATGGACAAGGGAGCACTTCTCAGAGTGCGAATTGAGGCCCCATACAAGGAGCTTTCCCTTCCTACAGGATGGGTAGTGGAGTGGCCTCACAATTTTTACCAATATGATGTTTTTTACAATTGCTGTGGACCAGAAAGTGCTGTATATCTCCTATTATTTCCCATTAAAATTTTGTTGTTGTTGAGAGGGAGCTTCGCTCTTGTTGCCCAGGCTGGGGTATAGTGGTGAGATCTTGGCTCACTGCAACCTTGCCTCCTGGGTTCAAGCAATTCTCCTGTTTCAGCCTCCCAAGCAGCTGGGATTACAGGTATGCACCACCATGCCCAGCTAATTTTTGTATGTTTTTGTAGAGACAGGTTTCACCATGTTGGCCAGGTTGGTCTCAAACTCCTGGCCTCAAGTGATCCGTCCACCTCAGCCTTCCAAAGTGGTGGTATCAGAGGCGTGAGCCACTGCACCCCGCCTATTTACCATTTTAAATGGTAACATTATCATTTAATGTTACCTTGTTCCTGTCCTTGTTCCTCTATTGTATATTAAGTCTGGTGAAAGCAGAGAACTTGCCTTTTTTGATTCATTGGTTATCAGACCAAGGGCAGCCCCCAGGGAAAGACTGAATACCAACTGGAGAGCCTAGATTTTCAGCTGGTTGCAGTCATTGGCTAAGACTTTAGACTTTTTCTTTAGGTTGGAGTGTTTTAAGTGTAGAAAGAATGAATTATTTTAGTGACCAGGAGGGCAGAGAAAAATCCTACCCATTCACCACACTGTTTTTTCTTTCTGGACAGAAAGTTAGATGACTTTCAGTCTGAGATTTTAATAAAAAAGGCTAAAACTGGAGTTACGGTTGTGGATGAGATGGAGTAAACATGTTTCTCCTTTTTTCTCCCACTGAATATAACTATAAAACCTGAATAGAATGCATGGGGACAATTATTGGATGATTCTGGAAAGTAAATAGCAGCAGGTGGATTGGAACAAAACCAAATTTGAAGTATGATCCAATCGGTGGTTAATTTACTATTTTCCTTCTTTGATGAACCCCAACCTGAACTCAGTGTGCCTGTTAACCTGGAAGTGAGCACTATAGCTCAGGTGGAGAGGGCTCCAGGAGAAGCCTCTGTCCCTGGTTCGAAGTCTAGGAAAGGAAGACACTAATGCTCAAGGAGAATGTGGAAATGTCCTAATTCCTGTTTTCTGATCTTTTCTTCTTTTCTTCATTCTTTTATTTCCTAGCCCACTCAGGCAATTCTAAATGGCAACAGTGGTAGCCCCTATGAAAACCCCAAAAGCCAAAACTCTGGGGAAGAAGACCCCTCCTCTCCATTTGGTGGAGCTGTTGTTCCAAGACAGTGGGACAAACTGCTGTTGATTCTCTGCCTCTTTTGTCTCTCTGCTTTGCCAGGACACAGGTCTAGGCATGAAAGTGTGTGACACAGAGTGTGATACAGCAGGGTAACTAGAACTCCAAGTGTTTGTCTAGTGGACCATGTAGGGGAGGCTTAGGGAATGGGAAAGTACTGGAGAGATTGTGGGAAGGGAGGATCTTGTGAAATCAACCCCATAAAGTTGTTTAAGAGCCCCAAGCTACCTATATTAAGCTGCACAAATATAGGTCTGTTCCTCATTTGCATACCAAAGACTTTGAGAACTGAACTAATAGACTGTTCAGGTCTCAGACTGACCATTTGGCAGCACACACTCAGGAAAGATCCAAAAAGCGTGACAGAATCTTTGCAAACTGAGCTGACCCTGGAATCATAATCTATAGAGAATGTACTAAAACTTGTAGCTTGTACCTACTCAGTTAATTGCCCGCTAAAACCAAATATCATTATTCCCCACAGAACTCAAGACCCAGAGTGCCATGATATAATATTCAATGTGTCTGGAATATAATCCAAAATTACTTGGTGTACAAAGAACCACAAAAATCTTAACTTATGGAAAGTGGCAATGAATATATGCTAACACCAAAAGTAGACAGACATTAGAATTGTCTGACAAAGACTCTAAAGCAGTTATTCCAAAAATTTTTGAATGAACAGTCATGCTCTTGCAACAACAGTTAAATTAGAAAGCCTCAGCAAAGAAATTCATAATATAAAGAAAAACAAAATGGAAATTTTAGAATTAAAAAATACAATTACCAAAAAATTAAAAGCCTTTCTGGATGTACTTAATACATAATGGAGATGAAAGAAGAATCAGTGAACTTGAAGATAGATCAATAGAAATTACTCAATCTGAAAAACATTTTTGAACAACTGGAAAAAAAATTAGTAGAGCTTCAGGGACCTGGGGAGCAATAAAAAAAAAATAGAATTTTCTTATTGTCAAAGTCTCATACAGAAAGGGAAAAATGCAATGCTGAAAAACATTTGAAAAAATAATGTCTAAAATCTTGCAAGTTTGTTGAAAGACAAAAACTTACTTACATTTATATTTATTAAAAAGCTGGACAAGCCTCATACCGTATAAACTCAAAGAAATCCATGGATAGAGACATTGTAATCAGACTGCTAAAGTCTTATAACAGCCAGATTAAAATAATGCCTTACATGTATAGGGGAATCATGATTTGAATGACTGTGGATTTGTCATCAGAAAACAAGGAGGCAGGGAGGAGGAGGCACAAAAATTTTAAGTACTGAAAGAAAAGAACTGTTAACCTAGAATTTTGTTTCTAGCTAAAATATTCTTCAGGATTAATGGTGAAATGAAAAATTCTCAAATGAAGAAAAAGAGAATTTATAAGCAGAAGACCTATTCTAAAATAATTGCTAAAGGAAGCTTTTCAAACAAAAGTGAAAGGATACTGAAAGGAAAGGTAGAACATCAGGAAGAAAAGAAAAGAAAAACACATGGAAAACATCTAGTAAATATAATAATAGAATAATATTATCCTCTTGAGTTCTCAGAAATATGTTTGAGATTGAAACATTGATGAGATTCTCAACAAATGTAGTTGTAATTCAAGACAACTGCAGCATAAGTGGACAGGCTAAAGAAATATACAAAGTGGTAGGGTTTCTGTGTTCCAATTGAAGTGGTACTATATGGATTCTAAAAAAAAACTGCAAAAAATTAAATGTGTATCTCAAGTGAAATGACTATAGATACTATACAAAATAAAAATAGATACACTGAAATGAAATATTTTAAATGGCTTAAATAACCAAAAGAAGGCAGAAAAAACACAGAAATCAAAAAAAGAGGAAACAAACAGAAAATAAATTGAAGAATGGGAACCTAAACCCAAACATATAAATAGTTACATTAAATGTAAATGATCTAATTGCACCAATTGAAAGACAGATATATTCAGAATAGATTTAAAAACATGACCTAACTTACATACTGTGTACAAGAAAGTCACTTCAGTTTGATACATAAGTAGGTTAAAAGTAAAAGAATGGAAAAATAGGTACCATGCAAACACTACTATAAAGAAAGCTGGAGCAGCTATGTTAATATCAAATAAAAAAGACTTTAGAGCAAAGAAAATTACTAGAAATAAAAAGTGCTATCACATACTGTTAAAAGGATTAACTCAAGAAGAATATATACAAATACTAGATGTATATGCAACTAATAATAGAGCTTTAAGATACATAAAGTAAAAACTAATTGGGATGAAAGGAGAAGTATGCAAATCCATATAATTGGAGCTTCAACATTTTTCTCTCAGCAATAGATATAATTAGCAGATGGAAAATGAGCAAGAATATAGGAGAACTGCAGAGTACTTCAACCAACTGGATCTGTCATAAAACACTCTAAGCAAGAGCAGCAGAATAGAGATTCTTTTCAAGTGCATAGAACATTCACCGAGATAGACCATCTCATAGATCATAAAATAAGCCTTAAAAATTGAACATCATTGAAATATCTTCTGAGACTACAAGAGAATTAAACTAGAAATCGATAACAGAAAGATAACATCTCTAAATACCTGGCAATTAATCATCAAATTTTAAAATAATTAATGGGTCAAAGAGAAAGTCTCAAAGGAATTAGAAAATAGTTTGAATTAAATGAAAATCAAAATACAAATTGTTGGATGAAGTTAAGTGCTTGGAGGGACATTTATAGCACTAAATATGCATACTTAAAGAGAAAAATGATCTTAAATCAAGAACTTAAGCTTCTACCATGATACACTTGAGAAAGAACAAATTAAACTCAAATCAATGAGACTGAAGGAAATTATAAAGACAAAAGCAGAAATCAATGAAATTGAAAACAAAAAATAGAGAAAAATCAAAGAAACTAAAAATTGGTTCTTTGAAAAGATCAATGCAATTTATGAAGCTCTAGCAAGAAAACAGGGAGAACACAAATGATTAATATCAGGAATGAAAGAAGGGACATTACTGCCAACTCTGTACTATTAGAAGGAAAATAATATGACAATTCTACTCACATAAATTCAACAATTAGATGAGATGGATTAGTCCTTTAAAAACCACAAACTTCTAAAACTCACCTCAGATGAATAGGTAGCCTCGGTAGTTCTATAACTATTGAATAAATTGAATTTGTAGTTAAAAACTTTCTGAAAAAGAAATCTCCAAGCCCTGTTGGTTTCACTGGCAGTAAAAGATGATTTTGAATATTCACAACACAAAGAAATGAGGTGTTCGATTATTATTGGATGATCATTGATTAGCTAGATATACCAATTGCCTGATTTGATCATTACATGTTATATACATGTATTGAAATATCACTTTGTATCCCATAAATACGTACGATTATTACATTAGTCGAGAATGGGAGTGGGAAAATATCTTTACATGAATCCCAGGTGCTCTTAAAAATACTTTACATGAAGGGAAAAATATCTTTACATGAATCCCAAGTGTTCTTAAAAATACTTATTTGATAAACCATAAAATGCTCAAATAGCACAATGGGCTTTAAAATAAAGTCAAAGGAAAATACAAATAAATTGGTGGTGATAAAAACAGATGAATATAATTATTTTGATAATCTTTTTTTTTTTTTTTTTTTCCTGGAGACAGGGTCTCACTGTGTTGCCCAAGCTGGAGTGCAATGATATGATCATAGGTCACCACAGCCTTGACCCACCTGAGCTCAAGCAATCCTCCCACCTCAGCCTCTTGAGTAGCCATGACTATAGGCATGTGCCAGCATGCCTGGCCAATTATTAGCATTTCTTGTACAGAAGGGGGTTTTGCCATGTTTCCCAGGCTGGTCTCAAACTGCTTGTCTCAAAGTGATCCGCCCACCTACCTCAACCTCCTAAAGTGCTGAGATTACAGATGTGAGCCATTGTGCCCTGCCAAGAATACTTAAAATACTATAATCATTGGAACAAACAGAACTCAACAGATGGGAAACATTTTTTACTAAACCCAAAGAAAGTAAATTGAAAAGTAATGTTGAGAAACAAATCTCAAACATAAGACAGATAAGGGGATAAAAAATAGGAAAGAAAAATTAAGACATATAGAGTATAGGTTGAGGGCCTCCAATACATGTCTAGTGAGAAGCCCAGACATAAAGAATGGAATGAAAGGTGGAGAGGCAATAGCTAAAGAGATAATGGCTGATAATTTTCAGAACTGAAGAAAGATATTAGTATCCAGAATAAAAGAACACATTGAATGCTGAGCAAAATAAATGTATGTTGAAGGGCTACAATTACCTTCTAATTAGATACAAATGTACGTGAAAATTTATACCAACCAATCTCTGGCACTTGCACGTATTACATTTTATTTATTGATTGATTGATTAAGACAGAGTCTCACTCTGTTGCCCAGGGTCTGGAGTGCAGTGGCACAGTCTCGGCTCATTACAACCTCCACCTCCAGGGTTCCAGCGATTCTCCTTCCTCAGCCTCCAAAGTAGCTGGGACTACAGGCGCCTGCCACCACGCCTTGCTAACTTTTGTATTTTTAGTAGAGATGGGGTTTCACCATATTGGCCAGGCTGGTCTTGAACTCCTGACCTTGTGATCTGCCAGCCTCAGCCTCCCAAAGTGCCGGGATTACAGGCATGAACCATCGAGCCCAGCTCATTTTATTAACGTAAGTTGTGTAAATGGAATTAGAATTGTTATTATTTTCATTTCCAAAGTCCCTAGAAAAGGGCTTTGCTTATTGTAGATAGGCAGTGTATTTGTTGAATAAATGAAAGAAAACTTAGGGAAGAAAAATGACCTCCTTCTATCTTGCTTTCCCATATGTGTGGTAATTAATCAGGATATAATGGCCTTATTCTGACTTTTTCAAGTAGAAATGGGAAGCAGTGGGTGTCTGAACTGTCTGAACTTGGATCTTTCTCATCCTTTTTTCATGGCTTTTGTACTCCTAAGGGAGGAATTTTTTAGGGATCTGAGGTTAGGATGCTTGCTCTGGCTTTGTTGTGTATTCAGATCATATCAGATAAAAGTAAGTAACCTAGTCTCACTTTCCTGAAATGCCAGGCTTGGATTTAGTGCAACTTTGTTTTTAGCTGCCTGTGTCCATCCAGCTACTAAAGTCAAGGCACGAGGGTAGTTTGGTCTGAGGAAGATCTGAATGGAAAAACCATTTACATTCTAAGCTTTCATCAGTGAAAAGCAATATGATTTCCTCATGTGTTGGGAAATATAAATATGCTTTTAAGGGGACACAGTTTGTCTGCTATGACCAATTTCCTGGACATGCCATCCTCATGCTATTTCAAGGCCTCTCCAATCCTGTCTTCTGTCTTGGGGAGCAGCAGCCCTGGGCTCCCAGTGAAAACCTTTTCCATATTCTTTTTTACACAGCACTTTTGCTTAAAATGCAATATTCAAGGAATTTAGGTTATAACGTAGGCATGGTTTTCCCAATATTTCCTTCATCTTTACTCTGATAATGAATATTTAGACAAAATCCTAATCATCTACTTTAAAAAAAAAAAAAAACACTGAAATCACAATTAAAAAAACTAAACTGCAGATTTCTGTGAATTTCCATCTCCCACTCCTGGTGAATTTCCCTCCTGTGGAGTCCAAGGCCATTTACAGAATATTGAACTGATCAAAGCACAATGTTTCAGCAGTCTTCAAACACTGATTTCAAGGGATTGTTTGGATTTTCTCTATATTAGTGTTTTGGGATTTTATGATTTCCAGTTAGATGTATGGGAAAAACAATTTTAAATTGATATCTAATTAGAAACAATTAGAAACTCATTCCTATCTGTAAAATTCAACAAGGATCATACTTAAAAAGTCATTAAAATCAATATGTTATTGATAAAAAGACTTTGTATTTCTCATCACACAAAACTTTGGAATTTTCTTTCTTTGATCTTGATAATCATAGCTTTATCCTGTTAATCATAAAACATTTTCTCAATAGAAAGATTTCTCTAAATTATGGGAAAATCAATAGTTACCTGAGTATGAATCTTTTTGTCCTCTCACTGAGGAAAAAAAATATGAGAAGTAGAAGTGTTAGTGGCATATAGTTTACGTATTTTTCTTAATAACTTGCAAATGTCACTTTATTTTTGTCTATGTAGAATGCTAAATAATGTGATGTCATGGAGTGTTTTGTAGGCGTAGCTCCTGATGAACAAGATAATTTGTATGTTTGTGTGAGAGCTATACCCAGATATGATGTTAAACCCTAGTCCCTGTCTTTGTGGTTGATACAGTTATGGATTCAAATTAGAAAAAGATGGTGGTTGGGAAGGGAGGTCTTTAAAGTTTGCTCACTCCTGTAATGTGTAAAGACCAAACATTTAAAATCATAATCCTAATTACAAGTATCATTAATAAAATGTAACTGTCAATCAGTGATATCATATTTTATTATAGCATTGAAATAAAAAAGAAACATGGGGAAGTTGTAGCATTTCCCACTGTTAGTTTACAAATAACAATATTTAAGCATAAAATATTAAACCAACATAATTAAGGCTCTTATACCTCAAGAGTCAGTTAGCAATAATATTGAATCAAAATTACTAAATGGTAGAGGAACAGACTCCCATGTAGTCTGGCTGCAGTAAAATAAAAATGTCTCAGTTAAAGTCAGTGCCATGTTTTCTAAGGAACCAATCAGGCTTCTGCAGTTCGTTAGAATAAGATAACTGAAGTGTGAATGTATAAAGTTGACTGTCATACACCGTGACCCTCTGCAGCTCTCCAATGCTCAGGTCATGCTTCTCTTGTAAGTGTAGCTTCTTGAAGGCTTGTGTGAGAGCTGTTGAGAGTGACAGTAAATTTCCTAATATTTCTCCTCCTTCAGGTAGACTGTTAAAAAAAAAAGAGGAGGGAGTGGCTTAAAACATTCCTTTTTTGCAGATATTTTTTGAAGGTTCAAAAGTGAAGAGGTGAAAGTCAAAAATGTCATGTTTCATAGTACTCGAGCAGCTGCTAATTTCCTACTGTAGAAAAAATGATGGTCTTGTGGATGGTTCAGATGTACACCTCAAGATAATTGAAACTTTCACCAGGGGTTTTGGACTTTCTCTAAGAAAAAAAACAATAATTGGAAATTGTTCATTGTGAACACATTAGATTTCTACAGACAAAACATTCATGAAGCGCAATTATAGCCAGTATTGCTATATTAGTTTGAATGTTAATAGCATGTTTGTTTTTGAAATGGGTTATGCATTCTGATAAATGTCTGCTTTAATCTAGTCATCTGTGTATCACTTGTCTAAGTACTCTCATTTAAGATGCCATATCCCTTCTTGTAGCAATAAAGGGGTAAAGCAACATTAATATTAAATAATTAGAAAAACAAAAGGGGAATGATTAAACATATTTACATAATTGAAATAACACTGTGTCGCAGTGGGAAATCGGGACAATGTTGTCTCCTTTCAAAGTAATTCATAATTCAGATTTTTAATTATGGCATATTCATTCATTTAAAGATGATTCTGGATGAGAGGGCCACTAATGAAATACAATCATTAGCATCTAAACAAAGTAATTTACAAAGTCTCCTTTAGGGGAAAAGATTTCTAGAACATCATCAATCACACAAGATATGCAAAAACAAGCAATTAAACCACACACAAGAACTACAACAGCCTTATATATCAGTAATGTACACATGAAAACATAACTGATTACAATGATTAGACTAGGGTAGTGTGGTTAATTTGTATTTTATGTAGTGATTCCATGGAAGAATACACCCGGACAGACACATTACACACAAGAGGAACTTCGTTTCATTCATACATACTTAAAACACGTTACCAAAACTCCCCCCAAAAATCTCACCTTGAAATTTGAGTCATTGCCGGGACATCCATGTGGGATCAAAATTCTCCCCAGTTTAATAAAACATCTTCCTTTCTCTTGCCCCTCTTTTTGCCTGCTGCTTGCTTTTATAAATTGGCAAAATGTGGAATTAGGAAAGTATTTTGTGAGAGGCACGTGCTACATTGGTTTCTCATTATTTGCTCAAATCCTGCTTTAGGCCTCCAGTGACAAAGTGCTTCCCACCCTCATGGGGTCAGTGATTTACTGGCTCTTCCTCTACATACACAATTACGGATCATTAAGCATGCAGCAGACCTAAAAGGACAGGACAATTCTCTGACTTTTAATGCCTGTGTACAGTATCTTGCGTACTGGACCCACAAAGGGGCTGGTTTCAAACACTGCTCCTATGGGCCGAATTATAATCTTGTCGAAAATCTATACTACTTGCTTCTGCTGGCTGGTTTTTCTTTGTGAAGGTAGAAGGAAGGCTTTGGTATCAAAGGAGAAGAAATTAGAAGAGTGTTGTTGTGTTGGGGAGGGGGACTGTACCAAGGAGCTGGCACCCTAGTGTAGGCTGAACTGCCTTTGATAACCACCAGCTACAGAAGCCAAAATATGCTCTATTTAGTACTTAAAGGATAAAAATACTGGTTAATTTTCAACAGTGCTCCTTCATTTGACTTTACAATTTGCAACAGTGAACATTAATGCAGGAATGGCTTGGTTGAGGAGGAGTTTAAAATTAGAGCCCCTCGTCTCATTAGCTCCAACAGCCTGACCCAGGGTGACGGAGAAGCAATTTGTCGCCAGATTCTCATTTTTCTCCTGTTATGGCTCCTTGTAAATGAAGCGCGGCAATTTATTGTAGCACCTCTAGGAGTCAAGAACATAATGTGTAAAACACATACAAAAAAATCTTTCTTCACATTCATTAACACCCAGCACATAGAGGCTGTTCACTTTTCCCTCTAATGAAGGAGGGGAATCTTAAATCTGAAGCTTTCCATCAAGTGAAGAAGTCCTCTTCAGGCCATTAGAGGGAGGCTGAGTTGGACTGAAGAAAGGTCATTGACAAAAACAGAGAATGGCAATACGAGGAGAAATAGAAAATGGATAAAAGGAGAGACTTTATAAGCCTCAAAGAATGGAGAGTACATTTTTGGCATCAATGATCAACCCTTCTTGTCTCCCAGTGTGTTTTCTGTTGTCAGTGAAGAAAAGAATATCTGGCTTTTTATTTAGCTGGAAATTGCTCTAGTGTTTGGTCAATTCTCATTTCTTTACGCTTGATCTGACCTTGCAAGAGGCATTAAGTTCGGTTCATTTGAAGAATGTATTGTCTATGATCTTTAAAACATGTCTGCTTCTTCCCCTTACCCCCGAGCTTTACAAAAAATTGTGGTGTCCATGGTTTTAATGTATTCTGATTGTGTAATAGGCTGCTCTCGCCTAGGGCTGGCCACGTGCTTTTATCTTATTTGTGTGATTAATTCTGATTAATGATTTTGTTGTGTGTGGGGTCCCATAAATGGCATCTCCAGATGAACCTAATAACAAATTACTGTGTGAAGAAAACTGCAAGAGAGTCCGCGAGTCCTCATCTAGATTAGATACTGAACGCTGGTGTGCAGTGTACTCGGATGCTCTTCCTTACTTTATAATGTACTAATAGGCATTCAGTAGTTCTGGAAATAATGGTGGTCTTTTAAAACTCATGTCAGAAAAGTGAAGCTTTGAGTTTGTAGAACCAAGTGAAAATGTCAGTAAAATCTGACAGTTTTTCTTTTGAGTATTTCTTGAGTGTCTATGTTAAGTGCCAACCAGGTACTGTGCCAAGCAGATAGAGTCCAGATATTACTGTCTTCCTTCCTCCTCACTATGCAGTTGACAAAATTGAGGCACAGAGATCTTAAATTACATGCTGAAACTTACAGTTAGAAAGGGGTTAAGCTGGGATTGTCACCCAGATTGTGTTTTGCCAAAGCCTGCACACATCCTCTTGGCCATATGAGCTACCACTGAGGACGCTTTTTGTTCTAAACTCCAATAACACCTTCCTCTTCTTGTTTCAATTAAACTTAAAAAACATTTATTTTTTTGTGCTACAGGTTAAACTTTTCTCGTTAAACTATTGAAGTTTACAATACTAAGGTACTTAAAATTCTATTTTATTGAATATATCAAATTTATTTAAGGGAATTTGACATTACTGTCTCTTTTCTGCCTAAACCAAATAGTCAACTTCCATTTTTATGTTGCTTTATTCCCCTATTTTTTATGCTTCTTAATCCTACTCTTAGTATATCTGAGAATTGGTTTGGACTTGTATAGTCAATTGATCTTTGGTTTTTAATGGTTTGTTTGTCCTTTTTTATAAACAGAATGTCTACTGACCAAATATGGTTAATGTTTAAAGGACAAAATTTGACAGTTAAAAAAGGCAAAATTAAAGAAAATTTGGGAAGAATTCAACCATATTTTTCTGCCTTTCGGGTCTTTGGTCAGCACCCAAGTGCTGTAGAACAGGCTTATGGAGCTGTCTGCTATCCATAGCTTATGCCTAGATGGGATCTCAGATTTTACCTGGGCAGCTGCTGCCACCTGAAAACTCCATGAGATACAGACCTCAGCAACTTAACAGTGAAAGAACATTAGATGGTTCAAATGGCACGGCTGTATCTCAGTGTCACCTTGTGATTGTGATAGTGTACATCTTTCAAAGTTCAGCTGGACTATTAGTTCCACACAGAAGGGAAGGTATTAGTCTTATTGTATTCCTAAGGGCAGAGCATGGTACCTGCCAACCAGTAGGCACACAAGTTGTTATTGATGGCAGAATTCTTCTGTAACTAAAGGAGGCCTGGAGGGTCTGCATTCTGTAGGCTTTAGATAAACTTGAACAAAGGTACATTGGCCAGAAACTGATGATCAACATTTTATAATTGTTTATTGTTTTACTTAGAACCATTTAATTACTTTTGAATTGCTGTCACGTCCTCCCGTAATTCTTATTTTCTTCAATGAAATGTGATTCCTTGGGGGACAAGAAGTTAAGTTTTTCTGTATAATGCTTTATATATAGTAAGCACTAAATAAAAATTGTGGATTGATACTCTAAACATTTATTCATTCTTTGACTGACTCAGAAAACATATATTTGGAACTACTGTATGCTGCCAGGCTTGGAGCTAGGTGTTGGAGAAAAAAAGGTAAAAAATTCATGTTCTTTGCAAGCTTAAGAATAGTGAGGAGAGACAAACACATAAAACAGATGCCAAAATGGAGTTTCTTCACTGATGCTATTCCAAGCTGAGGAACCACAAGCTATGTCTACACAGCCAACATCCAGGACTGTGTAGTTGCTATAGTCAATCGAGCTTTGGTGTCTGGGAAATTGACTGGATTTATTTCTTACCTTCCAAAAATCTGCTTTAGTGTGGTAGAGACCCCAGGATACAGATTACAAAATCAATCATGCTTAGAGTATGAAACAAATACATTCAATATCTTCAGAATTGTCCCACTCAGTTAAATCTTAATTAAATTTCTATAGGATGTCACTTGGGTATTTGAAGGCTGTTTCCAGGTATAAGGTCTTCTCTCTTCTAGTTCTTTCTGCTTTATTTCATATTTCCCACTTCTGTAAAATATGAAGACCATAAAAGACAAATTTATAGTGAAGCTAAATTTCAAGTTACTTTACTCACTTTGGGCCCTAGAAATGTGCTGAAATGGGCATATATCTTTGTAAAGCTTGCTTTTAACCACTGCTGCCCCTTTCCACTTGGAGCTCTCATTCATCACACGTCCCCTCAGGTAGAGTGTTGTCATAATGGCCTTGAACATTTCTGGGGTGCCAGTAAGGGATAATGAATTTTGGACATGCATATTGTCTGTATTCAGTGGGATCTGTTTATGTGGCTTGAAGTCACTTCTGCATATACTTAAGTTATTGCAGCTAATGTAATCTTGATTTGAAATTTGAAATGAAATATGAAATTCCAAGGAATCCTGAATAGCCAAAACAGTCTTGAAGAATAAGAAAGTTGGAAGAGTCACATTCTTGATTTCAAAACTTATTACAAAGCTACGGTAGTCAAAGAGTGTGGTAATGGCATAAGGAGAGACATAAGCCAATGAAATAGAATTGAGAACTTAGAAACAAACTCTCACATATGTGGTAATTGGTTTTCAACAGGAGCACCAAGACCATTCGCCGGTCTCTTCAACAAATGGTTCTAGGAAAGCTGAACACCCATATGCCAAAAACCACTAAAGTATTCTTCAGGCAGTAAATAGGTGGAAAAGTACTGTAGAGGTGTTTCAAGCCCTTATGTACTATAAATGTTATTATAAAGGATTTTGTGATATTTTAGTAACTTTTCCAAATTTCATATGATTTCTTATTCTAAATAAACATTTACTTTCATTTCTAATTTTCTCTTTATATTTATTTTAAAGAAATCCCTTTTATCTACACCAATTGTATAAGCTTTAGGCCCCCTAAAATCTGGATTTGCATCTAGAAATCAGGCAGGATCTCCACTAATCCACATAGCACTTGGCATGACACATAAACTACTTGAATTTCAGCTGCATTCCCTCCCTGGGTTGGGTGACCTCATGCAAAGTACATATTATAAATTCTACACATTATAAATGTGGTTTGTATAATATGTACAAAGTACATATTATAAATTCCCTGTCTCCTGCTATATACGATGCTTCGAGTGGGTTTGATCTCAATATAAAGTAAAACTATCTTCTTTTAGACACCATCATTCTAATATGAGTCTTCAAAAGAGTTAATGACTGTAGTTTGAGCAATGAAGCAATTAACTGCTCTATGATTTTGTAAATTTAAAAAATGTTTATTGAGTACCTACTCTGTTCAGGGTCCTGTGAGAATCAAAAAGATGAGACCAAATAATTTTGCTCTCAAGTCATAGTTTATTAGGGCTACTAAGACATATTCATAAGTTAGTACCATATCAAAAATATGACACATCCCAGAGAGGCTCCAAGGAAGCATGAGGGTTAGAGTGATCCTGTCAAGCATTGTCTAAACTGGCACATGTTGAGAGTGAAAGAAGATGCTTCTAATAATTATGCTAAGACCATAGACATAAAGTTGGGCAGCCTCGGGCACACCAGGACCTAGCAGTTGCCTGGTTATGGAGAACTGTGGCTGGGGAAAAATCACAGTGGAAAGAGGAATATACATTAGATATAGAAACTGAGGCCAGAGGACCAGCGAGTTATGGACATGTGAAGTAAAGATCATAGAGTTCTGATCACAGCTTGTCTCAAGGTTTGACTAGACCATGGTGCTCATGATGCCTCAGAGAAATCTTCATTGTACGTTATCTTCTGACAGTCAAAAAGCTCAGACAGACACTAGTAAGATTACATGTTTCTGAGTAGTCTCTATTCTGAAGTTACATGTCAAAAAGTATTTTTCAGCCGTGGTCAAAAGCATTTTCTTAGGAGATAATGCTTTCTGATCAAATTCTGTTTTAAAATTGTAACATTATACTGTCTGTCTTACTTTTATCAGGGTGTCTTCAACCTGATTAGTTGCTTAAAAAATTATTGTTTCCCTGTGTTCAGCCCAAACGTCTGCAAGGACAGGGCTGAGAGCAACCAATCAGAACCCAGGGTTTGGAAATGGCCAAGTATCATGGAATAATCCATGGACTATTTTAGATACGAAAATTCTGACAGCTTGTTCTTGTGACAAAGATGTTAACAAGGAAAGAAAATGGCACTAATTTAATCTATTCTTATAGTTCATTCTAAAATGAGACTAGCATGACACCAAGTTATAATAATAAATACTATAGTAATTTCACAATTCTTCCTACATGCTGTTCACAGTCCTTTCACATGCAAATATGCCATCCATTGCCTCATGACAGAGATTTTAAGTGCATTAAAAAGTTCTGAATCTTCTTATACTTAGCTCCTAATTATGTTGCAGGGACATACACAGAATAGTACAGTATACTGGCATTTGGTGGATAGCAGCTGTCTCTACAGTGGGTTCCTCTCTTCTCCTGACAGAGCATCTGTGTTCAGGAACATAGGTTGTACCAGTAAGATAATCACTAGGAGTAGTGAAAGAGAGAAGTAAAATTTGCCAGAAATGAAGTCATTGTGAAATAACCAATACACCTTTGTTTTGTAATAGAAATTTGTGTTTGTATAAAGTTTCTTTAAAAATGGAGAATATGTAAAAGATATGTTTAAATATTTTTTTAAAAGTTTTTGAGGACATGCTTGAAAAAGACCACATTATAACTATGAAGAAAAGATTTTCAAGATCAGTGCTCCTGGGTATCCCTTCCATGCCTTTGGGGCAGTCAACTGGCCACAGGTACAAAGCACAGTATTGGTATTGGATGAAATTCTGAAGAAAGTAGAAGTGTTATGATTTTTTTTAGGACCTTAAAACCCACACCAGTTGGGATTTTCTCTATATGTTAGTGGTTGCTAGTGGCTGACTCACAGAATGCTTAGATCCAGTGGGCTGCATGAGTGTGGTGTTTTTTGGTGGCTTTAAAGAGAATGAAAGGTCTGGAGAAAACATCTTTCCCTGATTTAATCTAGTTTATGACCCATGGTACTATCTAAAGCAAGCTTGTCCAATCCATGGCCTGTGGACCACATGCGTCCCAGGACAGCTTTGAATGCGGCTCAACCAAATCTGTAAACTTTCTTAAAACATTAGATTTTTTTTTTTTAAGATCAGCTATCATATTAGTGTGTTTTATGTGTGGCCCAAGACAATTCTTCTTCAAATGTGACCCAGGGAAGCCAAAAGATTGGACACCCCTGGTCTAAAGGTAGTCCAAAGCGAGTATTTTGGAAAATCTTTCACCTCAACACAAGTATTGAGAAGGGGTGGTCAATTTCATTACCAACTTTTGTTTTTAAATACTTTGTCATGTTTGGTGATTTAATGGGAAGTGGTTGTGAAGGACTGAATGAAAATGCCTACTTTCTGGGAAATGACTTTGGACTGGGTCCCCCCCACCCCTTCTATTCAAATTTCTGTGAATCCAAAATTGTTAATGAAGTAACATTCCAGGTGATAATGCTTCTCACCCATTTCTTTAACATCTTTCCCACCAGAAGCATGAAGACCAGGGTCTGACCCTGTCAGTAACTTCTCTGTGTGCTTGTTTAATTAATTAAGGACTGTAGGTGTATCACAGCCTCTGAATTCAGCTTAATAGCCTTAATTATGCAGGAAAACAATACACTATGTAAATTAGTACACACCAGACATGACATAATTACCAGGGCAGGGTGGACAGCAGTTTGTTGAAGTGCTGCTTTAAATGAGTCATTTCAATGCTGGAAACGTATTTATTTATTTTTTTTTGTATTTGCGAGCTAATGTTCTGAATTGTTCTTTCAGAAATCTGGCTCCAATCGCTTTAGAATGTCAGGTAGGAGGAAAATAATAAACTCTGTGTCTTCTGAGATAAAAACCACATTTTGTATTGTACTGCTGGGCAGCACAATCACTGCAATTCTGGAAGGTTGCTATTACTGTATGAGCAAACTTTTTTTTTTTTGTATTACTACTATTTAAGGCAGGGGCATGTTCTCTAGTAGACACATAATGAAAATGGCCTTGTATTAAAATTGTTTGCCTGCTGTTTGCTAAGAGGAGTTGTAAAATTGGAAATAGAAAAGACATCCTATGTCACCTAGCCCACCCCAGGAAGGGCAAAGCAAAAGATTATATACTAACACAGCTTTTCTTGGGGAGTCCAAAATAGACCACAGACTTCACACATCTCATGGAGTAATTTCTCGGAGGCAGGATGAGATTGTTTGTGTCAATTCAGGAGGAAAAACAGTATTTCTGCAGATGTTGAAAAAGGATAGAAATTTTTTGACAAATTTATTGATTGAGGTCCCACGTTTGAGGACTTTAAGATCAAAAGAAATTTGTAGCATTCCCTACATTGACTGTGCTGAATTATGCAATCAAGTAGGGTTTTCCTACTAATGTATCCAGTTATCTGGGTCAGTACATAAGCATTGAGAGGAAAATGATAGTCTCTCTGGAGATAAAATGTAATATAACAATGGATTGGTTTGAATTTTACTTTCCTTCCTAAATTTTCCAGAGGACATAAGAAGCAAGAAATGGAAAAAATGTACATAAAATCAGGAAGAAACTGATGAGTCATAAGAGACCTAGATAATTTACATCAGAAATGAACCCCTTAGCCATCAAAGGTTGAAGTGAGTGACATTCTAATACTGAAGCTGAATTCGCCTTTGGCAAAATTGTGGAGCAGTCCTGGCTGTCCCTTCTCTTGGTTTTGAAGACATTTCCATCCTTTTCTCTACCTTTTATCTGTCCTATTAGTGCCCACCTACCCCCCACTTTTCCACGCTGGGACCCAAGAACCACCCCCCCACCCAGTCAGTCAGAATATTTACCAAACTAAATTGGAAGGAAATTGATGTTGGCCATTGACCCATGTATTTTGCAATTTCAGCTTCTCCTTTTGGCGCCCTGCTTTACCCCTTCTGTCAGACAAACCTCCTTTTGTGATTAGAGGAGCTGTTACTTGGCAAGTCTTCGTCACTTAATATCAGGGGCCTTCATACTGTGACTGTGGGTGGCTGTTGCTAATATGGTCCCTAGTGAGTCCTACTTTCTGGTGTTTGTCCCTGTGTGTCATTTCTTCCACTTGAGTGTGGCTGTAACTTGTGACTTGCTTCTAACAAATAGAATATGACAAAAATGATGAGATACCACTTCTGAGATTAGGTTACAAAAGGACTATGGCTTTTCAGGCTGTCTCTTGCTCTCTCACTGGCTTGCTCTGTCTGAGGGAGGCTGGCTGTCATTTTGAGCTATGGGAGGGAACAGAAGGCAGGCTTTGACCAACACCAGTGAGGAGCTGAAGCCTGCTAATAACATGACTAAGCTTGGAAGCTGATCCTCCCCTGTTAAACCTTCAGATGAGAACACAGACCCAGATGACAGCTTCCCTGCAAGTTCATGAGAGAACTTGAGCCAGGAACATCCAGCTAAGCTGCCCAGAAACTATGAGATAATAAATTTTCAATTTTCATTGTTTTCAGCTTCTAAGTGTTGGGTTATCTGTTACACAATAAGTGATAAACAATGAACTACCTCATTTATAACAAAAATAAATTTGAGTTAAAATGATATTCAATTAAACTGAACTCAGACTAATGAGATCTGGTGGTGGGAACACAGGGCTAATGAGGCTAAGTTTACAATTGGTGACCCACTTATGAACCCAAGTAGTTGCTTAGCTTTTGTCCCGATCACAGGTTACACCATGTTAGGCGACATTATAAATTTTTGCCTTTCATTCCAAGAACATTTCTACATTTAGCTGACTGTGGAACACTTTTCCAAGCAGGACTTTAATGAGACTAGTGCTCTAAGGGACACAGCTGGGGAAACATTGGTAAGCTGTTTTCTGTTGGACATATAAATTGTTTGCAGTTTTTAGCCATTATAAATAACGCTCATCTTGGATAACATCTTGAACCATTAACTAGAATACATTCGTAAAAGTACAATGGCTGGGTAGAATAGGATACCTAAACTTTTTAATACACATTCTCAAATTATTCTTCAGAAACATTACACCAATTTTATATTTCAACCTTAGTGTGTTTTCCTCAAACCTTAACACTGGAAATTATTATCTTAAAATATTTATGAATTTGATGGATGAAAACAATATCATGTATTTTATAATACATTTTACATTTTTGCCTACAAATGTAGTTAAACATTGCACTTTTCTTTGGAGAATTGCTTTTCTACTTTGCTCATCTTTATATTCATGTGCTTGACTTTCTTCATTATTTCGTGGAAGTTTTTTATATCATTTCATGTGAATATAGTGCTTTGAAGCCAAATAGTAGGGTAAATGTTTTGAGGACCAACAAAAGACAGCATGGTTGGTAAGACTGCTCAGAGAAGGTGACATTTGTCTGAAACACCTTTTATTTGCCTTTGTGCAGGAGATTGTGCATTTTCCCCTCTAGATTCATTCTCTGCCCTTCCCACAGAGCTCCTCTCTGGGAGGCTGGCCCATAGACACTGACAAACACTTCCTCTGGCTTCTCATTGGGCTTAGCAAATGAGGAGCCCAGCAGGAGATCGGAGGGTGGAAGAAGAGTGAGACTGGAATATTTATTTCTCTGCTCCACTCTCCTCAGTGGTCCCCTTGTCTGATTGTAGTCCTTGACACTGAAGGTCATTGCTTCTCCCAAGGCAGCTCTCTCTACATGACCCTTTCATTCTTGGTTCCAGCAGCCATGCTATCCCTTCATCCCCCAGCTCTAGAAATAACAGCTCCATCTCTTACAGTTTACCTAACCCCAAGCATACCTTTATCACTAGTCCTTTGCAAATATACTATCTTTAAATCATCCTAATTTGAATGAGCCATCTGTTTTCTTTTTGGACCCTGTACTGGAAGCTGTTGATGCCCCAGATCCTTTCCACCAGTCAGTGTACCTGTCTTACTGCTACTGTGACTATTGGCTGCTAATGGCTTACAGTTGCACTCTTCTCCAGAGAATTGCCTTTGGCCCCTGCCAGCTACCTTGGTCAGAAATGCCTGGGAAGTTAGGCCTTCCTACCCTGGGGCAGACTGCAGTCAATGCTGACTGATTGGTGGGATAGGGATACAAAAGCCTAAGTCCTTAGCCAAGGTAACTTGAGAAAAGAATAAAATGTGATGAATCATTTTACCAGATTCTTGGCAGTAATAGGAGACTGTACTATTTAAAACTGTGAGGTACTTTTCCAGCTAGACAAATTGACTGATAAAGAAGAGAGAGACTGAAGATAGACCAATGTATACTTGGGAGTTTTATATATGAGAAAGGGGATAAAATTATCAATAAATGATGCTGAGGCGCTTGGCCATCATATAGTGAAAGATAAACTTAGATCGCTATACCACGTCATTCACAAAAATACATTCCAGATAGCTTAAAGACCTAAATGTGATCAGCAAAACCCTAAAACTTTCAACCAAAAAATGGGAGAATATTTTTATGCCATTAGTAAAAGATAATTCATTTGTAATTGACCCATAGAAATTGTATATATTTATATATTTATTGTATACAACATTATGCTTTGAAATATGTATACATTGTGGAATGGCTCATTGGAGCTAATTAACACGACGTACATCACATACTTATCATTTTTTGTGATAAAAACAATCTAGTCAGTGATTTTCAAAATACATTGTTATTAACTGTATAATCATGTTGTACCATAGCTCTCTTGAACTTATTCCTAAGATATTATAATTCTTAAACGCAGAAAGCACAAAAGGAAAAGTGCATTCTGACACACTGAAACATAAAACTTCTGTATGATAAAAGGTGACAGAGATGAAAATAAAAGTCATAGACTGAGAAAAGACATTTGTAACTCATATTACCAATGAAATATTAATATGCAGAATATATAAAATGCTCTTAGAAATCAATGAGAAATATTGTTAAAATATATAATGATAAATTGACAGAGGAAGATAGATGACTGATATGGTTTGGCTCTGTGTCGCTACCCAAATCTCACCTTGAATTGTAATAATCTCCACGTCAGGGGAGGGACTCTGTGGGAGGTAACTGAATTATGGGGGTAGGTTACCCATGCTGTTCCCATGATAATGAATACGTCTCCTGAAATCTGATGATTTTATAGAGCAGTTCCCCTCACATGCTCTCTCTTGCCTGCTGCCATGTAAGACGTGTCCTTCTCCTCCTTCGCCTTCCACCATGATTGCAAGGCCTCCCAGCCATGTGGAACTATGAGTCTGTTAAACCTCTTTTTCTTTATAAATTACTCAGTCTCAGGGTTATCTTTATTAGTAGTGTGAAAATGAACTAATGGCCAATAAATATATGTAAAGATGTCCAACTTCTTTAGTACTTAGGAAATGTGAATTAAAACAAGGACCTAACATTTTATATTTACAAATTTATTGTTTGATAATATCTACTGTTGGTGATAATGTGAACAAAACAAGAACTCCAAGGCATGGGGGGAGGAGGGAAAGTAAGTGTAAACACTTGAGAAAGCTACACTGGAACTACCAAGTAAGGTTGACAGTGCATATTCTCCATAGCCCAGCAGTTCTACTTCTGGGGGCTTATCAGGGAGAAACCCTTGTTCAAGGAGATATATTCAAAGATGTATATTTCTGAATTGTTAATTGTTACAAGGCTGAGAAAATCTTACTGTCAGACAGCGGGGGATGAAAAAAATGCACTGTGGTTTGTTGGTCCAATAGAATGTCTAAGAATGAAAATGAATGAACTGGATTTGAATGTATAAACATAACAAGTCTCAGAGACATAATGTTGTGGCTAAAAAAAAGTTTAGTATAGAATATAAAATATTTAGGAAGTTAATCCAAAGGAAAGAAAGAAACATATATGATACTTATCTCAGAAAACGGGTCACTTCTAAGTAGACAGGAATGAAGAAGAGATGGAAGGTGGGACTGTAACTGCATTTGTAATGTGTAGTTTCTTTAAAAATAAAGATAATCTAAAGGGACTGTAGCAAAATATTAATACAATCTCAGTAGTGAATATATTAGTCTCATGTACCTTGAGTGTAAATATAACAAAACTATAAAAAGACTACATATTAAGGCCATGATATATAAAAAAATTTAAATGAACAATGAAAATAGTAAAGCTGATAAATAATGCCAAAGTTATTTGTGTTAACATGGCTCTAAAACACCAATTAAAGTCTTGTTAATGGAGAAGATAACTTGATGTAAGAAATTAATAAATACCACCTGGGTCTTTGAAAAAAGCCTAAGCCTTTTGCTTCAAGGTGGGACAACTACGTGGTGATAATCATACCCCAGAACTCCCTTGGGGTCAGGCTGGGGCCAGACTATAGCTGAAACCACATCTTTAGTTTCTTTCCCTGCCTTATCCTGTTCCACTTATTTCATTATAATTTACTCAGGAGAGAAGTTTCTCAGTTAATCACTTGTATAGAGATTCCTGTTTAAAGCCATGTTTCTAGAGACCCTCATCTAAGAGTTTGATTGTTGAAACAATATTCTCACTTGGTATATAATTCTAGATCACAACTATCTAATCTTGAAGTTGTTATTCCATTTACTTCTAGTGTCATTGTTGCTTTTGAGAAGTCAGCCATCAGTATAATTGACATTACTTTGTTGCTGGTTTGCCTATTTACTGTCTACTTTACAAATATTTTTATCTTTGGCATTCTGCAGGTTCATTACAATCTCTCTATGTGTTTCTTTTTATTTGCCTTCTAGCATTTGTTGGACTTCTGGAACTCGAGAATTTATGACTTTCATAATTTGGGAAAATTCTCAGCTATTTACTTTTCAAATATTGTCTATTTCTGTTACCTCATTTCCACACTTCAATTAGATTTATTACTCTAGCCTTCTGTCACTTAATAGCTTTATCTTATGCCATAATCTGTGTAATTTCTTCAGATTTATTTTCCAGTTATTAATTTTATCTTCAATCATTTCAAATCTGCTGTTCCAGATTATTTACTATCTTTTAAATTTCTAGACATTCTAATTACTTTTTAAAAAATATACCTAGTCATTTATTGTTGTATTTTTATTATCATAGTTGTACATGGCTTTTGAGATACATGTGATAATTTGATAGATGTATACAGTATGTGATCAAATCAGAGTAATTGGGATATCCATCACCTCAAACACTTATTTATGTTGGGAATATTACAATTATTTTCTAGCTATTTTGAAATATATAATAAATTATTAACTATAATTTCCATACTGTACTATCAAATACTAGAAATTATTCCTTCTAACAATATTTTTGTACCCTTTAACTGATTCTTCATTCCCCCTCACCACTTCCCTTCCCACCCTCTTGTAACCATCATTCTGCTGTCTACTTCCATGAGATTCAGTGTTTTAGCTTCCACATAAGCGAATATGTGATGTTTGTCTTTCTGTGAGTGGCTCATTTCACTTAACATAATGACCTCCCATTCCATCCATGTTGCTGCAAATGGCAGAATTTCATTCTTTTTTATAGCAGAATAATATTTCATTGTGTATATATGCCATATTAAATAAAATCTACGCATCTATTGATGGACACAGGTTGATTCCATATTTTGGCTATTGTGAATAGTGCTACAATAACCATGGGAATACAGATATCTCAGCAACATATTGATTTCCTTTCTTTTGGACATATGCCCGGCAGTGGGATTTCTTGGTCATATGGCAGTTCTGTTTGTTTGAGGAAACTCTGTATTGTTTTCCATAATGTCTGTATGTAGTGAATCATTTATTAATTGTAGTATTGATACTCCTATTTTTAAGAGTATTTGTTACATAATCATTGTATTCCATATACAATAATTCTAATATCTGCAGTACTTGAGAGTTTTACTCTTCTTTCAGTGGTTTCTGCTGTTAGTGTCTTATTTACTCTTGTATTTTATCTTTTTTGTGAGCACGTATATTTTTATACATTTTGCAGTGATTTGTTGAAGCCTGGGATTTAGGGAAGATTACTTAATAGATGGTTTGCATTTACTTCTGTTGAGAACATGGTGACATTCCCATTCCAGCATTAATGTAAATTCTGGATTCAAACCTACGTGGTGAAGAACAGATCATTGTTATATATAATAGAACATTTTTTCTTCAATTTGGTGTCAAGGCTTAGACATGCATTTGTTTTTTCTGTTTAGTTTGGGAGGAAAAGCTTTTCTTTCTAGCTCTGATGTTCCCTGTAGGTGTAGTGTCTTTTCTTTAGGGATATTTGTGTACCTGAAATAGAAGGGGGTCTCTAATCTAACTTTCTCTTTCAATGGGATCTAGGTTTTGTTTAAAATTGAGATCAGAGCATCCAACTGAAGTTTCTATAATGATGGGAACATTCAGTATTTGTGTTGTCCAACATGGTATCCATCAGCCACTGTAATTATTGAATACTTGAAATGTGACTTATGCAATTGATAAATTAAATTTTTAATTATTAAAAAAATTTAAATAGTCACAGGTGGCAAGTGGCTACTGTATTAAACAGCGCAGCTCTGGACTATCAGGTATCAGCCATTGCCCCAGGCTAAGCATCATTTTCAGTATTCTCTTACCTTTTGAGATTAATGCTTTTGCTTTAACGTTTTGGTTTCTATGATTTTTTTAAAAAACTTCTCAAACTTAAAATATCTAAAAGTATTTTTAAAGCAATTTTAGCTGTTGTCTGCTGGGAAAAAATTGTTTTTCTTCAAGGTATGTAGTTTGCTGTGTTGCTGGAAGTAGAAGTTGTAGATGATATATAAGCAGATTATTGAATGTGATGAGGAAGCAATTCATGTAAAAATGAGATACAGGGTAGAAAAAAATGCAAGAGAAAAGGGGAGAAAAAATGCAAGAGATACAGGGGAAAAACTTGGTGTATTGACAGTTCTTAAATATTCAAAGACATCTTTGAATATTTATTCAAGTATAACTAGTGTGGAGTAGCAAGGGGGAAATAATAGAAGATAATGTCAGAGAGGTAGGCTAGACATAGGTCTTGTTAGAGTCTTATAGAGCATGGAAAGCATTTTGAATTTTTATTTCAACTTTGGTGGGAAACCATTAGTAGTTTGAATGGGGGTGGGTGGTGTGATGTGATTTACATTTTCCAAAGATTACTAGGATAGTTCCATGGAATATAGGTAGCAAGATAAGTTGGGTGTTGGAGTAGTTTAAGTGGGAGATGAACACTATATGGATTATTGTCTCGGTTCTTAAAACACACAAATAGCACTGCATGCCATGGCACACTGATATCAATAGCATGCCTTTTATTACCAATATTGTTTATGCCACAGTGCCCTCATTTCTACACTTGCTCCAAGGCAGGCCACTTGGAAGATGAATTCATGCAATGAGGTATTTTAATGCCATAATTTTACTTCTGCAAGCTCTGCTTCCGTTAATTATTTTCATCAAGGTATATTTTAGTAAATTCCAAAGTCGTCTTGTTTAAGGTAATTTCTCATTCATTTCCACAAATTACCTGGAATATATTATTGAATTAAATAGAATATCTGAGAGGAAAGGCTGTTTATGGGGCAGGGCATCATTTATTGAACACAAGTGCCATTATTTACCATTATGCTCATTACAGTACAAAGGGTTTATCTGCTTTTGACATCTTGCCTTTTAAAGTAACCCAATTTTGGCTGCATGTGAAAGGTTAAGAAGTAGTACAGTCCATTTCTCTAATGATAGAGCTGTAGAAGCTAATGGCAGTATAAGCCATTCCAGACAACTAAGGACAACTTGAGTAGTACTTTTAATTACTTTCAGAGGAAAACATGAAAACCTATCAAGAAAGAAAAATGGAAGTCTACTTTATAATGAAAAAACTCTTCTTGTTATTACTACCATGGATGGGGAGAGAAAAAAGGAAGATCATCTTAATATGAATGGAATTTAGTTCGTGTGTGTGTGTTTTCATGGGTAATTTACCCTGAAGAGTCCCTGAGTAGCAGAAAATATGTTAGGAGTAAAAACACGAGGAATAAGAAGTTGGAGTCAAGTATGAGTTCCCATTCTGGCTGAATTTTGCTGAGTGGCCTTAGGCAAGTCAGTTTTCCTCTTTGGCTTCCTGTTCTAATATTCCACAGTTTTACAACCTCTTTTCCCCTAAAGAAAGAAGGCAGTCCATTTCCACTGGAGAAGTGTCTCACTTGTAAATAACTGCTTTACAGCTGTGATATCTGCCTCTGCCTCTGTGATCCGCAGAGGCACCGACTTCAAAATTTTCTGTCTGCTGCTCATGCTGTATGTGTCATAGGCTTTAGTAATAAATTTGGATAATGAAGGTGGTGCCGATAATGAAACTTAAAATGCACAAACTTGATATTTGTTGTATTTTAAATCTTTTATTAGGAAGTCTTCTCAAAAGCCTTAAGAGATACTGCCACAGTGAGCAGAACCTACTTACGAGACCCAATCAATGTCTTTTGTCCCCAACTTTTATTAGTGGTTGTATTAGGGTTCTCTAGAGGGACAGAATTTTATATATATATATATATATATATATATATATACACACACACACACACACATATATAATTTATATTATTTATATATATTAATATAAATATATATGCACACATATATATAAAGGAGAGTTTATTGAGTATTAACTCACATGATCACAAGGTCCCACAGTAGGCTATCTGCAAGCTGAGGAGAAAGGAGAGCCAGTCCGAGTCCCAAAACTGAAGAATGTGGAGTCTGATGTTCAAGGGCAGGAAGCAACCAGCATGGGAGAAAGATGTAGGCTGGGAGGTTAGGCCAGCCTAATCTTTTCATGTTATTTTGCCTACTTTATCTTCTAGCTGCATTGGCAGCTGATTAGATGGTGCCCACCCAGATTAAGAGTGGGTCTGCCTTTCCCAGCCCACTGACTCAAATGTTAATCTCCTTTGGTAACACCCTCACAGACATACCCATGATCAATATTTGCATCCTTTAAAAACCCAACTGACACTCAGTATTAAACATTATAGTAGTAGAATCCCTGCAGAGCACTGTCTCCATAAAGAAAGGACAGGATGAAGATTAACCATTAGACATTTAATTTTGGTGTTGCTTTAAATTTTCTATTTCGACTTTAGAAGTTTCTAAGATTGCTTATTTAGGATTAATAAGAGATAAGAGTAAGAAGGTATGATTATGAAGAGGCATGGATGAGAGGGAGGGTAGCCAGTTTCAGGGTTCAGGTGGGGATGGTTGGAAGAAGAGTAAGAGTAAGAATGGAAGTATAAGGAGGGAAGATAGGGCAGGATATATTCTATTTGCCCAGTAATTACGCTTATAATCCAGGCCCGTTATCAACTCATTCATTTATTTATTTATTCAAAAAATATTTGTTAATTGATGTTATGCTAGGTATCAGGGAATAAAATGCAAATAGGATATCATCAAACAGTGAAGAGATCTTCATAGGTTGACAGAAGAGATATAAAACAAAATTATTTGGGAGTCTAGAGAGAAAAGAAAGTTCTTTGTTATTCTTAAGTAGGTCAGGAAAGTCTCCAGGAAAGAGATATTGAATGGGTAGAAGTTTTTTCATTTGGCAACAAATACTTAATGAACACCTATTATGTGGCAGGCTTTATTCTTGCTTTTGATGATATAGCATTAAACAACACAATGTCCTTATTCTTGAGGAGCTTTCGTTCTGGGAGAGGAAGAGAAGAAGGTGACATGCAGTGTTTCTTTTTTTCTTTGTAAATGTTATAGAAAAAAACAAAGCAGAATAACAAGGTAGAAAATAATGGATGGTGCTATTTGATTAGGGTGGCTGAGGAAGGCTTCACAAAGAAGATAACATTTGAGCAGAAACAAACAGGGAGGGAGGAGTTAAGCCATGCAGATATCTAGGGTGTGAGCACTGCAGGCAGCAACAAGCACAAAGACCCTGAAACGGGAGCAGCTTGACATGTTTTAGGTACGACAAGGAGGCCAGCGTGGCTGGAGCACAGCATGCAAGGGAAGAACAACAGAGTATGAGATTGAGACATCAAGGGGACCATATTCTGGAGAGTCTTGCAGCTTATGTAAGAAGTTTAGATTATATCCCAAGCAAGATGGGCAATACTGGAAGTACTGAGTAGATGATGATTATGCTGCTGGGTATAATTAACAGATTATGTGTGCATTGGAGAGGGGGGCAAATAAGGAAGCTGGGAGGCTCTCACAATAATCTAGTTGCAGGATGATGGTGGCTCAGATCTGAGCAGTAGGTGCAGCATAATTAGAAATGGTTGGATTCTGTTTATATTTTAAAGGTGGAGCCCAGGAGATTTGCTATTGGATTAGATATATTCTGTGAGAAAAAAGAGAGGAGTTAAGGATAACTCCAAGGTTTCTGACATGGAAATGGAGCAATTATAAGATAGACATATATTCTTACATAACACGTAGCAACTAATAAGATGAAGGCTGCAAAAGGAGCAGGTATGGCGAGGGAGGTATGAAGAATTAATACTTCTATCTTAATATGTGAAACTATAGATATTTGTTAGACATGCAGGTGGAGATGATGAGTAGATTATTGGCCATATGAACCTGGAGTTCAGGGAAGAATAAGAGCTAAATAAATGAATTTGGGAGTTATCTACATATTGACAGCATTAAAGTCCTGGGACTGGATGAAATTTCCTAAGGAGTGAGTAAAGATGAAAAGAGGCTTAAATATGAACCCTGGATCACTCTGACATCTAACATCTGGGGTGATGAGGAAGAAACAATAAAGGAGAGACCAGAGAGGAGTAGCTGCTGAATTAGAAAAACCAAGGTAATTCAAATGGAGGAAAGGATGGTTTTTCTAATAAATGGTGCTGGAAAAACAATATCCATGTGGGGAAAAAATGAATCTTAACACTTAATTCACTCTATATACAAAATAGAGCCAAGTATCAGATCTGAAATGATATGAAGTTTCTAGAAGAAAGCAGAAGCATATGTCCTTGGTATAGGCAAATACTTCTTAGAAAACATCTATTCTTCAAGTATGCCAAGAATGTGAAAAGGCAAGCTACAGATTGTCAGTAATTATTTGCTGTACGTATAACTGACAAAGGTCTTATATTCAAAATGTATAAAGAAACATTATAACTCAGTAATTACTGAGACAAACAACTCACTAAAAAATTAGGCAAAATTTTAGACAGTTCACAAAACATATGGGAATGACCAAAAAACACATGAAAAGATGCTCATAATTGGTCATTAAGGATATGCACATTAAAATAACAATGAGCTAACACTTCATACCCACTAGAATGCTAAAATGTAAAAGATTGACATAAACAAGTATTGGTGAGAATATGAAACTCTTATATAATTTCACATTTCCATAAGTAATGTATAACTACTTTGAAAAACAGTCTGGCAGTTTAGTATAAACATTCCCTTTCTGTACAATGTAGCAAATCTGCTTGTAGGCATTTACCCAAAAGAAATGAATATATGTCCACACAAAGACTGCACATGGATTATCATAGAAGCTTTATTAATAATAGCCTTGACGGGGGGATCAAGAGGTCAAGAGATCGAGACCATCCTGGTCAACATGGTGAAACCCTGTCTCTACTAAAAATACAAAAAATTAGCTGGGCATGGTGGTGCGTGCCTGTAATCCCAGCTACTCAGGAGGCTGAG
>NW_016107384.1:2979463-2983216 GCF_001604975.1 Cebus imitator
AATAATAATAATAATAATAATAATGGCCTTGAAATGAAAACAATTCAAGGTAATTGTGGACTATCCATGCAGTGTAATACTACTGAGCAATTACATAAGACCAAACTGCTGATACATGAAACAACATGGATGAGCTCCAAAAACATGTTAAAAGAATAATACAGACTAAAATAATCTATAACAAAACAATAACTGGACTTCAGTTTTAAAATACATATGGAATCCAAGCATGTCTGATTATACTGCTTCTACCACCCAGATCTGAGCCATCATCACCCTGCAACTGGATGATTGTGAGAGCCTCCCAGTTGCCTTTATTATTTGGTCCCCAATACACACACACCCCATGTGTACATGTGAATATAGATTCTATATGAAATTATGTTTCCTAGTTTAGAACATACACAAAAATCAATTCTATGTGAGTTAAAAAAATTAATACACTATATTTTACAGCTAAAACTTAAAACTACTTTACAGAAAAACTGAATGGATTATGAAATGTTCCCATATACCCTCATCCCCACACTTTCCCCTGGTTTCAGGATCTTGCATTAGTGTGGAATATTTGTTATAATTAACCAATATTGATAGATGATTAAGTAAACTCCATCGTTTACATTATGGTTCTCTTTTTGCTGTATAGTTCTGTGGGTTTTGACAAATGCATAATACCAGGTATCCAACCACTGTAATTCCATACAGAGTAGTTTCACTGTCCTAAAATTCCCCTGTGCTTCACCTATCCATCCCTGCCATCACCCTCCAAGAATCCATGCAAGCATGGACCTTTTTATTGCCTCTGTTTTTTTTGCGTTTTCTAGGATATCATGTAGTTGGAGCAACAGAGTACATAAACTTTTCAGACTGGAATCTTTCACTTTGCAATATGCATTTGTTTCCTCTGTGTATTTTGATGGCTTGGTAGTGCATTTCTTTTTAGTGCTAAATAATATTCCATTGTATGGATGCATCACAGTTTGGATTACTCATTTATCTATTGAGGGACATCTTAGTTGTTTTCCATTTGGGGCAATTATGAATAAAGCTGCTATAAATATTGTATACAGGTTTTTGTGTGGCCATAATACAAAAACAGATTTTAATTCATCTGGGTTAAATACTTAGGAGCTTGTTGTATTAAGTTCATGTTTAGCTTTGTAAGAAACTGCTAGATTGTGTTCTAAAGCAGCTGTGCCATTTTGCACTTTTCACCTATAATAGATGAGAGGTCCTGTTGGTCCACATTCTTGCTAGCATTTGATATTGTCAGTTTTTTATTTTAGTCATTCTAATCCATGTGTGGTAGTATCCGTTATTTTAATTATCAATTCACTAATGACATGTGATGCTGCACATATTTTCATATGATCATTTGCCACCTGTTTATCTTCTTTGATGATCTGTTCAAACAGTTCTTCCATTTTTTTAATTGGGGTTGTTTATCTTCTTTTCGTGGCTTGTTTTTCCATTCTCCTAAGACTTTTTTCCCACAGGGCAGAAAATTTTAATTTTAATGAAGTCCAACTTGATTTCTTTTATGAATTGTGCTTTTGATGTTCTTAAAAACTCATTATCAAACTTCAGGTCATTTATATTTTCTTTCTGTGTTATTGTCTAGAAGTTAACATTTTGAATTTTAAATTTAAGTCTGTGATTCCTTTTGAGTTAATTTTTGTGAAAGGTGTAATGTCTGTGGCTAGATCTTTTTTTTTTTTTTTTTGGTATGCGAATGTCCAGTTTTTCCAGTACCAAGTGTTGAAAAAGACTATCTTTTCTCCACTGGATTGCCTCTTCTCCTTGACATTGGTCAGTTGACCGTATTTGTGTGAGTCTATTTCTGGACTCTTTATTCATAAGTGTTCATTTGTCTATTTTTTAAATTAATACCATACCATCTTGATAATTGTAGTTTTAAAGTAAGTCTTGAAATAAGATAGTATCAATTTTCTGATTTTTTTTTCTTCAATATTGTATTGGCTCTTCTGAGTGGTTTTTTCATATAAACTTTAGAAAAAATTTGATATTCACATAACAGCTTGCTAGGAATTTGATTTGGATTGCATTGAATCTATAGCTCAAGTTGGGGATAACTGATATCTTGACAATATTGATTTTTCTTCTATGTCTGAACATGAAATATCTTTCCATTTATTTAGATCGTCTTTTTTTCAGAATTTTATAGTTTTCCTTATATATATTTTGACAGATACATATATATATATATATATACACACACACACACACACACACACACACACACACACACACACACACACATATGTGTATGTGTGTGTGTGTGGGTGTGTGGATCTGTCAAAGCACTTATATTTTGAGATGGAGTCTTGCTCTGTTGTCCGGGCTGGAGTACAGTGGCCCAACCTCAGCTGACTGGAACCTGTGCCTCCTGGCTTCAAGCAATTCTCCTGCATCAGCCTTCCAAGTAGCTGGAAGGAACCACAGACGTGTGCTACCATGCTTGGCTAATTTTGATATTTTTAGTAGAGATGGGGTTTTGCCATGTTGGCCAGGCTGGTCTCCAAACTTAGATGTCAGGTGATCTGCCTGCTTCAGCCTCCCAAAGTGCTGGGATTACAGGTGTGAGCCATCACACCCAGCCAGGTTTATATATTTTATCTATCTAAAAAATATATTTTCTCATATATATTTATATGTATATATTTTCTCAGATTTACACCTAATTATTTTGGGTGTTTTTGGTGCTAATGTAAAAGATATTGTGCTTTGAATTTCAAATTCCAATTGTTCATTGATGGTATATAGAAGAGTTATTGACTTTAGTATATTAACTTTGTGTCATACAATCTTGCCATTTAGCATAATTGCTTATTCCAGGAATTTTTTTTTTTTTGGAATTTTCACATAGAGAATCATGTCATATGTGAACTAAGACAGCTTTATTTATTTCTTACCAACCTGTATGTTTTTTGTCTTTTCTTGTCTTATTGCATCGGCTGGGACTTTCAGTGTGATGTTGAATAGGTATGGTGAGAGGGACATCCTGGTCTTATTCCTTAGCTTAGGTAGAAAGCAACTAGTTTCCCACCATTAAGTATGATGACAGCTGGAGGTTTTTGGTAGATATTCTTTATCAAGTTGAAAAAGTTTCCTTCAATTTTTAGTTTGCTGACAGTGTTGATCATGAATAAATGTTGGATTTGTCAAGTGCTTTTTCTGCATTTATTGATGTGATCATGTGATTTTTTATTCTTTACTCTGTTAATTTTATGGATGTTAACAAATTTTTGAACATTGAGTAGCCTTACATACCTGTCGGCTAATTGTGATAGATTGATTTGCTCATATATTGTTGGAGATTTTAACACCTGTATTCATGAGATATTTTGGTACATGATTTTTCTTTCTTGTAATATCTTCATCTGGTTTTGGCATTAAGGTGACACTGCCTATTACAATAAGTTAGGAAGTGTTCCCTCTGCTTTTGTTTTCTGGAAGCCATTGTGAAGAATTGCTATCATTTCTTTCTTAAATGTTTTTTTTTTTCCCCATTTATTTATTTTATTGCATTTTAGGTTTTGGGGTACATGTGAAGAACATGCAAAATCGTTGCACTGGTACACACGTGGCAGTGTGATTTGCTGCCTTCCTCCCCATCACCTACATCTGGCATTTCTCCCCTTGCTATCTCTCCCCAGCTCCCCACCCCCCACTGTCCGTCACCTATTTCCCCCCAACTGACCCCAGTGTCTAGTGCTCCCCTCCCTGTGTCCC
>NW_016107384.1:2987712-2988989 GCF_001604975.1 Cebus imitator
GTTCAGCTGCGCTTGCTGTGAAAGTCTCAATCCAGAGTTTCTGGTTGCTGTTCTTTTGTGGGGGTGGGACCAGCAGAGCCTGATCGCCTGGCTCCCTGCCTCAGCTCCTTTTTTAAGTTGGTGTTCCAGTTGCCTGTTGAAGAGGCGCCGGGGTCTGTTTGTTTTCCCCTGTGGCCACTCACTGCACTGGCTTAAACAGTGGCACTGAGGTTTGTGGCACCTTTTCTTTTTTTTTGCCCTGGAACCTACTGTCCTGGTTCTCTGCTCAGTCCCCTTTTTAAGCAGATGACTGGGCTACTTCCCGTGGCTCCAATCGCCAGCCAAAAGGGCACCCTGACCGGTGTATTTTGTATGGAGAACCGCTGCTCTGGGGCGCTGACAAAGCAGCCGCGTGGGGCAAAGCAGTGGCACCGGCCGGCACAGCCGCGCTGGCCACCGTGGAGCTCCTCTGCCTGGGAATTTCCTAGTCTGTGTGCAATAAAAATGCAGCATCCACTCACCCTCTGCGCTTTCACTGGGAGCTGCAATCCTGAGCTGTTCCTAAATGGCCATCTTGGATCGATCTCCCTCTTTCTTTTTAGTAAAATTCACCAGTGAGACTATATAGGGGCCTAGTGCTTTTTGTTTTGAAAGGTTATTAATTGCTAATTCAATTTATTTAATAGATACAGGCCTATTCAGATGGTCTATTTCTCCTGGTGTGAGTTTTTAGATCTTTTGAGGAATTAGTCCATTTCATCTAAATATTATCAGAGGACCCAAGATGGCCAACTAGGAACAGCTCAGGATTGTAGGTACCAGTGAAAGCACAGATGGTGAGTGGACGTCGCATTTCCACACGGATTTTTATTCCCCACAGACCAGGAGATTCCCAGGCGGAGGAGCCCCATGGGTCACCAGTGCGGCTGTTTTGGCCAGCGTGGCTACTTTGCCGTAGCACTGGCGTGGCAGTTCTCCGTACAAAATACACTGGTACCAGTGCCCTTTTAGCTGGAGATTGGAGACCCAGGAAGGCAGACCACTCATTCATCTGATTTAAAAAGGAACTAAAACAGGGAACCAGGCCAGGAGATTCCTGAGCAAAAAAACCACGATGAATCTCAGCGCTGCTGTTTCAGCCAGCGCAATGAGTTGCCGCAAGGGAAATCACACAGATCCCAGCGCCTGAAACAGGCGACTGGAACACCTGGGAGAGAGTTGACCGTTCAACTAAAAAAAAGACTGAGTCAGGGAGTCAGGTGATCAGGCTTGGCTGGACCCACCCCCACACAAAAAAA
>NW_016107384.1:2991754-2993771 GCF_001604975.1 Cebus imitator
AAGGAGAGATCGAAAATTGACACCCTATCATCAAAATTGAAAGAGCTAGAGGGGCAAGATAAAAAAAACTCAAAACCTAACAGAAGAGAAGAAATAACCAAGATCAGAGCAGAACTGAAGGAGATAGAGAAACAAAAAATCCTTCAAAAAATCAATAAATCCAGGAGATGGTTTTTTGAAAAGATCAACAAAATAGACCACTAGCCAGATTAATAAAAAAGAAAAGAGAGAATAACCAAATAGATGCAATAAAAAACAATAAAGGGGATATCACCACAGATTCCACAGAAATTCAAACCATCATCAGAGATTATTACAAACAACTCTATGCATATAAACTAGTAAACCTGGAAAAAATGGATAAATTCCTGGACACTTGCCTCCTCCCAAGCCTAACCCAGGAAGAAGTCAAAACCCTGAACAGACCAATAACAAGGTCTGAAGTTGAGGCAGCAATTAAGAACCTACCACCCCAAAAAAGCCCAGGTCCAGATGGGTTCACAGCTGAATTTTACCAGACATACAAAGAGGAGTTGGTACCATTCTTTCTGAAACTATTCCAAATAATCCAAAAAGAGAAAATCCTTCCCAAATCATTTTATGAGACCAACATCACCCTGATACCAAAACCTGGCAGAGACTCAACAAGAAAAGAGAACTTCAGGCCAATATCCGTGATGAACATAGATGCAAAAACCTTCAATAAAGTACTGGCAAGTCGATTGCAACAGCACATCAAAAAGCTTATCCACCATGATCAAGTAGGCTTCATCCCAGGGATGCAAGGCTGGTTCAACATACGCAAGTCTATAAACGTAATTCACCACATAAACAGAACCAAAGACAAAAACCACATGATGATCTCAACTGATGCAGAGAAGGCCTTTGACAAAATTCAACAGCCTTTTATGCTAAAAACCCTCAATAAACTAAGTATTGATGGAACGTATCTCAAACTAATAAAAGCTATTTAAGACAAACCAACAGCCAATATTATACTGAATGAGCAAAAACTGGAAGCATTCCCTTTGAAATCTGGCACTAGACAAGGATGCCCTCTCTCACCACTTCCATTCAATATAGTACTGGAAGTTCTAGCCAGAGCAATCAGGCAAGAAAAAGAAATAAAGGGTATTCAAATAGGAAAGGAGGAAGTCAAATTGTCTCTATTTGCAGACGACATGATTGTATATCTAGAAGACCCCATTGTCTCAACCCAAAATCTGAAACTGATAAGCAACTTCAGCAAAGTCTCAGAAAACAAAATCATATGCAAAAATCACAAGCATTCTTATACACCAATAACAGACATAAAGAGAGCCAAATCAAGAATGAGCTGCCATTCACAATTGCTACAAAGAGAATAAAATACCTAGGAATACAACTAACGAGGAATGTAAAGGACCTCTTCAAGGAGAACTACAAACCACTGCTCAATGAAATAAGAGAGGACACAAACAGATGGAGAAACATTCCATGTTCATGGTTAGGAAGAATCAATGTTGTGAAAATGGCCATATTGCCCAAAGTAATTTACAGATTCAAAGCTATCCCCATCAAGCTACCAATGACCTTCTTCAAAGAACTGGAAAAAAATACCTTAAACTTCATATGGAACCAAAAGATGGCCCGCATAGGCAAGTCAATTCTAAGCAAAAAGAACAAAGCAGGAGGCAGCACACTACCAGACTTCAAACTATACTACAAGCCTACAGTAATCAAAACAGCATGGTACTGGTACCAAAACAGAGATATAGACCAATGGAGCAGAACAGAGGCCTTGGAGGCAACACAACATATCTACAACCATCCGATCTTTGACAAACCAGACAAAAACAAGCAATGGGGAAAGGATTCCCTGTTTAATAAATGGTGTTGGGAAAACTGGCTAGCCATGTGCAGAAAGCAGAAATTGGATTCCTTCCTAACACCTTACACTAAAATTAACTCCAGATGAATTAAAGATTTAAACATAAGACCTAACACCATAAAAACCCTAGAAGAAAATCTAGGCAAA
>NW_016107384.1:2994448-2998717 GCF_001604975.1 Cebus imitator
GAAATTCCATTTGACCCAGCAATCCCATTACTGGGTATATATCCAAAGGATTATAAATCGTTCTACTATAAGGACACGTGCACATGAATGTTCATTGCAGCACTGTTTACAATAGCAAAGACTTGGAACCAACCCAAATGCCCATCGATGATAGACTGGACAGGGAAAACGTGGCACATATCCATCATGGAATGTTATGCAGCCATCAAAATGATGAGTTCGTGTCCTTTGTAGGGACATGGACGAACGTGGAAACCATCATTCTCAGCAAACTGACTCAAGAGCAGAAAATCAAACACTGTGTGTTCTCACTCATAGGCGGGTGTTGAACAATGAGAACACATGGACATAGGGAGGGGAGCACTACACACTGGGGTCTGTTGGGAGGAAATGGGGGTGGGACAGTGGGGGTGGGGAGTTCGGGGGAGAAATGCCAGATATAGGTGAAGGGGTGGAAGGCAGCAAATCACACTGCCATGTGTGTACCTATACAACTATCTTGCATGTTCTTCAAATATACCCCAAAACCTAAAATGCAAAAAAAAAAATTATCAAATTGTGGGCATAGAGTTGTTTATAATAGTCTTTACTATCCTTTTATTGGCCATGGTATCAGTAGTAATGTCTCCTCTTTCATTTCTGATACCAATAATTTATTTTTAAATTTTTCTGGGTTAACTTGGCTAAGGGTTTATTAGATTGCTCTATTTTTGGTTTTGTTGGTTTTATTTATTCCCCATTTTCAATTTTGTTATTATCTGCTCTAATTTTTATTATTAGTTCTTTTCTTGTGTTCGCTTTAGGATTATAGCCCTCATTCTTTCTCTAGTTATCAAATGTGCAGGCTTAGGTTACTGATATTAGGTCTTTCTTCTAACATATAAATTCAGTATTATAAATTTCCCTCTAGACTTTATTCTTGCTGCATTCTGAACATTTAAAAAATAACAAAAATAAAAATACAATTGAATTTTCTTGAAACTTCTTTGACCCATATGTTATTTGAAAGTATGTTGTTTAATCTCCAAATATTTGAGATCTATCTAGGTACTTTTAAAATTACTGACTTCTATTTTAATTCAATTGTGGTCTAAGAGCATACTTTGTATGATTTCTATTCTTTAAATTAGTACAGATCTGTTTTATCACCCAGAATGTGGTCTATCTTGGTGAATGTTCCCTGTGAGTTTGATAAGAATGTTTATTCTGCTGTGTCTGGGGCAGTGTTCTAAAAATGTCAATTAAATCCAGTTGATTGATAGTGCTGTTCAGTTCAACTATATTCTTATACTGATTTTCTGCTTGCTGGATCTGTCCATTACAGATAAAAGTCTTCAACTAAAATTGTGGATTCATCTACCTTACCTTATAGTTCTAAGTTTTTCGTAATGTATTTTGGTGCCCTGTTGTTAGGTGAATACACATTAATGATTGTTATGTCTTTTCAGAGAATTGATACTCTTGTTAATATGTAACACTGTTTTATAAATTTCCTTGCTCTGATTCTGCTTTATCTGAAATCAGCATAGGTTCTTCAGCTTTCTTTTGACTGCTGTTAGCATGGTCATCTTTCTCCATCCCTTTAATCTATCTGCATTTCTACACAAGCTGTGTATCCCTTATCCAAAATGCTTAGGACCAAAAGTCGTTCAGATTTTTTTCGACTTGGGAATATTTGTATTGTATTTACAGGTTGAGCATCCCTATCTGAAAATCCAAAATCTGAAAAGCTCCAATGAGCATTTTCTTTGAGCATCATGTCAGTGCTCAAAAAATGTTGAATTTTGGCACATTTTTGATTTTGGATTTTCAAATTAAGGATGCTCAACCTGTGTCTAAGTGGGATTATTGTTGGGTTTAGTTTTTGATTCACTCTGATATTCTCTTTTAATTGGTATATTTAGATCATTTAGATCTACTATGATCTGAATGTTTGTCCCCTCAGAATTCATGTTTTGAAATCCTACCCTCCAAGAGGAAAGTTGCTGAGTTATGAGGATACAGCCCTCATATATGGTATTGATGCCTTTATAAAGAGGCCCAAGGAAGCTTGTTCACAACTTTCACCACGTGAGGAGCCTGCAAGAAGGTTTATCTATAAACCAAAAAGTGTGCCCTTGCCAGACATTGAATCTGCTGGTAACTTGATTGTGGACTTCCTGGGCTCCAGAACAGTAAGAAATACACTTCTGTTTTATAAGCTACTCAGTTTATGGTATTTTGTTATAGCAGCCTGAAGGTACTGGCATTTAAAGTGATTATTGATACAGATGAATTAATATCTATCCCATTTTAAATTGTTTTCTATTTCATTTTTGAAAAATCTTTCCTTCTTTTTCTAACTCCTTTGTTTTTAACTGAGCATTTTATACAATTCCATCTCTCCTTTCTTAGAATACCAATTAACTTAAAATTTTTTTAGGCCTTGACCTAGAGTTTTCAATACATATTTACAAATAATCTAAGTTCACTATCAAATAATAGTGTGTGGCTTCATGGGAAGTGCAAATATCTTATAACAGAGTCTTCCCAATTTCTTCTCATTCCTTTTAACATTGCTGCATTTATTTTACTTATCTGGAAGTTATAATCACCCTGTATGTTGCTGTTATTATTTTGAACAATTATATATTACATAAGATATGAATAAGAAAAATATTTTTAAAAAAACCTTCCTTTATACCTTCTTTAACACTCTTCCTTTATGTAAATCCAAGTTTCTCATTAATATCATTTTTCTTCTCCCTGAAGAACTTTTCACATTTCTTGCAAGGCAAATCTATTGCTGACAAATTTCCTTGATTTTGTTTCTCTGAAAAAGACTAATTTTTTTCACCTCTGAAGGATATTTTCGCTGGATATTGAAATCTAAATATTTTATTCTACTCTCCTCTTGCTTATATGATTTCTGAAGAGAGTCCCAATATAACTCTATCCTTGTTCCTCTGTAGATAAGGATTTCCACCTCCCCTTCCACCCCTAGCTTTTTAAAAAGATGTTTTGTTTTTGGTTTTGTTGTATATCATATGCCGACATTTTGGTTATTTGTTCTCCTTGGTATTCTCTGAGCTTTCTGGATCTTTGGCTTGGTGTTTCTTATTAATTTTGGAAAATTACAATGCATTGTTACTTCAAATATTTCTTTTGCCTCTTTCATTATTTTCCTGGTATTCCCATTATATGTAAGTTGTACCTTTTGTCATGTCCCACAGTTCTTCAATTTTCTGTTCTATTATCTTATGATAATCTTATATTATTTTATGATTAAAATTCTCCTTTCTCTTCTCTTCGATGGGTTGTATTCCTTGGGTTGTGACTTTTAGAAGAGTTTCTTAGCCCTTTTCCCCGCTATGTTTATGTGAGACTGAAATTGAGGCTGGAGTTAGCTAATTGACCTTCCCTCAGGTCAGATAAGGCTGTGGTAGTTTCCCTGAGAGCCAGCCTTTGTTACAGAGGACAGAATGAAGACCAGAATGCTCTGGGCATATTTCAAAATGAGTACATTTCCCTTGAGATCATTTTAAAATTATTACTTCTTACCTGTCTTTGCTGGAAACAAGAGGGAATTTTTTCTCAGATGTTCTCTGTGATAACCTAGTGGGTCTCTTGGAGGGAAAACTCATGAAAATGATTTTTCATTTCATTGTGATTTACAACTGCAATGCTCTGATGGATCTAAGAAGAATTGTCAGTTTTCATATTTTCCACCCTTCTGTTGATAGGAATGATGACTTGCAAACTTTTTACATGTCAAAGTGGAAACAATAAGTCTTCTATGTGGATTTTAAATATAAATATAAAAGGTAAAATAATAGAATTTCTACAGTAATTACAAATATGTTTTCATCATTTGAGATAGACGATTTTGAAGGTAAAATATGCTAACTAAAAAAATGAATAAATTAGATTTCATTAAAACTAAAAAAAACTTCCGCTCATCAAAAGACATCGAGATAAGCCAGGCATGGTGGCACACACCTGTAGTCCTAGCTACTCAGGAGGCTGAGGTGGGAGGATCACTGGAACCCAGGAATTTGAGGCTATAGTGTGCTATGATTACACTTGTGAATAACCACTGCACTCTAGCCTGGGCAACATAATGAGATCCCATCTCTACAAACAAGCCAGTATTAACATCAAAATAGTGAAACTACAACCACAGAGTAGGTAAAGACATTCACAATACAATTAAGAACTTAATATTCAGTATTTTAAAAGATCTCCTATGTCAAAGGGCTTGTATTCAGAATGAGAACTCCAAAAAAAAAA
>NW_016107384.1:2999007-3021475 GCF_001604975.1 Cebus imitator
AGAAAAGAAAAATAAAAAATAAAACCCAGGTTTTTATCAGGCACTTCCAAAAGAGAACATCTATCTTAGTCAGCTTGGACTGCTATAGCAGAATACCATAGACTAGCTGGTCAAACACCACACATCTACTTCTCACAGGTCTGTAGGCTGGAAGTCTGAGATTAGGTTCCAGCATGATTGTATTCTTGGTGAGGTCCTCTTTGATTTGCAAAATGGCTGTCTCCTCATTGTATCCTCACATAGCAGAGGGAGAAATAATCTCTCCCTCTTTTCTTCTTATAAAGGTACTAACTCTATTCATGACAATTCCACTCTCTTGACCTAATTACTCCCAAAAGGTCTGTCTCCTAATACCATCACAGTGGGGGTTAGGATTTCAACATATAAACTTTGGCAGGCCCACAAATATTTAGTTTATGACAATATCCAAATAGCCATTGAGCCTATGAAAACAACATTAGCCATGAGGGAATCACAAATTATCAAGATAACTCTACATATCCATCAGAATGGCAAATGTAGAAATAAAAACAAAAATCCATAGTGTTGACACTGATGCTGACACCTACAGTGTTAAGCAATGGAAACTTTTACATACTACTACCAAGAGATTATTTGTACAACCACTTTGGAACATTCTTTGGCAGTATCTATTAAAGCTAAAACATGTATTCTTTGACCCAAAAAATTCACTCCTAAGTTTATACCCAACAGAAACGCATCTACATGTGCACCAGAAGATGCATTTGAGAATGTCCATAGCAGTATAATTTATAAACAGAAACATTCAGAATCTAATAAGAGTAGAATGGATAAATCTTGTTATATTTGTACATGGAATACTACATAATAAAAATGAACAGACCAGGCATGCTGCCTCACCTGTTATTCCAGTGCCTTGGGAGGCCAAGGTGAACAGATTGCTTGAGCCCTGAATTTTGAGACCAGCCTGGGCAAATGGCGAGACCCCATCTCTACAAAAATAAAAAATAAAATCAGCCAAGTGTGGTGGTATATGCCTGTGGTCCCAGCTACTTGGGAAGCTGAGGTGGGATGGTCAGCTTCCCAAGTAGCTGGGACCTGGATGGGAGGCTGAGGCTGCAGAGTTGAGTTGGTGCCACTGCACTCCAGCCAGGGTGACACAGTGAGACCCTGTCTTGAAAAAAATAAACTGCTACTGCATTAAGTGAAAGGAGACAGAAGCTAAAGAAAACATGTTGTATGATTCTGTTTATGTAAAATTGAAACATGTGCACAAGTAATCAATGCCATTAGAATAGTGGTTACCTTTGAGGAGGTAACGAGTGGGAGGGGACAAATTGAGGGCTCCCTGTGAGTGATCTGGGTGGTAGTTACATCGCAGGGGGGTCCACTTTGTAAAAATTAATGATGATCTTAACTTATGTACATTATTACTTCACTATGATACTTAAAGAACAGGTTATATAATAATGTGGACCCTCCAAAATTATGCACACACTATCACAAACATGCTGAAAATAAACCAAAATGTTATCGGTATCAATGAGTAGTGAGATTTTTCATTTTTGTGATTTTGTTGTATTTTTCAAATTTATTCCAACAAACCAAATTTCTGTTGTGATTAGAAAATATCATTAAATATTACTTACAATAAAGATCACTCCAGGAACTGTGTGCAGGATGGGTTGGGGAGAGGTAAGACAGGAGGGTCAGGAGGCATTGGCTGAAGCAGCAGGATCACTTGAGCCCAGGAGTCTGAAGCCAGCTGGGGCAGTCTATCGAGATTCCATCTCTAAAAATAATAATAAACTTAAAAATAATTTGAAAAGAATAAAATTAGCCTAAATAGGGGAAAATTAATTAAAAGGAGACACTAAAAAATATGTCACTGCCCCCATATCTTCTCTGCCCTCCCCCAAGGCTGCAATTTTTTACTTTTCACTTTTTTTCCCTATGGAATCTCACCTCAACAATGGAAAGTGGAAAAAGAAACTAGACACCATGGATTAAAAAAAAAAAAGAACAAAGAGATAAATCAAGGAAATAAAGAAATGAAGGAAGAAAGAAAAGGAAGGAGAGAGGGAGGAAAGTAGGAAAACAGGAAAATAGAAAAGAAAATCTGCATGTAGAATATAAGCAGACCAACTTCCAGAGGTCAGGGCCACATGGGGTGAAAACATGTTTAGACCCTGATTTTACAGGAATTCTGCACATAGCTAGAAGGGCTTTTGCCAAAAAATGGTTAAGCTTAACTAACATTCTATTGTGATTGTTTTGGGATATAAGGTAGCTTTAGTCTTGTATTCAAGGTCAAGAAATTTTTCTTTTTAAAATATAAGGGCATGAATCCTCCTTTGTCAAGTTCATTAACAGAAAATGATATCTTTATTATTTGTCAGTGGATTTCTAATCAATTACCATCTAATGTAAAAATAATCCCAGGAGGTAAGATTAAGTATTGTTTAAATCACAGAACCAAGACCTATAGTCAGACATGACCTCAATAACGCAAATGCGTTTGTGAATAGCTGTGAAGACAAATTCATTTATAACAACAGACAGTGTCAGGAGAAGATTAAAATATATATGCACCACATAGATGAAATAATTGTAATCAGGACAGAATTACCACAATTGGAGAATTTTACTGAATAGCTGAATTTCATGTATAACACAATCAAATTTTCTGCCTCATTCAGTCTCACCGGTGTTCATTTCCTGGCTGTTCTGACTAATTTAAACTATGGTTAATTGAATACTGAAATATTCAGGAAACTATGACAGGAACAACTTGCAATAGACAATTTCCACCTATACTCTCAAGACTTAGAAGGCACATGGATAGAATGAAATAGGTAAGATGAATCATATTTCACTAAACATTTGCCACAGAATTACAGTTTTTACTTAGGAGGATATAAAGGAAGAGGCTATAAAATACTAAGGGTAAAATATTTGTTTAAAGAAGGGAATATAAATAGTTATGAATTTCAGCATTCACTGGTAGAAAAGATTTCAAGCAATTACAGAGTTGTAATCCTTGCATTTATGTGTTATTTTCTTATAAAGGGAATTTTCCTGTTCAGCTGCACTTTAAAAACCAGTCATTCTTTTCATTATGCCAAATTAGAAAAATTTCCAGGAAAATGTCTTTAATGTATTAAAGTTAGAACCTTTTTTTTTTTTTTAAATAAAGCAACTCTCCATACTTAGATATTCAGATATAGACAGATAATTTGAAAACACCAGATACTACAGTTTATACATTTCCCCACTGACCTCCATGTCCCCATCCCTTTACATTGTGGTTCTGCATTGCTGCTAGGAGACATCAGAACCATTTTTACAATACAAGTACACTGGAAGGAAGAGATTCCTGTAGTATTGCTATTTAATGTTGATTAACGTCATAGAACACTTAATTTCCTCAGGCACTGTCACATCTTTGACCAAAAGGGATAAAAATATCAAATGTTACACCTGGAAGTAACCTTCGGGTATCCAGGGGAATAACTTCACTGTGTAAATAAAGAGCTGCAGCGGCCCACTGACTACTTCTCACAGCTGATGAGTGAATATTCTCCAGGATCCTGTCATTCTCGGCTCATCTTGCCCATCCCAAATCATTCACTAGAAGTGGCAGGGGCGAGTAGTAGATAGAACAGTTTGTAAGACAATGTTAAGACCATGATGAAAAGACATTAGAGGAAGCAGTGAAAAAGCAAGAATGTATGACACTTAGAGCAGATGAAGGGTGCTGCCTTTTTTATGTGCTTACCCCATCAAGCCAGCAGAGCTGTCTCTCCCCCAGGGTTAGGACCTGGCTATATGTTTGTCCTATGCTCTTCTACCTCTATGGACTCTCTGGTGATTTAAAGGCACATTGTCTCTCCATCTCTGTCTGTTTCTCTGTTAGATTATTATTATTTTTTCCCATTTATTTTATTGCATTTTAGGTTTTGGGGTACATGTGAAGAACTTGTAAGACTGTTGCATAGGTACACACGTGGCAGTGTGATTTGCTGCCTTCCTCCCCATCACCTACATCTGGCATCTCTCCCCTTGCTATCTCTCCCCAACTCCCCCCCCCCCACCGTCCCTCCCCTATTTCCCCCCAACTGACCCCAGTGTGTAGTGCTCCCCTCCCTGTGTCCATATGTTCTCATTGTTCAACACCCGCCTATGAGTGAGAACATGTGGTGTTTGATCTTCTGCTCTTCTGTCATCACTTTGACCATTGCCCTCAGGTATTTACCCCCAGCATAATGACAACAGATTGAGAGTTAAAAATAAATCCCTTTCTTCCAATCTATAGAAAAAAAGCATTTAAATTTAAGGATGGGTCAAAAAGAGAGATGATTATCCCAAGTATTTTTTTAAATTAACATTTTAGGTATTTTACCAGTCACCATTCCTTTAACTCAACTGTAGTTTCAGCTGAGGTGGTTAATGAAACAGTTAGATGGGTATTTCCTGATCTATTTATTTTTACTTTTTGTTTTTTGTGGGAATTGATGGGTTCTTGGAATAATAGGCAGTGAAGAAGCCATGGGAGGAATTTCCACATTTGGTGAGGCAAGCAAAATTTTGTTAGGGCTTTTTGAAACTGCTTTTGAAAACTTGCTTAGTGGCTTTGTGACTCATGGTATATATCAATGATTAAAAAGCTGTCAGTGAACAGGATGAGAAGTTCTTTTTAAAATACAGTCAGACGCACTGTAAAAACTAGCAATTTTAAACCTACTGCAAAATAAATTGCTCAAAAGAACTGTCATTCCAGAGTGCTTACATGTTCCTGTTATCAGTCACCCAAGATTAATGGTAAGTTCAAAAGGTCCTCATATTGTTACTTTGTCCATCCATCCACCTGATGGCTCTCTTGTGTGGGATTTAATACTAGGTAGTATGTGAAAGTATTCTAGGCACCCCAGAGCAACAGCTTGGTCACAATTTTCCTCTGTCTTCTGACAAATCCTAAGTCCTTGATGCCTTTTTAATAAAATATGCTACAGAGAACATAAGATCTAAACACATTCCTGACAAAGCAGAGTAAAATACATATAAGTTATTAAGGCTCAACTATGTCTGAATGTTTAGTACTATATGTTTTAAATTGTTTTGTTTCAGTGAAAACACACTAAAAAATTTCCTTTATAAAAGTTCAAATATTCCAGACAAAGCAAAAGTACCTTTTCTAAGCAGGGTGTTTAATGTGTGTCCTTCCAGACTGAAATATATACATACGCTTGGTTTTTATATCAATAGACTCATATTGTATGTGTTGGGCTACATCCAGCTTTTTGCACTTAATACATCTGGGATATATTTCTTTTATCATTGCAGTTGTCCCAAAAGTCTCTGTGGTTGCTAGAGAATGTACCTTTATCTTTGGTTTTAACAGTCATATTCATGTGTCAGGCAGAAATAGAAGGTATGATAATATAGATCTTGCCTAATACTGAATATTGTGAAACAACTGTGCAGGGATTGCCAATTTTTGGTGGTTTTCTTCCAAAACTTTTGCTCACTTCTACTAAAATGTTGAAGCATTAGCAAACAAAAGTCTAAATATAGTTGGCCTGCACTGGAAGGTTAAAAGTGCAGTTCTTCTAATACAGCTCTTATGATCGCTAAGGAAAACACCATCTGAACGTTATAGTGACCAACAAATTCTTTCAGGTTAGGACAGGCAATTCTAGCCATGAATTATAAGGTGGATGATAGAGGTCCTACCATAATCTTTCTCTCCTGGGATAGAATGATTTTCATGGCTAATTAGTTCCATGGCTGAGAAGGTCAATTTCCTGCATGTCAGAGCAAGCACCTTTGTAAAAGAGAAACCATTTTAAACCCAGCAATACTGAGTGCAAAGTTATTTCAATACTTTTTCTCTGCTTTGTAAATTAATGCTGTTTGTTTTGCCAACTTATTTTGTGTTGAAAACTTAATTGTTTTCTAATAAATGACTGAGAATGGAGGAAGCTAGCTGGCCCATTTCCTGTGTTAGGTTTTCTTTGCCTTCTTTGCACACTGGTAAAAAGATGTTAAATGCATAACTTCTAGAGATGCCATGCTTACTTATGTCATTAAAAAGAGCTTATTCTAACTGGGACCCCACAATTTTATTTACAAAGAAGTCTGAACCCATTTTAACTTCTCTATCATATGCTCTGAGTAGGTTGGCTTTGATAGTTGTGTTTAGTCCTGGGTAGAATGTGGTCTCATTATACAACTTCACTACCCAATCCTAGTTCTCAATGTTATCCAAAGCCGCCTTCTTCCTCAGAGACTTCAGTCCCCTCCCAAAGCCCAGGGGAGTGTAAACAAATCCCTCTCTCTCAGGGTTACATGAAAACCCAAGTCATCATCCAACACAATAAAATAAGCTGGTGAAGGAAAGAACCAATCAAATCTCTTTGATTCCGAGACTTAGGGAAAGCACTTAGGAAACCTCATAGTCTGCCCATCAGAGGGGGAAAAAAGGCTCCAATTAAATGGGAAGAGTACTCATTTTAAGCACTCTAAAATGTTAAGATTTAAAAAATACAGTGCTTAACATTTTGTAGAGCTACAACAAAGAATATGCTAACCTTAGTATTTACACGCCAAGCTTCTGCCAAGCCATTTTATAATGTACCTTAGAAAAATTTCATGCTTTCTCACAAAAGACACCCCCTCCCTCCCCTGCTGTTGGCCTGCACATTCTCAGGCATGTGAATTGTATCCTTTTGAAGTCCAGTGATGCTGGTGGCTTGAAGGGAAAGCTCTTGCCAATAATATTGTTGCACCTGATGCTCAGAACTGGTGCTGCTGAATGGCTTATTTTCTATCTTGATATTTTCTCTATATGACTTTGGCTGAATAGGCCACTTTTTGTCAAGCTGGTTTCATGTATGTTGTCTGTGTTCTAGAAAGTAGAATTAACTCCCACTTTCTGGTTCCATTTCCATGATCGTTACCTACACAAAAGAATACCCTCTCTTTAGTAAATCATTATGCCCTGCATTCCTTCCACTAAAACCTATTATTGGGAGTTTAAACTATTGATTCAGTCAACTGTCATATATATATGTATGTATTTTACTTTTTGTGTGGCTGTAGAAATACTTTACTATTAGTCTAATTATATGCTGGAGTTAGGATCCTTCCAGCTAGTTAAGGTTGGAACGATTCTAGTTATGCTGTCTATTGTATTCTTCTATGTAGCATAACTAGAGTACTGTCCACTAGAGTGAAATAATAGAAACAAAAACTCGGAGATTAAAAAAGAAAGGAAAGAGAGAAAGAAGGGTTTTTGAGAAAAGTTTATTCAGAGATCATAGAAAAATGGTATCTGAAATAATAGAAGCAGATTGGAATAATAAAAGCGAAATAATAGAAGCAGAAACTTGGAGATTAAAAAAGAAAGGAAAGAGAGAGGTTTTTATTTGTTTAGAGACAGGGTCCTGCTCTGTCACCCAGTCTGGAGTGCAGTGGCATGATCGTAGCTCACTGCAGCCTCCAACTCCTGGGCGTAAGTAATCCTCCCACCTCAGCCTCCCAAGAAGCTAGAACTACAAGTACATGACACGATGCCTGGCTAACTTAAAAAAATTTGTGTTTAGAGATGGGAATCTTGCTGTATTGCCCTGGTCTCAAACTCCTGACCTCAAGCCATCCTTTCTCCTTGGCCTCCCGTGTAGTTAGGATTATAGGGATGAACCACTGAGCCTGGCTAGAAAGGTTTTATGAATAGCTTAGAACAGCACTCAAAATGCAATTCTTATATAATTTAAAACTTCAGACTATCTAGTTGACCCCTTTATTTTACACATTTAGAGAAATTATACAGAGACATTTAAAAAAACTCTCTTAAATATGGTAACTGGGTTAGTAGTAGAGGGGACTGAACCTGTACTTGATTCAGTCAGAGATCTTCCAAATTTACATGCTCAAGATGGGAAGCAAGATTTTAAAACTCAGCTGTGGGACAAACATATTGCCTTAAAATGTAAAAAATTTTTAAATCTATGGAAAATGTGTCCTAAATCTATAATTGTAATGTTAAGAAAAGCACTCAAAGTTCTATTAATATCAATTATATAAATGATACACTAAAAAACATTTATGATTATGCGTTACCATTATTCGTGGTGTCTCAGATCTTTGATGAATATGGTTGTGTGTATATCTGTGTACGGACACAAATGCCTTTGAGAGAGAATGGAGCAAATGGATTCAGGTACTATCAGGATCTCCCAAACTCTATTTCTGGCATTCACTTTGACCAGAATAGCTTTCTGAAGTTCAGATGTTTGCTCTTTCTCTAATTGGTGATTCTATATTCAATGGCAATTTAAATGGGAAGTAGGAAGGTAGGGCAGGTTAATTTTTTAATTTGTTGCAATTTATCTTTCTACCTATCAATCTGGTTGTGTTTAGGCGAACAATAAACAGTACCTGTTTGTCCTCCCATTTTCTGTACAAAAAGAGAAATAAAATAGAAGAGCCAGATAGGAGAGGAAAAGCAACTGGTAGAGCTCTCAGCCCACAGTGGGGAAACATAAGGAGTTGGGGAAGAACATTGCCATTTTTCTTACACATATTGACCTCTTACTGTGATCCAGGCACTATGCAAGGGAGAGAAGAAACAGCAATCCTCGCCTTTTAAGAGGTCGTAGGAAAGCAGATGATTTCGATTTATAATAAATATTTATGGCATTATGCATTAAGTGCTATAATAGAGACATGCAAAAAATCTAGGACCAGAAGCTCTAGAATGTTGAACTGTGCCTGGAAATAACGCGTGCCCTGGGAAATGGGCAGTGTTGAGATGTTTAGCTTTATATTTGTGTTTTCAAAATGCTAGACATTTTCTGATGCTGGGAGAGGGTATTATCTATGTTTCGTTTTGGAAATGTGTATCTATGTTCTTGCTTGCAAATAGAAAGTATTTAATAAATACTGAATGATACTGATCGTTTGAGTTCAAACCGATTTCTCAGTAGCAATAAGGCAAGAATAACCTCAATTCAGTGTTCTGAACAAGGACTCCAATTAGTTTAACAATTGATTTAACTGATTACTTTTAGATTTTCATTTGCTCATTGGCATTGAAACTAAACATTGGTTTTGACATTCTTTAAATATACCCTACTCCTAGTATACTATATATATTTTTTCACATGTTCTTTATATTACTATAAGCATGCTAGAGCTCAAAATTAATGTTTTTAGTATTCTATTCAGCATTGAGGTGCTTGGCATGTTGTATGTGCCCAGCATACTTTGAAAATAACCTAGAGTTTAATTTACTGGAAAGCACCCTTTGAATCAGCAACCTGTACCATACTTGAAGTGAGAAGGAGAACTTCCTCTGGGATCCTTGGACTCCAAAATTTTTTGACACCAACTTGCCCTTTCCCAGGTTGTCAATGTCTAGTGTGGCCTAGGAAATAAAGGGGAAAGTGACTTATTTGATGGACTTTCAGACAGTTCCTTCTGAGGATCTTGTGGCTGTGAGTGTCCCAGTGCTTGGCACAGCATCAGTATTGCTAGTGTGTGAAGTACTGACCTGGGGCTATGAAGATACATTTGCCTACTAGGTTAATTTGAAAAAAACCGATTTAACCTTGTATTTAGTTAAAATGCCATATATTTCTAAATTAATAGTTTTCTGTTACTATAATTTTTGTAGCACTTGTATTTTCAACTACATAAATAAATTGACTGTGATGGGCTATCATAGGAACCTAACTACCAATTATAATGTTGTTTCCATGGAAATATAGATTTTTGAGTTTTAAACAATAGCCTGATCAATGAACTTTTGGAACACAATCTTTTTGTAGGTTAAGCATTTCCCATGTTTGCATTTTTATTATTTTTTACCTTCTTTCCTATTACCTCTTTCCAATGCTGAAGTCTAATGGTGATTGAGTGTGATTATAAACACACTATTCTAGCTGCCCTTCTTTTGAGGTAGCAGATACTAAAATAGCATGATATAACAGGAAATGGAGATGATAATAGCTACACATTTTCTACTTTTCAGTGGTGGCATAAAAATAATTGAGGCGATATTTGTGAATACTAGGAAGAAATGTGCTATATTGAAATGTGAATGTCATTATTCTCCCATACTCTGTATGCAGAAGAAAAATGTAAACATGATTATTGTTCTTCTCACTCCTTTCATTCCAGACCGAGTGACCTTTCAGAGCCCTTTATTCTGAAAAATCTAATTGGGCATTTCTCAAATACCTATGGATGGTGGCTTCTATAATCCCATTGCTATCATGCGTGAAATGTATACAGTATCTCTAACCAACCACCAATACAATTTTTATTTGTAAATTTAACAAGATAGGAACAAAATCAATTTCAACCCCCACAGGAAATAACTATCAAAGGCAAGTAAGATGCATTTCTGGACAAGAAGCTTGTGAAAGCAGAAGGTTTTCTGTTTAAGAAATGTATTGCCTCATGAAGAGGCTGGCGAGGTGGTGGGAAGGGATACTTAGAGATCTCCTGACCTTCTCCCTCAATAAGCTCTTGCCATAGATGACCATACCCAGGGAATATTAGCAAATGTGGGATGTATTTAGCACATTCTAAAAGGTTACATAGACGTGGGCTATTTAACCTTTCCATCTGCCTTGTTCTTTCCTCTAACTAGAAGCAATAGCAAAGCTCTGGCGAAGGCTCGCAAGGAGAAAAATAAAAGCTGAAAGTTCTAATCAAAACTCTAATCAGAAAGATGACAACTAGTGAAGATTATTAAATTTTCTTTGCTCCCTTGATGAATTTAATAAAGAACTAATCAAAGATCATTAGAAGGCTTTTGTGCCTGGTTTGCATTGTAGCTGGATTGCAGTCTGAATTTATGTTTTAGTGGGCTTCCAGGGTTGGGTTAGACATGTAAATATATTAAAAACTATAGATGGTTAGACATTTTTTAGTATTTTTAGTTAATGTACAAACCCATGAAAATGTATAAGCTATTTATTGTGCTCATCTACTCTGCCAACTAAAAATATAGGATTTTGATTCAGATCTTTAGTAATTAGAATTTAAAAAATTTTTAGCAGTGTCTAGCTCAAAAATTTTCTAATGATCTTTGATTAGTTCTTTTCTTAAATTAACAGGAAAATAAAAATGGTATCATTTAATTTCTAGAGCATAAAAATATGTAAATAACTCTGTAACTACCAGAACCACTAGAAATTTATAGAAAATTATGGTAATATCTGAAGAGGTTTCTTATCCTCCCTCCCCAATTCTGAACATTTGCTTAATGTTTCTTGTTTTCAAATGATCTCCCCATAGCCTTCCAACTACGTTTTAAGTACTACATTTTAAATACTGCATTTGTAGTGTCTCATAAACCATGCACTTTGATTTCCTCATTTATAACCCATGTATTCCATCCATTTCCAGTGCTCAGTTTTTCAAGCCTCATTGTCTGATTGGTCTAATGCAGTCTCTTCCTCACTCTCTCCAAACACATACACCCAATAACTTAGGATTTCTGCCAATTATTACATTCTCCCATCTCAAAGAGCCTCCCAGCCCTCTGAATTTATGAGTTGCTTTTTATTTGTTTTAGCTGCAAAATACATCTATTATCATAAACTAATTGGCTCTCATTAACATAAAAACTTAAGGTTTGCTTTGGTTTATTATTGAGTATTGGTGTATCCTTAATAAAATAGTTCTTAGGCTCTCATCTATCTTTTTCTGCCAGAATAGAAAAAAATTATTCTGGAATTACCAGGATAAATGAAGACAACACAAGAAATAGTGGACCCTTTTATCAGATCCCGCAAATAAACTTTAATTAGTCTTGTGCTATTTATAGAAAAATTAGGTATTTAAAGGTGATAACTCAATACATATCACAGGAAAGTCTATTTTTGTAGTAGTTCCTACAACTAGTAGAGGCAATCAACAATGTAACTCTGAATCATAACCCTCTTCTGGTGGACAAAGGAAAAGTAGCTAGGAGCTCTGAGACTAGACTCTGAGCTGTTCATGTTCAATGCTGAATAAAATTAAATGTCAGATTTCCAGACAACCTTGAAAATAATGCTTTAATTTTAAAAAACTTTTCAGCAAACTCTCAGTACCATTCTGATTACAAGGGCCAAATATTAAGACAGTTAACTGTTAGGTAGAAGTAACTTGAAATTAAGTCTATAGGAACTTCAATTCTATAATGAGATCTATCTTCAGCAGTCTGGAAGACGTTTTTCTGAAACTGTTCATGTTTCTGATGAAGATGCTGCCCATCTTCTCTTATGTAACATTCCTGCTGCCCTTTGATCTTAGAGATTTAAATTTCTCTTTGACTGGAAAGATATCCTTCAAATAGTGCAGGCAGGCTGAAAATGAATTTTCTCAGCTTTTATTCTTCAGCAAATGTCTTTATGTAACTCTTGTTTATGGAGGCTCTTTCTGCTGGATATAAAATTGAGATGACAGCTTTTTCTTTCAGTAATTTTAAAAAGTCATTTCACTCTCTTCTGAACTCCATTGTTTCTGATGAGAAGTCAGTGATCATTCTTATTTTTGTCCCATTGTATATAAAGTATCTTTTTCTCCTTGCCTGCTCTTCCGATTTTTTTCTTTATCTTTGATTTTCAGCAGTCTGGTTCTAATGTGCCTCGGTGTGGATCACCTTATATGAGGTGTCCCATATGGGTTCATTGAAACTCTTGGATGTATCAGTGTTTCTCTTCAAATGTGGGGAGTTTGGGGCCATGATTTCTTCAAATTATTTTTGCCCCAAATTATTTTCCTCTACTAGGACTCAAGTATCTGTATGCTAGGCTGCTTGATATTATCTCCGTGAAACTCTGCTAATTTTTCTTCTTTTTTTCTCTCTACTGTCCAGATTCAGTCATTTCTGTTGGTTTGTATCTAAGTTCATTGACTATGTTAAATATGATCTGCTGTTAAGCTAAATTTTTATTGCAGTTACTATTCTTTTTAGTTCTAGAATGTTCAGTTTGTAGTTTCCATTTATCTGCTGTTTTCCATTTGATTATTCATTAAGATCATATTTTTGTTTGAGTCTTAATTTTCTTTTGTATGCCTAATGATTAGTGAACTCTGTGGACAACACAGACATGTTTAGATTCTGTAGTCTTTCTCTAAAAATGGTTGATTCATATTTAAGGAGGCAGTCCATTTGATAGCTCATTACTTTAACTTTTGTAGACTTAGTGTTTTGCATTGCTAATATAGATCTGTGGACAGTCCAGGGTGTTTTCAAGCTCTAACCTTTTAGTAGTCACTTTCCAAACTGTGTCTCCCATACAAATCTGTTGGGGTTTGGTTTTAGGCTTTGTGAGGGTGAGTCGAGAGTTGGTCTTTCTCTAAAGGCATATTCCTTATTCGTAATATATGCACTCTGGGGTGTTCCAACTGGATGTCAGGAATTTTAATAAGGTGTTAATAAATCTCTCCTCTCTTGCAGGGCCAGAACTCTGACACTCTCTGCCACTGCTTTTCCCCAAGCAATGCTCAACCGCTAGAATCCTGGTTCCACTTTCAACTGCATAGCATCTGATATCTAGTAAGGCTCAAATTGCCTCACCCAACTCTCAGCCACTGATTTGCAGGGAACCCCTGCATGGGTTCTGGGATCCTTGCTCTCTACATAGCTCCCTCTATTCAGGTTCCACAGTTTCCACTTGTTTCAGCTACCCTGAACGCTGATGTCTGCGTCCTCAGCTCAGCAGGACTACCATGCTCTGCTCAGACTCCAGGTCTCTGTACCATGGTCAGGAAATTGTTTCCACGCACAGAGCTGGGGCAATCATGTAGCTCATCTCATGTACTTCCCTTCTCTCAAGGACCACAGCCTTGCATTGCTTGTTATCCACTGCCTGAAATCAGTTGCTTCACATAGTCTGTCCAGTTGTAGAGTAGTTTTGGGCTAGTGCAGTACCAGCCATTCCGTTATGGTTAGAGATGGAAGTTCAGGAGTCACATCCTGATTTCAACCCTACCTGAAATCACATTTCCACATTGGGAAGAACATAAGCACCACAGCACTTTCTATGAAATGTCATCAAATAAGTCCCAGCCAGTTGCAAAACTCAAAAGTTCATGTGGCTTAAAATCATAAAAGCTATGCCAAGCAAAATGCCCGATATGGCTGACACAAGCATGTACATTTATAAATTATTAAATCACTTGCTGGATAAAGCAGAAAGAAGAGAGGAATAACTCATTCCTTAGAGTTATGACTTATCTACCAATTAACTCTATGATCTTGGGCCTACAACTATATTTGACATGTCTTTGTATTGAAAACTAAGAAAACCTAGTTGGAAATTTATATTTGTAATTTGCCTTGATTATATCCTCTGAAAGATACTTTCCAAAATGAGTCATCACTGTTGTGGTTTTCTTCCAGAATTAAACAGGTTTCAAACTTGGAGACTGGGATGACAACCTGGGAGGGCTTCTCCCAATTTCAGAAAGAGCCTTATTCCCATAATTGTATTAAATTCATGTAGAAAAAGAACCAACAACAGAAGAAAAATGTGGGTAGCAAATAGCAGATTGGGAGTGTCAAGGTGGGAGAAGGCCTTTCAGTTAAGAAAACGATACAAATACACACATATCTACATAATGTCATGTAAGTCATTAAACTGTCCTTCTCCCAGAGAGCAATATTAAGGTCTCTGTGGACCAAAACAGTATACTGATGGAATATAATTATACCTTTGGGCAAAACATCAAAGACGCAATGAATGAGAGCCAGTGAGGCTGCAACCCAGCTGAAATGCCATTATGTAATGAAAGACCAGCAGATGCAGTAAGAACACTTACCACCATGCTCTAGTGTTCCCTCTCAGTGCAGTCTTAAGCCTAATTCCTCTCTGCTTGTCCCTTGACCTGGTCTCTCCAGCTGACTTTTCCACAATAGTTTTCACTCACAGGCAGAATAGAAATGGGATGAAAGAAAAACAACAGGTTCCAGATAATCTTTTTCTTCTTTCTCTATTCCTCTTTCAGTTATGAATTTTGTTTTGCTTTGGAGAAGAAAAATGTGATCTCCTTGGATATTTTTCCTGGGCCATCACCAGTTTATCCTGTTTCCCCTATACACCCAGTATTTTATACTTTACTATTCAAAAATTTGAGATATCTTGGGTACTGAGAAGTCTGAAGGAGTTTGTATGGGAAGCCTGGCCTCTGATATTTCTGCTGGATAAGCTATCGCTTCATGCTTGAAGGTGAATGCACATTATGGGCTTACCCAAGGAATTTCTGGAAATGGGCCTGCAAGGCTGTTTTAGATTATATGGGGTAGCCAGGCCTACTCCTTTCCTGCAAGGTATTTTGTATCAAAATGACAATATTAAGATGAATCAAGTCAATGAAGTCTTTAGGTACTGCATAAATGTTGAATGTTGCATAATCACTTTCTGTTGATCTTTTTCTTATTACTATTATATGTGAATATACATGAGGCTTCCTGCCTTCATTGCTACAATTCAATGGGACAAACTGCAGGCACACAGTCCTTCCTCATTTTCTGTGCCCATTTTTCTGACATACATCATTGCTGAAGTCTGTTGCTTTTAAGCAGTGAAAAAAAATGTTATGTTTCATATAAGGATTATCCATAAACCCCCAGAGTCCTTAACTCATCTGTCCTTCTGAGGTCCTCCTTTTCTTCAACAACCGTCCCCTAAATTTTGGGAAGTCCACCATGTTCTTCAATTTTCCAGCAGATTCTGGCGTTGAGACTTGTTTCTTCCCATTTTTTTCTTGCCCCTGACTTTTTCAACTTCTTTCCTCCATCTGCACACTCCCTCTCCAGGCTGCCCCAGCCCATTCTAGTTTGCTTTGCTTCAAAATATGGACTCACCACCGTTTTCTTCATGACCATGCTCTTGTGATTAGCAGTGTGTTATCATATTTTCTTGTTTTATATAAGTAATGTAGAGGAATCATAACAGAACAGGGACTGACTTGAAATTGAATCCTGGTCACACTACTGCTAAAGTTTTCTGAAGTCTTCCCCTCAACGAGTCCTTACTGGCAGCACTCTCACTAGGCACTTCTGGGGCCTGCTTTCTGCACTCTGGGCTCTAAGAAAGCTTTTTGTTTTCAATGCCTCTCTCTCACGGTCTGACCTTCCTCTGCCCTGCAGTGGTGGGTGGAACCCACTCAAAAATTCCTGTGACTTGATGGTGCAGAGAAACTCTGGGCTCTCTTTCAGGCTGACTCTGTCCCGCCCAGACTCTCCTGGGGTCCACCCCATTCAGTTAGAAAAGCTCACTGGATATTTTCCCAACAAAAGAGCGGTTTGCTCTTCAAGAGGACTTCTGCCACTCTCCTAAAGCAACCAACTAAAATGACTGTCAGCTTACAATTTTTAATTATAATCATAGTTTCTCTAAAATTAAATGTATACAATGTTTTAAATAAAGTGATTTGACAGATTTAATAAGGTGATAGATAAAAATGGAGGGCCCTATTGTCAAGAGTGGTGATTCTAGATGAGGCAGGAAAAGACAGACAGCAATAATGATCTAACTTGCGGCTTTTCAAAATCTGGAAAATAAAGCAAGGTCTGGTGGTTTATACCTGTAACCCAGTATTTGGGGAGGCTGAGGCAGGAGGATCACTTGAGGCCAGGAGTTCAAGACAAGGCTGGGTAACATCAAGAGACCCTATCACTACTAAAAATCAAAAATTAGCCCGGGTAGTGGTACGTGCCTGTAGTCCCAGTTACTCTGGAGGCTGAGGTGGGAGGATCACCTGAGCCCGGGAGGTTGAGTTGTGATCGTACTATTGCACTCCAGCCTGGGCGACAGAGCAAGATCCCATCACAAAAAACCAAACTTAACCAAAATAAAGCTATTCTAAAGTGAAGTAACCGAACAGCAGAACCATAATCCAGAGAGAGAGAGAGACACAGGTTCAACTGAGGCCTATGGAGAAGGAATTCCAGGCAACTTCTCATATTCCAGGAATGCAACTGAGGCCTGTAGAGCCAAAGGCTGCTCTCAGAGGTAAGCACATTCCATGTGTCACCTTAGGATTCCACTCAGGACAATGATGGCCCTGGGGGGGAAGAGGAATAGGCTTTGCAGAATGAGACTTGACTTCATACCATCTACATCTTCAATGTTATTCTACACACTGTTTTATCTGTGTAATAAATGGAACTTACAATATTATAATATTCTAATACTATGGTTAATATTGTAATATTCTAAGTTCCGTTATTAAGCCAATTAAAAAAACTTTATTTTAAGAGTGCTTTTGTATTTTAGGGGTTCCTGAGGACACAGAGAAAGGGAAATATATCAGATGGCAATGTTCCATAATAAATTACCTGGAGATATAAAAATTTGCAAGGATACGGACACAAGGCATGTAATTATTACAAATATATAAAGAATGTATGACTACTTTTGGATATAATCACCTAAATTTCAACATTGCCTTATTAAATATCTATTAGTGTTTGTATACATTGTATCATTTAAAAAATAAATATGGAATAGTACTTAATAATAAGGTTCGTAATAAGGTTTTTGGAATCAGAATGGAAAAACTTTTGTCCAACTGAGGGTAAGTTATTCAATACAGTGAAGTCACATGCATACTTCTTGGTTTGGATTTACTTTCTCCCAGTGGTTACAGTATAACCAAATAACACAAATTTCTGCTTACAACTTTACTTTCATATATGTTGTCAGCTGAATTATTTTTCTGTATATTTCCACAACGTGATAAATATTTTTCAGGGTTAGAAAAAAGTCATTTAAAGTTGTTAAAATTTAAAAAGAAACGTATTCATAACATATACTTAGTCTAATTGCCTTGAGACTCTTCTGGCACATGTAGCAATGTAAAATGTAAAATGGTGTATGGAGGACAGTATATGTCTTTTCACCAGGATAGTCTCGCATAGCGGTAAAAAATAGGCAAAGAGACATATACCGAATATTTACAGTGATACCTTTGAATGTGAGATTGTCAGTGATTTTCCTCTTTTCTATTGTTTTCTGGGTTTTTTCATTGATCATTGATTAGTTTCAAGTGTAGAAAATAAAGCCGTTAAAGTACTATGAGTAAATATTAGTGATTTTTTTTTTTTTTTTTTGAGGCAGAGTTTCGCTCTTGTTGTCCAGGCTGAAGTGCAATGGCACTATCTTGGCTCACTGATTCTCTTGCCTCAGCCTCCCGGGTAGCTGGGATTACAGGCATGTGCCACCATGCCTGGCTAATTTTGTATTTTTAGTAGAGACAGGGTTTCTCCATGTTGGTCAGGCTGGTATCAAACTCCTGAGCTCAGGTGATCCACCCTCTTCGGCCTCCCTACATGCTGGGATTACAAGTGTGAGCCACTGCACCCAGCCTTAGTGAGTACTTTTGATAATTTTTCATTCAGGAAGGCTTCTAAGCGTGACAGTAGAGTCAGAAATCATAAATGAAAATTCACACGTTAGATTTTATCTACAATATTAAAATTCAGTATGGTAAATGATCCATATGGTTAACTAGTGTGGAAATATTTGCAACATATATGACAAAAGTTAATAAATAGATACTACAAGTCAACATAGAAGATGAACAAACCAAAGAAAAATGCAAAAGTACGGGAACAGGCATTAGCAGAAGAAATGCAAATAATCTCATATGAAAAGATACACACTCTCACTGACAAATAAATAAAAAATAAAACCCCAAGATAGTACTTTTTATCTTCCAAATTGACAAATACCTAAGACAATGAAAATACCTGTGTTAACAAAATGTGAGATAAGATACACTCTTAATACACTGTTGTGGGTGTATATATTTTTTTTCCAAAGAGAGTAGTTTGACATTATCAGAATTAAAGTCCTCCTAATCCTAGTCTCAGCAATTCTGCTTATGAATTTATCCTGTGAGGAGACGTTTAGTAAACATGCCATGAAAGCTGTTAGTGCTGTCCGATGCCTGTGTTCTTCTTGTCTTCTGGGTATGCACTTGGTCTTGTATATAGATAAAGCCATGTGACCAGTTATTCCAGTGGAACGTGAGTGGAAGTGATGTAGGTTACCTCCAGGCTGAGGTGATTGTGAGCGGATGTGTGGACCTTCTCTATGCCCTTTTGATTTTCCCCAGGTAGGAGGCAGAGGAAGGCGAGGACCAAAAGGAGAATGGAGTCACGAGATAGAAGAGTCCCTGAATGAATGACTATGTGTATCAGAGCCCACCATCATCACTGCTTGAAACCTGTGTCAGATGGTGATGTGACCAAGCTCGAAACTATTTTGTCTTCGGAAGCTGAGATGTGGAGGTTGATTGTTTTAGCAGATCTGATATATATACAGATGCATCTACTCAGACTGTTGCAATGGTTAATTTTAGGTGCCAACTGGACTGGATTAAAGGACAGCTTGATAATTGGTGAGGCATTATTTCTGGGTATGGCTGCAAGGGTATTTCCAGATGAGACTGCTATTTGAATCAGTGGCTTTAGTAAGGAAGATTTACCCTCACCCAACGTGGGCACTCACCACCCAATTGGCTAAAGACCCACTTAGAACAAACAGGCAGAAAAAAGGCAAATATGTTCTCTCTTCTGGAGCTAGGATACTCTTCTTCTCCAGACCATGGTCACTAGAACTCCACATTCTCCAGCCTTTGGACTCTGGGATTGGCACCAGTGGCCCTGCAGGTTCTCAGGCCTCCAGACTTAGACTGACCAATGCTACCAGCCTTCCTGGTTCTCTAGCCTGCAAATGGCCTATTGAGGGACTCTGCAGTCTCCATAATTGTGTAAGCCAATTCCTCTAATAAATTCTTTCTCATAGATCTATATCCTATTGGTTCTGACTCTCTGGAGAACCAATAGGTTTCTGACTAATAATATATTTGTAACATGTAATTTAATTTGATTGAAAGATAGTCATTGCAGTATTATAAGTAACAGCCAGGAGTTTAAAATAATCTAATGTCCATTCACAGGCTAATTATAGAACCACATGTACAGCACAATCTCATTGTTGTAAAAATCATGTAGTTTTGTAAACAGAAATAACTGAAAATGTATTTGTCAACCTGTTAATGATGTCACTATAGAGTGGGACTGTGGGAAATATGCTTTTTCTGCCAAGATATTTTCCAATTATTTGAATCTTCTACAAAGTTTTGTACTTTTCTAATTAACAAAAATCATGTACCTACTCATTTTGGGAACTTAAATTGCCATGACTACTTTCTGACTAGGAAATAAAAGCAAATAGTTAATAATTCTTACATGTAGAAGTGGGTAGTACATAGCAGTAATCCAAACAAAAAAAGCAAAATGACATATGTCAAAGACTGGTGCTTATCTTGAGTGGTGGAATAATAGATGAATTTTATTAATATTTTTGCTTTGTGCTTTTCTGTGTTTTCCCAGTGTTCTGTATCAAGCACGTAATGCTTTTGCAATTAGCTGGAAAGCTAGAGTGTAAATGTTGCAAATGCAAGCAGAAAATGAGAAAGCTTTCAAATAAGACTATGTTCTTCTCTGTGCTAACCTCTCTTAACCAGGGCTGCATCCTCCAAAACTATAAAAACATTGACTTGACCTTCAGCAGCCCTTGTTGTACTGTTAAATTTTTTCTAGCTCCTACCTGCTAAAATGATCTTTCAGCCCACAGTGAAAGATTGGAACCTCAAGTAAACAAACAGACCTGCCTGGGTCTGATTCAGGAAGAATCCAGGAACCCTCTTTGCCTAATAAGTCAACCATGGTGTGGCTATTACAGAGTGAGGCTATATTGTGCTTTGCTGGCAATGGCTGGCTAATGGAGCCTCATCTTTTTCTTTTCTTTTTTAATTTGAGACAGAGTCTCACCCACTCTGTCACCCAGGCTGGAGTCTGGACTGCAGTTACGTGATCTCAGCTCACTGCAACCTCTGCCTCCTGGGTTCAAGCAATTCTCCTGCCACAGCCACCCAAGCAGTTGGGACTACAGGTGTGAGTCACCACACCAGGCTAATTTTTGTGTTTTTATTAGAGACAGGATTTCACCATCTTGGCCAGGCTGGTCTCAAACTCCTGACCTCAGGTGATCCACCCGCCTTGTCCTCTCAAAGTGCTGGGATTACAGGCGTAAGCCATGGCACCTGGCCTTAACTGTAATCTTAAAGAGAGAAACCAGAAAAGACAATTCTCAAATGGAACTTAAACTCTCATCCCCTCTGTGGGTTCATCATTGTGGCCAGTACAAAGGGTGGCTAGTCAGAGCCAGAAGAAAGGTGATTAGTCAAAGCAATTTTCTGAGTGATTATCTGAGAGAAAAACTGAGCCACCTCCAAGGCTGTGATCCTACTTAGGGATCAAGAGTTAAGTGACATGGAAGCCAAGCTGCAGGTGCACACTGTTTGCCATCTCTCCTGGAGTAGGCACCATTTATATATGTGTTAAAAGCAAGCTGGTCACTGTGCTAAAGCTGACAGTTCTAGTGTTTGAGGAACACCTTTCTATCTTATGACTTACACAAGTGAAAAAAAAAAAAGAGTTCCTCAGTAGAAGACAAAAGGAAGTACTGAAAGTTCAAGTCAATGAGGAAGAGGAGACTGGAAGTTAGCATTCAGAAGAGGATGGTGAGAAGTCTTCTCTTAGTGGGTAAGTCTGAGCTTCCTTGATCTGTGTAGGTGCCTTGAAGTGCTGAGAGGTATCAGAATGATTCCTTCTCCTGGGCAGTATGGTGAGAGGTGCCTAAAGGTAGAGAGAGAAGCAGCCTCTTCAAAATTAGTGTACCCAGTCAGAAAATTCTGGTTCCTCTATGTCAGTGATTTCCCCACCCCCACCCCAGCATTTAATTTTGAAAACTTCAAATACACAGAAGTTTAAAAAAAAAATGTGGTAAACTGTCATATACTCACTAGTATTTTACTGTGTGTGTGTGTGTGTGTGTGTGTGTGTGTGTGTGTGTGTGTGTGTAAAAATCTCCACGGAACGTATCTCAAAATAATAAAAGCTATTTACGACAAACCAACAGCCAATATCATACTAGAATGGGCAAAAACTAGAAGCATTCCCATTGAAAGGTGGCACTAGACAAGGATGCCCTCTCTCACCACTCCTATTCAATATAGTACTAGAAGTTCTAGCCAGAGCAATCAGGCAAGAAAAAGAAATAAAAGGTATTCAAATAGGAAAGGAAGAAGTCAAATTGTCTCTATTTGGAGACGACATGATTGTATATCTAGAAGACTGCATCATCGCAGCCCAAAATCTCCTGAAATTGATAAGCAACTTCAGCAAAGTCTCAGGATACAAAATCAATGTGCAAAAATCACATGCATTCCTATACACCAATAACAGACTTAAAGAAAGCCAAATCAAGAACAAACTTCCATTCACAATTGCCACAAAGAGAATAAAATATCTAGGAATACAACTAACAAGGAATGTAAAGGACCTCTTCAAGGAGAACTACAAGCCACTGCTCAACGAAATAAGAGAGGACACAAACAGATGGAGAAA
>NW_016107384.1:3022810-3035736 GCF_001604975.1 Cebus imitator
GGGAGGGATGGTGGGGGGTGGGGAGCTGGGGAGAGATAGCAAGGGGAGAGATGCCAGATGTAGGTGATGGGGAGGAAGGCAGCAAATCACACTGCCGTGTGTGTACCTATGCAATAATCTTACATATTCTTCACATGTACCCCAAAACCTAAAATGCAATAAAATAAATGGGGAAAAAATAGAATCTCCAACCCACATCCATCTTATTTTCTTATGCATTTAAAAGTAGGTTTTCACATTGAGTAATATGGAAACAGAAGGAACAACCAACACAAGGACCTGCTTGAGGTTGGAGGGAGGAGGGTGAAGACAGAAAAACTACCTGTCAGGTAACTGTGCTTATTACCTGGATGGTAAATTAATCTATAACCAAACCCCCATGGCATGCAATTTACCTATATAACAAACCTTCACATTATCTCTCAACCTAAAAGATTTTAAAAAAGAAAATAGAAGGGGCCATGAGGAGGAGAAAATGAGGAGTTATTATTGTTTAATGGGCATGAAATTTTAGAAGATGAAAATGTTCCAGAGCTGTGTGGTGATGATGGCTGCACAATATGAATGCTCTTAATACCACTGAACTGTACATTTAAAAATGATAAATGTAAATTCTGTTGTATTTTACCAAAATAAAAAAGTTAAAAACAAAGTAGGTTTAAGACATCAGTACATTTCTTAAATACTTCAGCATGTACATCATAAACTAGAGTTGAATATTGATATACTTTTTTCTTTTAAGGTAAAAATTTCAAAGAACGAAATGCGCAACTCTTAAATATGCTATTTAATGAATTTTGACAACTGCATGCGGCTTTGGAACCTAAAGGCAGATCAAGACACAGGGACCAGGCTTAATGGCTCATTCCTGTAATCCCAGCACTTTGGGAGGATGAGGTGGGTGGATAGTTTTAACTTAGGAATTTGAGACCAACGTGGACAACGTGGTGAAACCCTGTCTCTACCAAATCATTAAACACAAAGCCAAATATCTGCCCTATATCTGCCTTCAGTGATTACTTCCCCTTCCTCTGGCACTGAACTTGGGTATCTCTTTAAGGACTCGTCTGGCCTGGTGGGTAACCTGTCCCCCTGAAAGTTGGACATCAACACCGCTGCCTTTGCTAAGGCTGGCTGTCAGCTCGCTTCTTGGAGTCTCTTTAACTCTCACGTCTGTAGCTCTGGGCTGGTTAGAGCTGAACACCCAGAAGAATGATCTCTAGATCTCAGAAAAGAGAAATCCTATTAGGTGTTTGGTTTGGACAGAAAGTCGTTGTTGAAATCTGCTGTTTTTGAGGGCATCTTTGTAAATGTTTGCCTTGATTTTTCAAATTTCATTTGATCCGTGTGGAAGTTTAAATATGAACGTGTTCTCACTCATTTGAAAGGCTTGACAATTCCTCGTCGTCCAGTAGGACTCTCTAGCTCTTTTCTCTTACCTCATCTGTGTAATTTTTGCTACCTAGACTACTCTTTCCTTTCCTCATATCAAATTTATATCTCTTTATTCTTTTAATTTAGCCAATTTTTCCAACTAAGTTTAGGAAATACCATGTGAGCTCTGGGCCATGCTATTTCCAGGTAGAAAAGACACATTAGATCTCTGTCTTCATCTGAAAGCCCTTTTGGACTTTTTTTTTTTTCATCCTTTAATCATCTTTGTTGCTCAGTATTGAACCTCTCTCAGTACCCCACGACCCCCTTAAAAGAAAGAGACTAGAAAGAGATTGTGCCTCCTTTTTTCAACATCATATGTTAGCAACGCTTTTGGTTCAGAGGTCACCAGATGCACAGTCAATTTCCCCTAAAATGGGAAATGTTAAGATATAGCCCAGTATCTCCTTCTCCTCTAACAAATTTTGACTTGCTGCCCATTTATTGGTCATTTAACCCTTTAAGAAGGAACACCAAGTCAGCATTTTCATGCTCAATTATCTTTGACTCTCAATGTAAAATGAACCATTTACTGAACAGGGAGAAAAACATGAAAAGCAAAAGCTATTAAAGAATTATAGACTTCAGAAGCCTCACAGTACTTCTGCATTTTGCTCTGTAGTGGAGGAACCTATAAAATTGTACACACATTAGGAGAAATGTTGCCACCCAGCATGCATTGATTACGTTTAACTTCTGGTAATGCAAAGTATGGACCTTGATTCTTAGGGCACATTTTGTTGTTATTCTTTCTATCTTAATTGGCCAGGGTTTAAAAATATGCTACTGTGCATACACAATAGCTGCTTTTCACTTATGCTTTTATCTGTGCAGAAATTATTCTCTCAGGCAAGAGATTAAAATAAATGCATAACAACTTTTTAGAATTGCTAATCCCAGTAAACTTCTCAGAGAAAATTCAGCCTTTGAAAAAGTCATCTTAAACCTTGATATAAACAAACATTAATAAAATGTACTTCTTCCTACAATGGACAATGATGACAATGAAATAGACATATGATTTCTTTTTCCCTTAGGAAGCCAGTATTTGCATTACTGCTGTAGATGTTACTAGTAAGTTGAATTTGTGTGTGTTTTAAACCAAAACAGGGTTAAGTTAGGATGTTTTGAGTCAAGTAAATAATAGGATGGAAAGTAAAATGGGTATAGGCTGGTGTTGTTGGAAAGAAGTTCTGTGAGTTGTGAGGCTGGCACTGGCTCCTTGTTCAGTCTTGTGGCCTTGGCAAGTCGCTGTTTTGTGGGGTTGGGAGGAGGAAGAGGAAGAGGATACTTTGTGCAAGGAACAGTGCTAGAAACGTTACTTGCCTTCTTTCATTTTAACATTGACTTCTCATTTTCTGAGAGGAGGTGGCACAGGCTCAAAGAACTTCTGAATCAGTCATTTGCTTTGCTAGAACAGAAATAGTCAATGCTTGACTTGTATGTGTTTTACACTCCATTATGTTGCTCCTCTGCTGCAGGCTCCTTCCATGTTCTGTTGGTGCCTCCAGGCTTTGCCCAAGGGAATCTCCAACCAGGCTCATTCACTGGGGAGTTGGTGCTCTATCTCTAACGCCCAGATTCAGATTCCTTATGTTTGCAACTTCTTTTTTCTTTCTTCTTTGGTCCCCACCCCAGACTCAAATTACCATCTAGTATTCTTTTCCTGATAGCACCTTGTCCTGCTTTTGTTTTTCCTTCTTCTGATCTTTGTGGCTTCACACTAAAGGAACTCTTTACAACCTATGCCCTGATGTCCACTTGGAGGGTTCCATCCCCTACATAAAATCACAAATCCAAAAGGTGGCAGAAACCATCAAGGTAGTTTTTAGGACCATGTCAAAGAGTCACATAAGATGATAAAGATATTCTAGAACTGAATGTGACCTGAGAGAAGATGCAGTCATCACCCATTTACAAATGAAGAAACTGAGGTCCCAATTTGCCCAAGATCATAACATGACGAAACAGCAGGGCTCAGCTCCTCTGCCTCCCACTCTGGGACTTTTTCTACCACCTTAGGCAGAGAGCAGTTCAGGGGTTAAAGAACTGCTCTCTTTACAATCTCCCTTTGAAAAAGCCCAGTACTCAGTACTATGTCCTTGTACAAGTTTTAAAAATGAAACTCCACATTAGCATATTATCCTGAACCTTGTTCTGGTTTTTGCACTGCTGCTGGTATTGACCCTTAAATGAAAAAAAAAAAAAAATTTTTTTTTAATGCAAGAAGAACGTGTTGCCCAGAAGTACATGGAGTCACATAATTTGCTGCATGTTGTTCTTCCCTTTTAAAATGTCTTTGCTTGGGCTTTCTTGTCTGATCACAGAATCCAAACCAAATTATTTTCCCTGGGGATACCATACCACGTGTATCTTTCATCGTGCCTCTCACACCTGTATCTTCTAGCCCAGTAGTTCTCAAACTTGTGTGTGCCTAAAAATCACCTGGATGACTTATTCAAGCACAGATGACTAGGCCCCAGCCCCAGAGTTTCTGATTCAATAGGTTTCTTGTGGAGCCTGAGAATTTATTTTTCTAGTAAATTCCCAGATGCTGCTGCTGGTAATAATTTGAGAACAACTGTTCTAAGTCAACAGTCTTCCTGTAAGCCCTCAGCTCAGAAGCAATGCTAGACCAATTTTTTTTTTTTAAAGGAGTGACCACTGATCGGTCCAGAAGTGGACATCTGATAAAGGGATTAGCCAATGAGCAGCAAGAGGAGGACAGAGTAAGAAGCCAAAAGAAGTAAGGTGGAGTACAGAGAGGGGAGGGGAGAGAAAAGGGAAGGGAAAGGGGAAGAGAAGGGGAGAGGAAAGGGAAGGGGGAAGGGGAGGGGAGGGAGCAGGAGGGGAGAGAAGGGAGGAAAGATGAGGGGAGTGGGGAGGGGAGGGAAGGGGAAGGGTATGGAGGGGTAGGGGAGGAGAGGAGAAAGGTGGGGAGGGGAAGGGGAGGGGAGGGGGGCGGAGGGGAAGGATAGGGGAGAGGGGCAGAGGGGAAGGGTAGAGGAGGGGGCGGAGGGGAAGGGGAGGGGAGGAGAAAGGGGAGGGAAGGGTAGGGAAGGAGAGCAGAGGGGAAGGGTGGAGGAGGGTAGGGAAGGGGAGCAGAGGGGAAGGGTTGGGGAGGGGAAAGAGAACGTGAACTCTGAAGTTCACAGTGATAAGCAGCAGGTGCAGTACTACCTCTAGAGCAGCCTTAAGTGATTGTTTTTATGAGCCTTTTCCTTTCAGGTAGCCTGAGGTTCTTTCATGGAGTGAAATTAACCCTCTCTACATGGAAATAATGATTATGGTCATTTTTCAGAACAACGGTGTTAGCTTTATGAGCTGCATAGAGTTGGAGCTATTAGAACCCAGCTAGGGCTGGAGATCCTTTAGGGAATCTGTTTAATTTTTACTCTAAAAGAGATAGAGGTGCTAACAAAATTGCCAAGAGTGAAAATTCCAGGATTTACATATAGGAAGGGATTAGGGGCCACAGCCTGAACAGATCTGGAGCAACCAGGACTTGTTTTGAAGCTGTATTTGCCTAAAAGGAGACAAATTTTATTTAGATCATTTGCCTAGTAGGTGTAGCTTAGAGGTACTGATGGAAATGACAGGAATCCCCAGCTCACACCTTCACACTGCCCCTGGTTTTTGTAAGAAAGTCAGCTTCAAATAGCTGTATCCCATCACTCGCCTTTTGCCTCATCCATCACTGTTACTGCAGAGCCTCTGCTTCTATCTCACACTGGGGTCCTTTCACTTCAGAGGGCCTGCACAGACTGTCAAGTGCCTCTTTTGAAGGCAAACAATTTGATTGGCTATGTTGTTGGTAAGGACTTCATTTGTAATGGATCTTTAGGGGCATACATAATATAAAAGGCCCTTGGATATCCTAGAGAGATTCTTTGTTTTTCTTACTAACACAGGGATAACCAGGCTGTTATAATCAGATTCCACCACTGATGGTGGTCTTGAATCTGAGGACCTTCATTGAAGAGTGGGTATAAATTTCATTTTGAATAAATATATTTCAAAATAATGATTTACTTTACAGTGTTATTGGCAATTCTCACATGGAGAAATATTGACTTTTAAAAAATGAATGTCAATAAGATTTGTTTCAAAAGACTCAACAGTCAATACTGGTATGGGTATGAGATTTTCATTTTCACATTTTGCTTACTATGTATTGTGTATATAGTGATATGATTATACAGGAAAGCAGCTTGGCAATATATAAATAAATCTAGCACTTTAAAAGTTTCTATTCTTTTGCTTAAGTAGTTTCACTTTCAGAAATCTATCCTAAGAAAGTAGACAGTAATACAGACAAAGATCCATGTCAAAGATATTCCGCATAGCCTTATTAACAATAGTTGCAGTGGACTTGGTGGATCAAGCTCAGTCAGCATCCTCCAACCTCGTTCTTGTTGGTCCCTTTGTTCTGGAGAGGCTGGAAAACAAAATTCTTCACCACTCTACATATGGGATCCATCTGCAAATTAGGTTTCCCCCACTAGATGCACTCATATGATATTTAGGAGGTAAAAGTGAAGGGGAGGACATCTTCCTATTGACAAAGGTTTTTCTTGTTTTTTTTTTTTCCTCATGACAAATGTGGTGGTGGCAATGCTGGGTTTTCCCGAAGATGAATTACAGTGTCCATCACTTTTTTGGGGAGTATCAAGAGGGGCTGTAGCAGTGGTAGCAATGGCCCTGCTTCTTGACTCACAGCTACGTATGGTGGCAGTGTGTTCTTGAAGCCAGCAGTCTTAGCAAGGGTCTCTGATGCCCCACGTGTATCACTTCTGTGTGGTGTCCCAGAAATCATTCCTGGGATGCAGCCTAGCATCTACTTTTTCAAACATTCTATTAGGTTGGTGCAAAAGTAACTGTGGTTTTTGCCATTACTTTCAACTGCAGAAGCCACAATTACTTTTGCACCAACCTATACAATTTTGTCAGCTCCTTAGTCCCTCTGTTAAATGTCTTTCTGCCTAACCTAGGTAGGGAGTCTCCATCTCCCTACTCTTAGTGATGCTTGACTGAAATCTCCAGCAACAGTAAAAGATGAAATAGTTGGTAGTGCATCCCTTTGATCGACCATTTTGTAGACATTAAAAATGTTTTGGAAGGAAATGTAATGACACGAATGTTTATATCATGGGAAAAAATTAAGCAAAAACATTTAAAAGGAAGAAAACTTCTGATAAAACATGATCTCGAAAACTGAAAGGAAATTGACTCTAACATCTTAACAGTATCTTTGGATAGTGGGGATATAAATGATTTTTACTATATTTGTTATTTATTCTTCAAAAGTTTTGCCATCCACTTTATTTTTTTTTTGTAATCAGAGGAAATAATGAATGCCAGAGATTTTTCAAAGTATTTGCTAATTCATAATCATACACATTTTTAAAATGTTGAATCCAATTTTTGGCAAAGTTTATTTAAAAGCCATCATTTGAAACTTTTTTGCATATTTGTCTTATAGCAATCATTTTTTTCTCTTCTGATTTACTCATTGCATTCGCTTATGATGACCATGCTATGATACATTTCACTATTACATGAAAATGTGTATGTGGTTGGTGTCCAAAAGAATTTCACGTACGTGTATTCAAAAGCATTCTCCTTTGCTTTCTATCTCGTAGAAAGCATGTTTTTAAATAGCTAAGTAATAACTAATAGAAGGTACTAGTGTTCAACTTGGTAAAGACAGAATCAGCTGAAATTTCCAGTCAGATCAAAGTTACAGCCTTGGTATACAGGCTAACACTGATTGGGAGGAAATTATGTCCATTACGCTTTCACTCCTGATCTCAGTTTTAGATACAGCATTGTGATCATGATGTATTAGATGTTACAGTTCTGATTAGTCTGTTGGACATTCATAGATTTTAATCTTAAAATGTTGTCTTACACGTTACTCTGCCTCATTTAAACCATATCCAACAAATGAAAACCCACCCCGTGGAACACCAACAATGAAGTTACTACGTTCTTGGGGAATTTGTTTCTATTTCAGCTCTGAAATTTTTTTTTTAACCTGAATTCAATTTATGACCTAAAGAAACTAAAGAGTGTCTGCACAGCAAAAGAAACTATCAAGAGTACACAGACAACCTACAGAATGGGAGAAGATGTTCACACACTATGTGTCAAAGATGTAACATCTAGAATCTATAAAGGACCTTATTTGAACTAGCAAAAAATAACCCCATTAAAAAGTGAGCAAAAGACATGGAGACACTTCTCAAAAGAAGATATACAAATGGCCAATAAACATGTGAAAAGTGCTCAACATTGCTAATCAGAGAAATGCAAGTCAAACTCACAATGACATACCATCTCACTTAGAATGGCTATTATTAAAATGTCATAAAAAACAATGGGTTCTGGCAAGACTGCAGAAGAAAAAGGGAACACTTATATACTGTTGGGGGGAATGTAAATTAATTCAGCTGCCATTGAAAGCAGTTTAGAGATTTCTCAAAGAACTCAAGACAGAACTACCATTTGACCCAACAACTCCATTACTGGGTAATTACCCAAAAGAAAATAAATTGTTCTACAAAAAAGAAACATGTACTCGTATGTTCATTGTAGCACTATTCACTATAGCAAAGACACAGAATCAACTTGGGTGCCCATCTATGGTGGATTTGTTAAAGAAAATGTGGTACATTCATATTATGGAATACTACACAGCCATAAAAAGAAGAAAATAATTTCATTTGCAGCAACACGGATATGGCTGAAGGCCATTGTCCTAAGAGACCTAACATGAACAGAAAACCAAATATCACATGTTCTCACTTGTAAGTGAGAGGGAGGGGTGAGAGAGGGAGGGGCGAGTTAAGCACTGGGAGGGGGAGCAAAGAGTGGGAGCTAAGCATTGGTTATGCATACATATAGAGATGGGAACAATAGACAAGGGGCGCGAAGGGGAGGGGTAGAAGGGGAGGGGTGAGAAGCGCGGGGGGGGCAGTTTGTGGTGGGGGGATTGGAAGGAGGGGTGAGAAATGGCAGGGGCAGGGGGGAGGGTGAGGTGAGGGGCGGGGTGTGTGCAGGGAGAGGCCGGGGCGGGGTGGGGCGAGGGACGGTGGCATGAGGGCTGAAAAACTATATATTAGGTTCTATGCTCACTACTTGGGTAATGGTATCATTCATATCCCAAACCTCAGCATCATGCAATATAGCCGTGTAACAAACTTGCACATGTACCCACTGAATCTAAAATAAAAGTTAAAATTAAATGAATTTCATTTTTTATTCTACTCTTTCAGCTTATTTCTTTCTGATCCAGCCTTAATATTGATAGATAACAATGGTCTAAATATAAAAGCTTATTATAAATTACCCTTTGTTTTTTTTTTTTTTTTTTTTTAACATCCTAGGCAAGGAAATCTCCGTTTATAATCAGTCTTTTGACATTTTTACCCCACGTTTCCCCCAAATCCATGGGGGCATGCTTCTGTTGTATCCAGTCACCAATGAATAAATACATAAAAGTATAAAGGACCAGGTTCCTTCTGTCCACCAGTGCTCTGTAAGGACTTGACAAAATAACCACAAGCTCTATGGATTAGAAGAGAAGATGATCATAGCCCCTTCTTTATCTTCTTCCCTGAAGATGAAACAGCGGAAGGATATGATAAGGGAGAAAGAAGATTTCTAAATAGACCAGAAAAGGAGCTATTCTTGATGGCATAGAAGAAACGAAACCAAGTCAGCTACGCAGATCCATAGCAAAACTGTAGTTCTTCTGGATTAAAAAATTGTACCCCGTAAACATGTTCATTACTATAGTTTTCTATTTTCCATACTGGAGGCTTAACTCCTAGGATTGAAAATAATGGCACATATTTCAATTTTGCTTAGAGTGGGGACTTCCATGCAGCCATATTTCTTCCTGGCACTGTATCTCAGAACCTCTTTGGTGCTGATTTCCTGTAGGCATCTTCTAAGTCTGTGGGCCCTTTACAAAACAGGTGCCAATATAACTGAAGGCAAAGAAAGGAAAAATCATGTTGCTTGGGATAATCAAGGAAGGTTTCCTGGAGAACGATTTGAGTTGGGCTCTAGGCAATGGGTATGATTTGACTGCTAAATGTTGGGGAACCACAGTCCCTGGCAATGCTGAGCTAATAACCAGTCTCTAGCCCACATCCTGCCGGCTATGTATGCGAAGACCATGTCAAAGTTTGTTGGTGAAGGGTCTTAGCCATATCTTTCAATTTGATTAATTGTCGGTTTCTCCAAAATTTTCTAATGTAACTTTTAGAAAATCTCTTTTTTTTAATATGAAGGGTAAAACATCTTTGTAATGTGGAAACACAATCTCATAAATTTGTTGTATTATCTAATGAGATCCTATTTTTCTCCTAGACTAGTCTCACAAAATCAGATTGTGCTATGTATGAATGAAAATTCCACAAAATACTCTGGAGTCATTAGTATAGAAATGAGCAAACTGGGACGGTATGGAGGTGAAATATAACCCCCAGAGAAAAATAATGAAACAAGGGGAACAAATACAGCTGAAGCTGCCATATGTTAAGAAAAGATTCTGTGACACACCATGTGGTGATGAGGACAAGCACTGGCTGCCAATTTGAACAGAGGAAAGCGTGAAATTGATGTCAGATAAAGACTGATCTATGAGTTTGAAGAGGTAAAAAACTATAGGCTTAATTCAGAGCACAGAGGTGGTCTGGATTACAAATACCACCTGACAGAATAATTTGGTAACTAATGATGAGGTTGGCATTTCTTTTATATAATCTCCATCCCTCTTACTTCCAACAAGAGTTAGTGCAGCATATCCTTCTGGAATTTTGTTATTAATTCCAGGACAAATATGTCAGAATAATTCAGAAACTGAGATAGGAAGGAAATGAGGCCTGTCCAAAGTATTTTCTGAAATTCATGGAACCTTATGTTATCTGAACTGTGGTTTCTGTTTTATATTTCAAGGTACAGGCAGTCTATTTGGCAGCACTGGTAATTTACAGTGACAGCTAAAAATACAACTGGAAAAAGTAAATAGGAAAAGTACTTAATGTTTGTGGCAAATGGAAGCTAAATCATCCTTTCAATGAAACCACCACAATTTCATGTTTCTAAAGGAACAAACACAATGCACTCTAAACTCAGACAAATGAGTTTATCTAGGGAAAATGACAAGCAAACAGCAAAACCCTGTTGTTTATTTCTTGTAGACTAAGCAAACTGTTCTCTATAAACAAGTTAAATCTTGCCTTTAACAAGAACTTAGGGCACTTGGGGTTCATTCCTCACCCTTGAGGTCATCAGGTATCCCTCCAAATCTCTCTTGGTGTCACTGTCAGTGACAATTTGGGGGTGGATAAACTACCATTTCTTACTAATAAAAAAGGTCTCATGAAATTTTGTTTTTCTCAGTGAGGGAAATCCAACAGGAGAATACAGTCAAATTTGGAAAGGACAGACACAGTTGCATATTTCCATTGGCATCTCTCCTCTTTGTTTCTGTCCAAGGATGTTGTCAGCAGAATCCTAACATAGTCTCTGCAGGTGCAACTCCATGCAGCACCAGGTATCTCTGTTCTCTTTCTTTTATTCTACTCTTCTACTCTCCCCAATCCCTAACTCTCTAAGGCCCCATTCTCACAAACTTTTCATATAGAACTATAGTTGAATTTACAAATGTGGTGGCAGAAAGGGGCTTGACCAATAGATTTAGGGCCTTCACCATCTACAAGACTAGTACCTATAGCATATAGGAGGTGCTCAAAAAATATTTATTGAACGAATGAACTGCATGTGTAAGATACATGAAAGTTGCCCCAGAGGAGCCAGACACTGAATTTCTGGGTTTTGGTACCTAATATTATTCTGAAACACATGTTTAGAATAGGGACTTGCAGTCTCCATATTTTTTTTTTTTGGCTGGGGGGGATAAAGTTTCATTCTGTCACCCAGGCTAGAGTGCAGTGGCACAATCATGCCTCACTGCAGCCGCAACCTCCCAGGCCTCAAGTGATTCTCCCACCTCAGCTTCCTGAGTAGCTGGACTACAGGCGCACTGCCACCACACCTGGCTAATTTTTGTATATTGTGTAGAGACAAGGTTTTACTGTGTTGCACAGGCTGTCTCCAACTCCTGGGCTCAAGCTATTCACCTACCCCAGCTTCCCAAAGTACTAGGATTACAGGCATGAACCACTGCACCCAGCCAAATTTCTTAGACTAGCTTTGTGAGCAGTGTTCGACTTATTAGGGGAGGAACATGATTTTTGGTAGTAAATACCAGCTATTAGTATAGCCTAATGCAAGCCTTCTCAGAAACCTAGGGAACAGGCGTAACGGGTGTTCTTTTAATCAGTCTACCATCTAAATATTCGCCAGCTACAGCATTGTTTTTAGCCTTGAGCATGTTACACATATTTCTTGGCAAGGACAATTTATTTACGTTTTGTCTTCTTACCATTATGCATTGTGGTTTGCAAGGCAGTATACTGAAGTTAGAAATGAATAAAATAATACAGATTAAATCAACCTCAATGACATACTAGCAAACCAAATTCAACAGCACATTGAAAGGATTATATACTATGGATATATGGGTTTGCTCCCTGGGATGCAAGAATGGTTCAAAATATGACACCAATTAATGTGATATACCACATTAACAGAATGAAGGATGGAAATCACACTATCAACTCAATGAATGCAGAAAAAAAGTGAAATCAAGCTATCATTATACTCAATGGCAAAAAAATTAAAAAAAAAACTTTTCCCTTGAGATCAGGAGCAAAGCAAAGATGCCCATTCTCATCACTCTATTCATAATACTAGAAGTTTTGACCAGAGCAATTAGATAAGAAAAAGAAAATACACCCAAGAAAGGAAGTAAAATTTTACCTATTTGCAGATGACATGATCTTATATATAGAAAGCCCTAAGAACAATTAGATAAGAAAAAGAAAATACACCCAGAAAGGAAGAGGTAAAATTTTATCGATTTGAAGATGACATGATCTTATATATAGAAAACTCTAAAGACTCCACCAGAAAAACTGTTAAAATTAGTGAATGAATTCAGTAAAGTAGGATACAAAAATCAATGTACAAAAATCAGTCACGTTTCTGTATACAAGCCACAAACTATCTGAAAAGGGAATTAGAAAAACAGTCCCATTTATAATAACATCAAACAGAATAAAACACTTAAGAATAAACTTGACTAAGGTAATGATTGACTTATATACAGAAAACTATAAAAATTAATGAAAGAAATTAAAGACATAAACAAATGGAAAGACATCCTATACTTGTGGATTGGAAGACTTAACATAGTTTAAATATCCATCCTATCCAAAGTGATCTACAAATTGAAAGAAATCCAATGTTCATTGCAGCACTGTTTACAATAGCAAGGACCTGGAACCAACCCAAATGCCCATCGACGATAGACTGGATAGGGAAAATGTGGCACATATACACCATGGAATATTATG
>NW_016107384.1:3036032-3053316 GCF_001604975.1 Cebus imitator
AAATGGGGAAAAAAAAAAAAGAAAGAAATCCTTATCAAAATCTCAATGACTTTTTAAATGTAAATAGAAAAAACCATTCTAAAATTCATATAGAAACACAAAGGACTCTGAATAGCCAACAATCTTAAGAAGGAAAAACAAAGCTGAATTTCTGATTTCAAAATGTATTATAAAGCAATAATTAAAACAGTGTGGAACTGGCATAAAGACAGACATATAGACCAATGGAACCAAATATAAAGCCTAGAAATAAATCCATGCATATACAATTGATCTTTGACAAGGGTGCCAACAGTACACAATGGGAAAAGGCTGGTCTGTTTAACAAATGGGATTGGGAAAACCAGATATCCACATATGAAAGAATGAAATTGAACCCTAATGTTACACTGTACACAGAAATAAACTCAAAATGAATCAGATACTTAAATATAAGACATGAAAGTATAAAACTGGAAGAAAACATAGTGAGAAAGTTATATGACCTTGGTCTTGGCAATGACTTCATGAATACCACACCAAAAGCACAGACAACACATGCAAAAACAGACAAGTGGGGCTATATCAAATTAAAATGCTTCTTTACAGCAAAGGAAAAATCCACAGAATAAAAAGGAAACCTATAGAAAGAGAGAAAATATTCACAAATCATATTTAAGATAAAGGGTTAATTTCTAAAGCACATTAGAAACTCTTTATAACTCAATAGCAAAATCAAAATAATTAATTCATTAGCAAAACAAAACCACAGAAAACACACCCACCAAAAAACCCCAAAAAACCAAACTGCTTTAAAAATGGGCAAGGACTTGAATACACATTGTTCCAAGAAAGTTATTCAAATGGCCAACAGGTATATGAAAATATGCTCAATGTCGCTTATCACCAGAAAATATGCTCAATGTTGCTTATTATCATGCAAATCAAACCACAATGAGATACCACTTCATACATGTTAGAATGGCTCTTATCAAAAGAGAGAAGGCAACAAGTGTTGGCACTGATATGGAGAAACTGGAACCATTGGACACTGTTGGTGAGAATGCAAAATGGTATAGTCAGTATGGGAAACAGTATGGAGGTTCCTCAAATATTTACGTATAGAACCACCATGTGATCCAGCAATCAACTTCTGAGTATTTATCCAAAAGAATTGAAATCAGGATCTTGAAGAGACATTAACATTCCCATGTTCATTACAGCACTATTCACAAATAGACAAGAGGTGAAAACAATCTAAATGTCCTTCGATGGATGAATGGATAACGAAAATGTATACACAGTGGAATATTATTCAGCCATAAATAAAGGAAATCCTATCATATGCTATAACAGCACATGGCTGAAGCTGAGGACATTATTTTATGCTAAGTGAAATGAGCCAGAAGGAGAAATATTGTATGCTTCAGTTTATATGAGGTATCTAGTCAAACTCATAGAAACAGAGCAGGATGGTGGTTGCTAGGGGATGGGGGTGGGGGGAGGAGAAGGAAATGGGAAAATGCTAATCAACAGACAAAGTTTCAGTAATGCAAGATAATTAAGTTCTAGAGATCTGCTGTCCAACATTGTGCCTATAGTTAGTATTGCGTTGCATACTTAAACATATGTTTAAGAGGGTAGATCTCATGTTAAGTGTTTGTACAATAAAATATTTTAAAAATTAAAGCAAAAAAAGAAGCAAAATAAATGAGCTATATATAACTGAAAAATATTCTAGTTCTCAAACTTCTGGGTAAAAGGTTAAAATGTTGTGTCCAGGGCCTTACCTCTTGAGATTCTGACTCAATCAGGGGTAGGGCCCTGGAATCTGCATTTTCACAAATCCAAGCATCTGATGCGGAAGCATGTTAAGCACTGATGTGCATGAAGGGGACTTGTAAAACAAATGCAGAAGAAAAGTCTAAGTTGTTAGTGAACTTTGCATAGTGATAGCTGACATTCATTCACCAGCTTCTGTGCCCCAGACTCATGATCTAGGTCACCATATTACCCCATTTTCCAGATGAGGAAACTGAGACTTAGAAAACAGTAAACGGCAGAGCCACGACTCAACACAAGGTGGTCTGATGCACCATCCACTCTCTTGACCGCATGTTATCTCTACTACTAGTTGCCTTCAAGCAGATACTTCAGCAACTGTAACTTGATGCTTCTGGGAATTCTACATAGCATTGTCACCTCTGTTATTATTCAGGTTTCAATATATTTGCAGATGGAAAGATTTCAATGAATGAGAAACGAAGTTGGGATGTGAGAACCCTTAGGGGCACAGACATGCATGTCCACAACACATTGCAAGCTTCCTGGTCGTAGACTGAAACTTGGGCAGGCAAAAATGTGGGTCTGATCTGGTATAATACTTTTACATTCTTTGATTTATAGGTTGATTAAAGTTGTAGCCAATTCAGGAGGAAAAAATCATGAGAGTAGAATGTTATTATTCAAATTGCTTGGCATTAGGTGACTTGGTGTGTTAGCACTACTGAAGCAAACATAGATGAGACATCGGTGGATGGATGGAATTTTGACTAGATATCAGACATTTGAGTATTATGAAAAACAATCATCTCTAACAATTACTGCCTTTTAAATGAATAAGCTAATATGAAACTAACAAGTGAGACCTCAGTAGAGGCTGAGGTAACTAGCATAAATATGTAAAGTTATGGTACACATAAAAAGAATGATTTACACATTTAAAAGCATTTTAATAATTTAAAATTTTCTGTTTAATAAGTTTTATAACACATTAAAGTATGTGGATTACTTAAAGAGACTCACTTCTCCCTTACTTCTTGATGTATTCTTTCCCTGTTTCTTCCTCTCTTTTTTTCTATCTCTGCAATTGCCAGCACTTTAACGTAGAAAACAGGCTCATTCATCTTGTCTTCTAATGAGCTTTATACAGTATGAGAAAACCTACAGTCTGGAAAGCGGTGTTAATGTTGAATCCTAAAAGCCCCAGCATTTGTACGTTTGACTCTATCATTTTTTATCAGGTAACAAAAGACATAAGCCAACAAAGTATGCTATCTATAGAAAATACTTGTAACTGTTTTGTTAACCCAAGAGCTGACCCCTTTGCATGTAATTTCAGGTTCAGAATCAGATCAAAGGCCCCAGTTTGGGTTATGTGTGCACTGTGACCTCTTCCATGGTCTCATGAGTTCCCTGAAGGAGAGGTCTAGGTCTTTTTCATTGTCATCTCTTCATGCCCAGCAAGCTGGTGATGAAGTTTGAGGATGAATTGCTTGTACTATGAGGAACTTGGGAGATCTGGGCAGCAACATATTTGCTAGTGAACTGGCACTTCAGCACCTGTGTTACCTTTTACAGAGTCAGTGTGGTTTGCTGGAAAGGATACTAGATAGGAAGTCAGAAACTAGCTCTTTCTTTCTTTGTTTATGTGAACTTAAGAAGCCTCTTAATCCCTTCAGGCTAAAGCATCCTCATAAAGTGTAATACTTGGGCTAACTAGTGTTCTTTAGTCTCTTCCAGCTTTAAAATTTGTGTTTAAAATAAAAGAAAATGTATCTACCATTTTTTGTTTCATTTTGAAATAATTTTGAACATACAGAAAAGTAGAAAGAATCGTACAAAACTGTTCCTGTTTACCTTCGTTCAAATTCATCATCAATTGTTAAGATTTGCTCACACACTCTCTCTCCACTCTCTCTCCACACTCACACACATAATTTTTGTTCTGAAACATTTACGAGTTGTAGTCGTTGTGCCTTTTACTCCCAAGTACTTCAGAAAGCATTTCATAAGTACAATGATGTTTTCTTACATCACCATGATGTATTTATCAAATTCAGGAGAGTAAACATTGATTTAATACCATTATCTAATAGCCAATATTTAAATGGTTCCAGTTGTCCCAATATTTTCCATATCAATTTTTACCATTCTAAGACTCAATCCAAGATTACATGTTGCATTTATTAATAGTTGTCATGTCTGTTTAGTCTCCCTTGTCCTGCACAACTTTGAGATTTTTGAAAATTAAAGGGCCATTTTTTTTTTAGAAAGTCTATTAATTTGAATTTGCCTGATGTTTCCTTATAAGATTCAAGTTATACCTTTTTATCAGGAATAGGACATTGAGATTGTGTTCTTCTCAGTGCATCACATCAGGAGGTACATAGATCATGATGTTTAAAAAATGTTAGCCTAAATTTCATGGGAGAAACATTTTCCATTCTCTCTAGATTTGAGCTCTGTCTACAAGATCATAAACAAATGGAAATTACCCAGGTACTGAAATTCTCTAGGTTAAGCAAACCGATTGCCTGTATATTTTAGTTTCTATCTAAATAATTTTTTTGTGTTAGAAACCTTTAAAATAATGATTCCTGCACCCAACTCAAGAAACCTTAGTAAGTTTGAAAAGTATTTGAAAAGTATCATGAAGAGAATTCAGAGCCCATGTGATAGCATGATCGTTTTTCTGTAAGAAAGAAATCCCAAAGGTCACCTTGTTAACATTACGCCAGTCAGGATTATGAAGTCTAAGGAGAGAAATAGGGTCAAATAATGGTAGAACAATAACAAAAACACAACTCTCCTGACCTTTACTACAATAGTTTTTCACTACATTGTTGCTCCCATGAATCACTATCTGGAACCAAATCTGGCTTTTTAAAAAATTGCAGAAGGCAGTTAGTCAATGACTACAGGCATTATGTCTAGTGTTCCATTATTGGAATGCCAGGCATGTGGAAGTTATTTATATCCTACTGCTCAAGGTCATCACCAAGGTCTGATTGGAAAAATTCAAAAATATTGCAACCTCAGGCATAAATGGGTTAACCTATTTCATGGCACCCTCAGAATAGCACCATGGGCCAGTTGCAATGATGATGTCCCAATAAAAATAAAAATAACCACCTTGGATTCATTGGGCCACTTTGGGACACTGTAGTGTTACTGCAGAGCAGTAGATGGCACTGTTAATATACATTGATTTCAGTATAAAATCTGGAAAAGGGAAGTAGTATTCCAGAGATTTACTATGTGGTTGTTCCAACTAAAGCAGTGATACTTCACTTATTCGGTGAAGTCCTGTCAAGTCTGTGATTGCTATGACACTTATTTTCATCTCCCCTAACCTGATTTGACTATGGAGGTTTTGTTTTTTGGCTTATCCCTCCCCCCCACCCACACATACAAATAATGTAACTTATAAACTTTGCTCTAAGAATTTAGTGCTTCATTTGGTACTGGTAAGTCATTTATATTTACCTTACAATTAATATTGGGAGACCTAGAAGGATACAGGGTCTGATAATTTTATATATTTCTTAGCTAAAGAAATATTCTTTGGAACATTTCATACTTTTGATCTGTTTATATATTTATATAGAAAGAATTTTAATGCACTTAATTTTCTGATATTTGACTTAGTACTAAAGTAAGTAGATGGTTATTTTACTTTTCATTTAGATAAAAAATCATGAATTATGTTTAATATTTCATGACATCACTGTTAATTTGTAATGAGTGGACAAGATATTTTATAACTCACATGTAAGAAACCTAAAAAGCAATCTGCAAATAGCAACATCTCCATACTCGTTAATGAATTCAGGCCTTGATTATTTGCATTGAATGCAAACCTTTACTGGCTGATCACATCATCTTTTAAACAGCTCACTTAAATTATGCAGATAAAAATTATATTCTGTCCTTTTATTAAAAAAACTTGGAGAAATGATTAAAACTATGTTTAACCAAATGCTTCAGATGAGAAAAATCATAATGAGATTATATTTAAATTTACTTCTTTTTTAAAAATAAAATCATTTAGTTTTCCATCTTAGGGTGAGAGAAGTTACACCTTCTAGAACCATGACATCATATGAAATGTTGACATCTATTATCAACCTAATTAACTATTTGCTGTTCAAATTGTGGTGAAAGTACATTGAGACTTCTTTTGTACCCTTATCGCTTGTTTAATACCAAATTGCCTGGCATCTGTGTATCAAGGCTTTGATCTAATACTCTATCAGTTGTTGGCTCAGGCACAAGAGACTGCAGAGTACACAAAGCTGTTACTGCAGACTCCAGGGAAAAAGAGGCTGTTGATATACAGTCCTGATTAGCCAAGTCAGTCAATATTTACATGACGCAATGATAATGCTTCTTTATGTTAGATTGTTATTTCACTGAAGCAAGTAGGAAACTTCCTTTTCAAGAGCTTGGTGTATTTTTCAGAAATTCTTTTTTTCCCTCTCAGGTACATATGTGGCACATTTTCTTTCATCTCTCTCCATTTCCTTTCCTGCCTTCAACATTTGATCACACACAAATGCAACATAATGACACATATTCTTGAGGAGTCCATATTTTTTAGGATTTATATGTGAAGGAATTTTGTTAAAGTTATGATCTTACCTATATCGAAATATCAGAATCAGAACTACCTCTTTCATTTTTCTGTACTTTAAATATAAAAACTGGTTGTTTTATTCCTATTTTCTATTCTAACTTGATTTGTAAACTCCACACACTGATGTCTTGATTCTTTCTAGCATAAACTTTAGGCTAGCACATCTTTTAACATTACTTAAAGGTTAAAAGACATGAATCTTAAAGTATTCGTATTTCAATAGAGGCAATAGAAAGCTATATTGAGCTCACATCAAAAGTTGAACATTTCTCCATTATGTTTTTTATTTCTTACTATTTTAGAATTCTTGCCCTTTGCAATGGGGATTTTATATTCATAAGATTCTATTTATACTTAGCAAATATTTCTAATCACATTCTATTATCTGAGATGCTCTTTCTCTCTCCAACCCTCTTTCCACTCTTGTCTTTTAATATCTGAAAGGGAATTGATGGTGATAAACAACCAGACTGGTATCTTCTTTAAAGTCATTCAGTCATTATTTATGAGCCAAGGACTGTGTTATTTGCTTGAGGGGACAGAAACAACAAGACACTGTCCCTGCCCTCTGAGGAGGAAAAGGCCATAGAAGTTGGCAGGAGCCAGATCACAGAGGACCTTACAAAGAAGTTTGGGTTTTCTCTTAAAATATTAAGGTGTTACAGCATTTTAAAATAAGAGGACCATACCTGGGTTTATAATTTGGAAAGACATGGCAGCAGGATAAAAGGGCAGAAGGGTGAGACTGGAAGTAGGAAGAATATAATTAAGAGACTGTATCAACAACTACACAAATATAATTGTTCTTAGCCTTTTGGGGCCATAAATCCCTTTTTAGACTAACATATGTATATGCACACATATAATTCACATATGCTATCAGATGGTTCACAGATCTCTTAAAGTCCATGAATTCCAGTTAAGAACCGTTTTAATAAATAAAGGCATAAATCAATGCACTAGCAGTGGAGATAGGGAATATCACAGATACGAGAGGTATAACAAATAATCTATATAATATATATTGATTGAATATGAATGGTATAACAGATGAGAGGTGAAGGATGTCAGAGTCTCAGATGACTCCCAAGATTTTAGTTATCTATGGTGACTGGATGGTAGAGCTTTCATCAAGACAAAGAATAGAAAGAAAGTAACATGTTATTGAGATTGTTGGAAAGCCTGTGGAATATTCTGGTGGAGGAATAAGGCTCTGGAATTAAGTAGATGTGTCTGGGCTGAAAGTATTGATTTCGATTCCTGAGGCTGTAAGCAGCCATAGGTTGAGTTCACCTAATGAGATCATGTAGAGTAAGAAAGAGAGGGCAGGCCATAATCCTTGGGGAAAACCAGCTTTGAAGGCTCCATCAAAGAAAGAGGAGTGAACAAAGGAGACAGAGTTATAAAGAAATAAAAGAGTGAAGGGCCTTAGAATCCAAAAGGAGAAATAATATCCAGGAAGGCATGGGACACGGCATCGAATGTTTCAAGGACAAATAGGACAAATATCTCAAATGTTTATTTGCATGTGACAGTTATTGATGATTCCCACCAGAAGAGTTTCAACAGAATTGGGCTGGGGTGAAGGTGATACGCCACACTACTGAAGGTCAAAGAGTGAGTGGGAGATGAGAAAGTGGCTATGGACTGTTCCTTCAAGGGCATTGTGATGGTAAACTGAGTGACAGAGCAAAACAATAAAATACATACATATGTATATGTATAGATGTAATATCAAAGACAGTGTTGTTGGGTCAAAATACATGTACATTTTTAATATGGATAGGTATATATGATTGCCTCCTCCTAAAAGTTTATATCCATTCATTTCTATAACTCTGTATAGGAGTATCTGGTTTTCTACTCCAACAGCTGTATATTAACATACTTTCCAACTTTTTCTTGTCTGATGGCAAAAACTCTTTGCTTTCTGATTATTCACAAGGTTGTACATCTTCTTTTTTTGAGACGGAGTTTCACTCTTGTTACCCAGGCTGGAGTGCAATGGCGCGATCTCGGCTCACCGCAACCTCCGCCTCCTGGGTTCAGGCAATTCTCCTGCCTCAACCTCCTGAGTGGCTGGGATTACAGGCACGTGCCACCATGCCCAGCTAATTTTTCTGTAGTTTTAGTAGAGACGGGGTTTCATCATGTTGACCAGGATGGTCTCGATCTCTTGACCTCGTGATCCACCCGCCTCGGCCTCCCAAAGTGCTGGGATTACAGGCGTGAGCCACCGCGCCCGGCGGTTGTACATCTTCTATGTAATTTTTAGTTATTCAGATTTGTTCATCCATGTCTTACTTGTTTATAATCTTTGTCCATTTTCCTATTGAGTTTGCTATTTCATTAATTTGAAAGAAATCTTTACAATTATTATTTTTCCCCTGTAGACATTAAAAGCATTTTCTTCCAGGCTGTGTTGTATGTTTTAACTTTGTTTACATTGTCTTTTTCACAACCATATATGTTAATCTTTACCTTTATAAAAATGTTAAAATATCTTCATTTTATTCCAATGTTTAATAGATTATATATGCTTTTATCTGAAATTTATGTATGAGATGTAACATAGTATACAAACTTTATTCTACTGAAATAGCTACTTGATTTTGCCAATACCATATATTAAATATCTATTCTTTTCCTGATGGTTTGAAATGCCACTTTTATTATATAACAATTTATATATGTACAAGGGTCTGTTTTCAGATTTTGTATTTGTTCCATTAGTGTGTTTGCCTATTCCTGCACTGTGTTTACACTGTTTTTAAAAATAGAGCTGCCTAGGATGTTTGATATCTAGCAGGATACTTTTTCCTTCTTTCCTGCTTCTGGTCTGGGCTGTGTTTCCCTCTGGTCTTGTTCTTGTCAATATTCTCCCCTTTGATTTTCTATCTTCTAGGAATCCTTGGAATCCCTTGCCTGCTGATGAAATTTTTATTTTCTAATATGCTTATTAAATTTATTCTTTTAAAATATCTGTCTCTTCATGAGTTGGAGCCACGAGTAGATGCATGTGTTTTGTCTGCCATCTCATCCACTTCCCCAGAGGGATGCTTGTAAAATAATTTACATGTGGCCAGTTGGTTGTCACCTTACAAAGCAAACAACATACAGCTGTGTGGGGATTAATTGTTAAGTAACCATTCTGTACTCTGGAAATCTTTTAATGATCAAAAACAGTTTGATGTATGATAATACATTTTATAGGCCTCATTGTAAAGAAATGAATGTTGATACCCTAAAGTACTGATTCAATATCTCTCAAAGTGTTTTCCCTTCAAATTAGTGTTTGTTTATACTCTGTGCTTGTCTCAGCTTGGAATGATTTCTTAAAACAAATTATTAGGCAATTTCTGGCAATAAGAAATTTCCTAAATGTTGTATTTAACATTGGTGCCTAGAAATCATAAGCAGGAGTTTGATTTACTGTATTTTATTTTTCTTTTGAGTGGGGAAAGAAGGTAGAATAATCTTTTTTTTTCAAAAATAAAATTTTCCATTAAAGGAAGCTATTATATTGCCATATCAGTACTCAATTTATATTTGACACATCTAGAAGTGACTGCCCTAAAGCTCATCTAATGACTAGATTGATACATTTCACTGAAAAATTGAGACTAGCTTTCTTGCTGACTGTGAAATGTAGAAACCTGAGTCATCATCTCCATAAACTCATAGCAGATCTATAGTTACCTTTGAAAATATAAAAGGATCACAGGACATTCTTGTTTTGATGGTGGGCTCGGCTTTCTCATCCTCAAAAAATTTGATTATCACATTAAAATACTATTAATACAAAAATTATGCCACATGAAATGAGCAACCAAAGATTTCTAAATAAAACATGCACTGAAATTAGTAAAATTTTCTAATAGGGTTATACGGGATTAACAAAGACTTGACAAATGGGAACGCCTTTTTAATTCTTTCTACTTGTTTTATTTACCTTTTTATTTTACTTGGAAATACAGTATTACAAACTAGGGAGCGGCTCAGACTGGCTAATCATTCTGGAAATTATTGCATAGCTTAGAAAAATACCTTAAAAATAATAGTATGCCTTACTTTTATGTCCAGTAACTTTTTATTATTTCTGACTTAGAAAACGTTTTTATTCCCAAACTTTTAATGCTAGTTGTACTTCTTCTTTCCTTTGGTCACCATAAAGATTTCTAGCACTTTCCTCAAAGAAAGGGAAATTAAATAAATGGGTTTAACTCAATCCACTTTGGTCTTGTGTGTAAGCTGGAGTTTGGAGACAGAATAAATTGGACTATTTGCTAAAATGGAGTTTTAGGATTATTCAAGAGGAAACAATTTCATGTATGGCTTTTCACTCTGCTTAGTCTTTGATTGTGGATCTTACGTTTATTACTGAGTAGTCAGTATGCTTACAACCGGGCATCCCAATGGCTAGGAGAGAATGTGAGTCTCTGGACAAACACTCCTGCTGAGCCAGAAATGCTGTCAGAATCTCTTCCAAGAATGATCTCAGTGTTTGTCTTTATTCTGATTTCAATCACACGGTGATTTGTCAGGGCTTCATAAATGCAATTTAATCCTGTTCAGTTTCCAAGGAGGGGTGAACATGCAACAAAATGAATTAACTAGGCCAATCATAATCAAACACTGCAGAAAGCCAGGCAGACCCACTGTATGCCAAGGGTGTTGCAAACAGATCTCATCCTGCCTGGGAAAACTTGACACTCTGTCTGGTGCAGGGGTTGGGAGGGTAACTGAGGGAGGAAAGGAGGGAAGAGATCCCTTAGGGAGGGAGCATCACTCCCCTCAGGAGATCTGTGCATATGATTTTCAACGAAGCACCACCAAATTGTCATTGTATTTTGTGAGTAACTAATTTCTTCTGGAAATTAAGGAAAAAATTTGAAGCCACCATGAAGGTAGCCTCTTCCCTGTTATATCTTGGCTAAAGGTGACACTCTGATTCTGAGGATAATCTATCCATCTAATAAAATGACATTGAATCTGGAGCAATCCTGGTTGTTTTCTAAGCTCAAGCTAAGAAATGCTGCATTCACAGGGCAGCAGTACAGCATTAAGAACACGGTACTGATTACTTATGTGACCTTGGGTGAGTGACTTAACTTCAATGAGCTTTTGTTTTTCTCATTTATAAAATGGGGATAATACTTTCATGGTGTTGATGTTGAAATTAAGGGAGAAAATGAAAGTGCTTAGTACACTGCATGGCATGTTATAAATTCTCAATAAAATTAACAATAATTAAGGTTATTGCTATTAGTATTAAAGCAGTCAAAAATACCAAAACTTTTCTTCATGCAACAAATATTTATTGTGCATTTACTGTATGCCAAACTTGCCAAACACTGGAAATGAAAAATACCTTATTCAGTGACAAAAATAAGAATCTGCATTTCTGTTGTTGGCTACAGATGGCAATTTTTGCTTCCTAGCCTTACTTCTTTAAAAGAAAAAATTTTCCCATGCATCACTCACTTAGATCAACCCATTGCCATGTTTTGTAGTGTTGAAGGCTAATATATTTTAGTAATGCTTAATTAACTATGGTAGCAACAAATAAAGAAATCCCAGTAATTTCCAATTAACTTCTGTCTCAAAATATGGGGAGTAGAGTTGTGATCAGGATTACGTGGGGAAAAAGAAGGGGGTCAGTATTACATGCTGCTAAAGTGCTTTTGCATGGATTATATTTATTTGTACCCCCCTTCACCCTTTAAATCTGATACATGCCAAGATTTTCATGTGCACAGCAGCCTCCTAATATGTGGTTTTGCTTCTGTGCAAGCATGGAATCCCCACTGCAGTTATGTTTGCTTGTGCATCTCCGGCAGCTGAAGCATGAATCACATCAGGCTGATAAGTGTGTCACACTCTTCAGCCACCCTCCCTCCAAGTGAGTGCACCGCCAGGCCCACTTTCCTGGAAAATGTTCTTTGGAGCAGGGTGGACGGTGGGCTGAGGAATTGTCTGGGCTTCCCATTAATCTCAGAAGATGGGAGGGTAATCCCTTCACAAATATCGGAATGGGGGCTGCTCTGAGGCTGGCAAATAATAAACAATGAGGGTTTCTTTTTTTTTTCTTTCTTTTTTTAAGTCCTGGGTTCTTCTAGCTTTTCTCTCAGTAGCCCTCAGCAATAACTTAGCCCTTGTCTTCCTCTCTGAAGGATTTAAATGGAATGACCTTAATTCTCGCTTTGTTTGCACTCTATCTCTTAAGGAGCTGCAATGAAGACCAAGACAAACAGTAGATTAACAGTGCTACCTTTTATAAGGCTGATTAGTTCCTAAAATATGCTGAAAGGAAACAAAACCAAAAAGAAAAAAGAGTGGAAAGGGGGGTAAGACAGAAACCTTTGTCGGTGAGTTTGAAACAGCTCCATTTCTTTCATTAGTTGCAGATATTGACCTTCCGATGAAATATTTTCTTTGTGTGAGAAGGCTTTGCCAGAGTAGCATTTATTAGGCAGGTGCCTGGTAAGTGTTTCTAAGCAAATACTGCTTTGCTGCCTAATTTTGGTTTAAGGGGAGAGTTGTATCATGGGTGAATTCAGAAAACATTTGATGATAGTTCATCTGCGACCCCTCAGAGCAGGGGCTATCAAGTGGTTGACTGTATCCAAATCAGAATTCCAAAGATGCTGTTCCATGCGGAGTCATTAAGGAGAGCACGGCCTCTTAGAATCTCCTTCAGCACCTCTGGATTTGAAGGAATTTACAGAGAAACTTCCAAGACACCTCAGCTATATTCAAATGAAAGCCTAAACATTATAGTTTGGTGGAGCTGAAAATGTGTCTCTGGAAAGAAAAAAATTCTATAAAGCTACACAGAAAATATTTCTGGGCATCAGCTTGTTTCCTTTGAGGGATGGAAGGTTGTTCCTGAAACTGTTCAATTTAATTTAAAGTTAAATAAAAATGAGAAAGAACCAGGGTACATTAGTTAGATGATCCATCTGCTTATAATAATAGGATAATTCACATCCTCATTGTCAGAGCAGAAAGGCTCCCGATAAGGTCAGTCATTAAACTCAATATGTTTCATTCTTTGGTGCTGTCTCACTTAGATTCTCAGCACCACTTGTCTGCCCATCTTTTCCACTATGCACCTATATTGCAAATTTAGTTCCATTAGGTAGATGCTTGCATCATTATGAAGCCTGATTCCATCATTTTCAAAGTGCCAAGCCATTTAAATATGGTACAGTCCTTGGTCATATTTAATCCAAACATTTACACACATCCAGCTCTTTATCTTTTTAAATAGGTTGCAGGGCTTATTTTTAAATTACATCCCCATTCACGCTCCATAAAAGCATCAAGTAAAACCGTCCATGGGATTTACATTCTGGTCCACAGGTGCTGCTTCCATTTCCTGGCACGGCCATTAAATCCTAGCCTCAGCATAATTCTTGGCATGATACTCTTGTGTCGAGGCAAAAAAAGGAAAAACAGAAAGCCATTTTTTTTCTCGCCCAGAAATTAAGCTGCACGGAGAAGCACTGTAGCTTTTGCTTTCATCCCTATATAAACCTAATTTAAAGAACATCTTAAAATAAGGCTCCCCCAAAAAGGGACATCAGTGGGAAGTTCAGGTGCTGGAAATAAAGCGCTTACTAAAAACTGGTATGTGCATGATTTCTTTTATCGTGTGTCAGTTAGATGTGCATCTATTTGGGGGAGGTTTTTGTTGGTATAATGAGTCTTCCTGAGACTTGAGTGCCATAAATGTCACTACAGCATCCCAAAAGTCCTGAGTCATCTGTGATTCCCCATAAACCCTTGGTATGGTCTATTCCACGAATTCCCTTTTTCCCCCCCACAAGCTCATTTCTCCTATCAGTTTCTAGCCTCAGCTATTAGATTCAGTCATATAACAAGTACACAGATGCCCCAGTGCTATAGATGCCTTAGCTTGCTTTCTTCAACGTCTATAGCAGTTACTGGCATCATAAGAAATCTCATCAATTTGGAAAAGCAGTTGGAACAAATTAGTGTTTGCTTAATTAAACCAACACACACACACACCCTGGCCTCCAACTACCTTGTCTCATTTTGTACTTAGAAACTCCTGATGGTACAGTGGGGGCTGCAGGGATAGTCTGCATGTGGTCCCCAAATGATCACAACTGTGCAATTGCCCTGGGTGCACTTCTCTGATAGGCTGCCATTTGTTCCCACTCACCTAGAGAGCTTGAGGATAGCCTGAGAGAGTTGTGTGCAAGTGTGTTTTAACAAATTTTCAAAAGTTGCCATAGGGAGAGAATAAAAAGAAAGCCCTTCAAAAAAGAAAATTATTTTCATAGCATCATCACTAGAAAAACATCCCCGCAATGAATATCTTTGAAGGTCAACTGTAATCTGAACTAATTGGGGAGGGAGGGGAAGAGCTTTCAGTTTTGTTCACCTTTTATAAGGGGTCTCGGAAGTGATCGGGAGCCAAACGCTTCCCACAAGGAGTGGTTTGGGCACTTTCTAAGCAAAAGGAAAGGCTCTTCCAGCTTCTTCTTGCTCATGTCACTGAGAGAGGTCACACCTGCCCTCTTTACTTGCCACTTCTGATTATTGGGGAGGTTCTGCTCCAAAAGTTGTCTTTTGTGGTGAGGACATGAATCCTCTCCCCAGTGTTGAGACATTTGACAAGGAGGAGGGGTGGAAGCAGGGAGACTGAGTTGGAAAGCCTCAAGATCACAGCCAAGGAGCATTAGTTATAGGCCTTCACTGAAAATCAACCTCAATCTCTGTGAATGTACTACATTAAACCAATAACAGACAACAAGCATGTGAATATTTGGCACTGTGATGAAATCGGCCGCAGCCCTTCCGCAGTGGGGAGGGAGAGAAGCCCAATCTAGGAAGTGCTGGTACTCCTCCCTGGAGTGTGTCTGTTGTGATTGCTAGCTGGTTTCCACAGATCCTTGCCGAATATTATGCCATTAAACAGTATGAAAGAAAATCAAAATATATGTTTACTGGGTACTAAATAGTAAGTGCCCTTTCAAATGCTCTTTAATGGCTAGGCTTTAAAGTCATCGTGGAGCACCCTCAGAAAGCGAGAGCAGCATGTTTCACAGATTTCTGTTGCTGTAAACCACCGTGAGAGGCTGAACAAATGCGTGCTGAGATTTGTGAACACCCCACAACTCTGGACCCTTAAAGGCATATTCAGAGAGAAAACAGCCTTTTGCCATATATATTCTTTAATGTATAATTTTAATTGAAAAATTGCTGATGGCTTCAGCTGAATTTTCTCAGATTGAATGACAATCAACGTCTGGTTCAGCATAATAGATACACTTCCTGGGGAGATGAGGAAAGGAATGTATGTTTAAATGGTGAGTTATAGTGAGGCGTGGCTAAACATGACAAAATACTGTGTCAAGATACAGATATAATCATTTTCATTAATAAACCAAGAGCTGTCACGTATCACTTAACAGGGATTTGTTCTGAGAAATTCGTTGTCTGACGATTTAGTCACTGAGTGAGCATCAGAGAGTGTGCTTATACAAACCCAGACGGCAGAGCCTACTACACATCTGGGCTGTATAGTGTAGCCTATTGCTCCAAAATAATTATATTTTGATTTTCTTTCATACTGTTTAACGGCATACTGCTCCTAGGCTATATGGTGTAGCCTATTACTCCCAGGCTACAAACTTGTACCCCATGTTTTTGTGCTGAGTACAGTAGGCAGTGGTAACACATTGGAAAGAATGTGTGTCACTAAACATAGAAAAGGTGCAACAATACTATGAGGGATATAATGACAGCTGTGATCTCACTAGATAAGAATTTTTCAGCTCCATTATCTTATGGGACCACCATTATATATGCTGTCCATTGTTGACCAAAACATTATGTGGCATGTGATTGTACAGTTCTTGTCATTTCTTGTTCATTGTGTTTGTGTTATGTTAAATGTACCAGTAGTCAAGGTGTGAGCAGACAGGGAACAGACTACAAAGTCCAGAAATAGACCGAAAACATAATATAGTTTAGTATCTGATAAAGGGAGCACAAAAAAAGTTAGTGGTGGGAAAAGATGAATTTTCCATATTTGGTGATAGGATAACTATAGCCACCTGGAAATATCTAAAGTTGGATCAGTAACTCATACCTGCTAAAGAATAAAGTCTAAATATTAATATTAAATTTAAAAGAAAAAGAAAACATACAAACACTATAAAAATTCATCGGAGGGTTTCTTTATAACCTTGGAGGAGAGAAAGAAGCCATAAAGATGGATGTGACTGTATAAAAATCAGAACTGCGGCATGGAAAAAACTCCAGATGTGCAGCCAAAACACAGATAACAAATTGGGAAAGAATATTTGCAACTCATGACACAATCAAAGGAAAAATTTCCCAAACATATAAAGAGCTCCTAGAAATCAATAAGAAAAATATTAATACTCCAAAAGAAATATGGACAAAGAATTTAAGGAGAAGATTAACATGAAAAGAAATACAATTGTCTTACAACATATAAAAAGATATTGACATCACTAGTAAAAGAAACAAACTCTGGAGTGCTACTATTTTTTACCTATGAGATTGGCTGAATTTCAAGAGTTTAATACTACCCTTTGTTGTCAAAGTATGTCGATGGGAGTATAAATTGGAATAACATCTACAGAGGGGAATTTAACAATTTGCATCAAAATTAGAACTGCAAATGTATTTTAACCTAGAAATTTCACTTCTCTCATTTTATCTTTTATATATATTTGCACACCTAAGAAATAACAAATGTACAATATTATTCATCATAAAGAGCAGAATTTTGAGAACACACCAAATGTCCATCAATAGGTATTAAATGAATTATAGTGCATCTATACAATGGAATACTCTGCTGTTGTTAAAAAAAAAAAAAAA
>NW_016107384.1:3053326-3094541 GCF_001604975.1 Cebus imitator
AAAAAAAAAAAAAAAAAAGGAAAAAAGGAGGGAAAGATCTGTGCTTTGATATGAAGGCAACCAAATATTGTGGTAAGTGAAAAGTGCAGAACTGAATAGTATGTTACCATTTGTTTATGCAAGAGGCAAAATAAGAATCTTAGTATTTTGAAAAAATATTTTCACAAAGAAACTCTGGAAAACTATAAAAGAAACCAATAGTAGTTATGTAACAGTACTTACATGTGGAGGAGTAAGAGAACTAGATGAATTTTAGGCATGGGAAGGAAAAATTCACAGTAAACCTTTAATCTTTTTTTGTTTTTCAATCATATTTTACCAAATGTTCCCTACTTAAAACTGTATCATTAAATTAAATGAAACAGCTAAATATTAAATCATTTCAAAATAAAATAAAGCAAATAAAAAATTTATACAGAAAATAACTATATCACTACCTACCAAAGCAATGATGAAAGATGACTTAGAGCAATTTTGTTAAGAGCCATTATGAATTTGGTCCTAGTCTATGATATACCCCATTCACTCACCATATCCATATGCTATATGCCATTGTTTTGTGGCTTAAAAATTGGGAAAAAATAAATTAAGGAGGGATTTTATTTATTTTGATTAGCTTCAAAAACATTTTTTACCATTTGAAATAAGAAATCCTTCTTTGCAGTAATCTCTAATCTTTTTTTAAAAAAAACCATTTCTACATTCCCAAAGTAGAAATTGACCTGAACACTATCTTACCACCAAAAGAAAGTTGGCCCAACTCTGAATTCTGCTTCACATCTTAACTTCTAACGTATCTTTAGGCTAAACAGAACTAAGGTTAAAGTAGCACAGCCTGGAGAATCAATGAGTTGATGCTACAATTGTATAGTTGAAAATCATATTTACTCTAAATTGCAAAATGGTAGGTATTGTATGTGATGTTTAAGTCGCAGCAATTGTTCTAGTAATAAATGTAATATTCAGCAGCATTTTTTATAGATTACCCAGTTCATCATTAGTGCCATTTTTGCCTCTTTATAATAATGTGCACTTTTCTTTAGAAAGAGCTTGGTTATTTCTTTGGTTGGGCCTATTTGCTCCTTTTTTTATGTGAGATTTTTCAATACTATGAAATGATGCAGAGCAAAAAAGGTCCATCCACTTCACTTGTGTTGCCTCCCGCGTTACCTAAACCACAACAGAACAATGACAGACAACAGAGCTTTTCTCCTCTCTAACAATTCAGTCACCATGACAACCAGCAGAAGAACGTTGGGCCAGAAAAAAGCATTGAGCTTGAGGGACTAGACTAATCAAAAAATGGAATAACATGGCAACAATTACACTGATGAGTGAGAGGGAAGCTACGGATGCATTCAGACACCTATGGCACTGCAGACTCAACGCATTCAGCATTTTGTGTTTAGTGTCTTGTGTTTTTGAGAGCAGGTAAATAGACAAGATCGAATTGTATAACAGAATGTCAGTGCTCTAGTTAAATAGAAAATTCCTTTCCTTTGGCAGTGCTGCTTCAAGCACGTTGAAGAGGGTTTAGGGGAGATGAGGTTTTGAAGTGAAATGTGTAATAGATACAATATGAGTGCCACAAAGCAACGTTATTTAGTTTAAAAAAAGTAAACTTGGGTATGCACCCCCTTATTTTCAAATATATAGGCATAAATAAAGGGAGAATGCTGCTGGGTTAGTGGCTGACACTGTCTGAAATCCAGCCTCATGTCAGCAACATACATGATTCTCTTCTGTTAACATGTTTCTGGGGTAGATTGATTCCTATAGACAAAATCAAGCACCATGATCTTAGGCCTTGTCAATTCTGATGTCTGCAGGAAGTTTGGCCCATCATGATAGTTCTGTGGGTCAGATAACACGAGGACAGGAGTATAGCTGTGTCTCCTACTCATCTGCCTCCACAACTACCTCCATTTACTTCCTTCAAAATGTTCTCCCCATTCCTGAGACTTTAGTATAATAGATGGGTATATCTCTTTAAAATGGTGTTTCTATTGGCATTCTGTCTTGATTGCAAGAATAGGCAGTTGGATTGTAGACAGGCTATATAGACATTGACCTCTGCCTCAATTGCTCTAACTAAATTTTTCTCACAACTTTAAGTATGTATTGTGCTTACATAATTTAGTAGCTATTTTGTGAATCACGTCATGTAGCTTTAACGAACAGGCATTTCAAGGGCAAAGTTTTCTTTCCCTCCCCTAAACAGAAATGTTCTGATTAGCCTTATTTTATTAAATCTGATAACTGATCACCTCTCCTCAATGAAAGTAAAAGGTATGAAATACCATCATTCTCATGGAGAAATTGGAGGTGAGAGAAATGAGACCTAACCTTTTATGTTGCCCAGCAAAATTATTTGTGTTGGGATGGGGTTGTAAGGCTCAGTCTGCAGACTTTGAGCTAGTGCTCTCCCCTCAAACCCCACAGACCATAGTTGTATCTCCAGTTGTCATCTGTTCTGTCACTTAGTATATTTTCTTAATCTAGTTATTTTGACATTCTGTGACTCAGTTTACTTATCTATAAAATAGTCTTCTTCTTGACTATGTTATTGTTAAAAAGTGGGGGTGGAACAGGGAAGGAGAGGAGGCAGTTTACTTTGATCCTGTAAGTAAATGTTTCTTGATGATGAAAATTTTCTATATGAATGAATGAATGATTTTTATTTTGATCTTAGTGTGAGGACAAAAGGTTCTAGCTAGGAATTCCTCATTAGAAAGATGCTTTTAAGTTGTCTTTCCTGGGTTACTTTTCCTTTTGTTCAGGTGAGGGGAACAGCATTCAGGTTAGTGATGTAAGAAAACAATGTTTATTCACAGTTATCTACTTGTCAAAAAGACTGAGGCAAGTTATAAAGTTCTAAAAAACCAGATTAACAGAAGCTAAAAGACAATAAACATGAAGTGATAATTGAAGAAAAATTCATATCAAGAAATCCTGGCCAAAAAAAAGTGAAATTTCTAGTCCCAAGGTTTCCAACAGGTGGGCAGAGAAAAACCCTGCGGATTACAGAATCCTCCTTAACTAATCATAAAAATTGTGTTGGTTCTTTAAGGGAAATGACCTTTTCCTGGCCCTTAGCTCCTCCCGGTGGAGTCTGTCTGGAGAAGTGATGTGTGGAGGTGGCCAAGGCACTGCCACAAGAGGCAGCTTTCAGCAGAATTGGGAATAGCCCTTGCCGGGGAAGAATTGTCCTTCTGACTTTGGCTGATGAGCATTCTAAGTTGGCAGCAGAGGAGAATCATTCCTTTACCCTCTGTCATCAGAGGAAGGATAAAGAAAAAGGAAAAAAAAGGGTAAAGAACATACTTTTCTGTGCTTGATGAAGAAATCCACATCCCTTGAAAGCAAGTTACAACAGTTTATTTGGAAATCGCCATATAGAGGAGGGCTTGAATTTGGCCAAGTATTTGTTTTTACCAAAGACCTTCTTGGTTTAGAAGTACAGCAGCTGATAATTGGACACTGGAAGGGCCCATCAGTTGCAGTGGGCCTCCTCCCCAAAGAAGGCCAGTTTGAGCTGCTTCCAGGAGATTTTGTGTCAAATACGAATGAAAAATGAGAGTTTTCTATGAAATTATTGTGAAAAGGTGAGAAAACAGCTAAATCAGCTTTGTAGGAGATAAGCAGTGATATCTTGAGTAGACTCACACTTTACAAAAGCCAGATCTTCTTATTTTAGACAACATAAACGTGCTCATTCTTTCAATACAGTCTCCAATATTTTACTTTACTGCGAAAATCTGCTTATCAGTCTTAAATCCCTTCTCTGAGTTGCCAGATAAAAGGCCACAGCAATTGGAAGAAATTTATCTTTAAAATGTTTCTATTATGCTTGGTGACAATGCACTTTCCACTGAGGACTTCTCTAGTATGTTTTTTTTTTTTTTTTTTTTTTTTTTTTTTTTTTTTTTTTTTTCCTTTTTATTAAGCAGGAATCAAAAAGGACTTTTCACTTTGCCTCAGGAGAACAATACGGGCATGCAAACACTGAGCCTGGCGTTGCATTAAGCTCTGAAAATGCTTTTGGGAACTGGTGGTGCCATGTACATGCATCAATGCAAGGGTCTTTACATTCTAGGAAATCTATCACAGTACGACAGTCTGTGCGAGGCTCCCAAATTGTTTGTTCCTGTCTAGTTCTCCCTCTTTCATTTCCCACGAGTGGCCTCACACTTTCTGAAATATGTCTGTAGGGGGGAATTCACTAAGAGTTCAGACTAAGGGAAGAAGTCCATGGTTCAGTTCATTCATCTTTCCCCTTCTGCGCCTTCATTATAGGTTAATGAGGCAGCCGCTTATAGGGTGTATCCTGTGTTGCAGGCACCAAGTGAGTCACTTCACTTATATCTTGCCCACCCTCATTGCAGCCCCGTAAAAACAAATATTCTTATCCTGCCTGAAGTCATGTATCAACTTGGCATTCATTCAACACATTATTGGAGGGGTTACGCTCTATGCTGGGCAACATTGTTACAGCTGTTGAGGTACCAGTGATAAACAAGATATGTCCCTCTACACAGAGATGAGAAGGTTAACCAGTGAAAAAGTTATGGGGACTGACCAAGCAAGAACAGAAGCAGCGTGTCAGGCCATTCATGATTCTGCAGCCCATACAATGCCTTCACACTGTGAAGCTGCTTTTGCCTGCTGCCATCTTCTGATTTGTGTTTCCTAAGGTTAATAGGGCTGATTTGGGGGCTCAAGGTTAATAGGGCTGATTTGCCACACATTTGCTGGATAACCTCAGAAAAGTTAACTTATCTAGTGTCAATTTCATCTGTAAAACAAGAATTGTAATACCAACTTCATAAGTATGCTGTGAGACCTAAATGAGACTGTGTGTGGAAGGCCCAACACATAATAAGTGCTCAGTTAGCACCTGGGAAAAGAGGTGGTTATGAGTTCTGCTGCAGCAGACTTATAAGTACCTGCCCAGCAGCTCTGTGTGGAACAATGGAGCTCCCAGCACAGCACCTGAGCTCCTATAAGGGACAGACTGTCTCCTCAAGCAGTTTCCAGACCCCTGTATACCCACAGAGACACCTCATAAAGGAGAGCTCAGGCTGACATCTGGCAGATACACTGCTGGGATGAAGATAACAGAAGAAGAAACTGGCAGCAACCCTTACTGTTCTTCAGATCCTGCAGGAGATCCCCAGGCAAGAAGGGTCTGGAGTGGACCTCCAGCAGTCCTGCAGCAGAGGGGCCTGTTAGAAGGAAAACTAAGAAATAGAAAGAAATAACTTCATCATCAACAAAAAGGACGTCCACTCAGAGACCTTCTACAAAAGTCACCCACTACAAAGACCACAGGTAGATAAAATCACTAAGATGGGAAGAAACCAGAGCAAAAAGAATGAAAACACCAAAACCAGAATGCCTCTCCTCCTCCAAAGGATCACAACTCCTCACCAGCTAGGGATCAAAGATGGATTGAAAATGAATCCGATTAATTGACAGAAAAAGGCTTCAGAAAGTGTGTAATAACAAACTTCTCAGAGATAAAAGAACATGTGCTAACCCAATGCAAAGAAACTAAGAACCTAGAAAAAAGGTTAGATGAGATGCTAACTGGAATAAACACCTTAGAGAAGAACATAAACGACTCGATCGCACTGAAAAACACAGCATGAGAACTTCGCAAGCATACACAAGTTTCAATAGCTAAATCGACCAAGCAGAAGAAAGGATATCAGAGATTCAAGATCAACTCAATGAAATAAAACAAGAAGGCAAGAATAGAGAAAAAAGAAAAGAAATGAACAAAGCCTCCAAGAAATACGGGATTATGTGAAAACACCTAATGTACCTTTGATGGGTGTGCCTGAATGTGATGGAGACAATGAATCCAAGCTGGAAAACGCTCTTCAGGATATTATCCAGAAGAACTTCCCCAACCTAGCAAGGCAGGCAAACATTCAAATCCAGGAAATACAGAGAACACCACAAAGATATTCCTCAAGAAGAGCAACCCCAAGGCACATAATCGTCAGATTCACCAGGGTTGAAATGAAGGAAAAAATGCAAAAAGCAGCCAGAGAAAAAGTCGGGTTACCCACAAAGGGAAGTCCATCAGACTCACAGCAGATCTCTCCACAGAAACCCTACAAGCCAGAAGAGAGTGGGGGCCATTATTGAACATCCTTAAAGAAAAGAACTTTCAACCTAGAATTTCATATCCAGCCAAACTAAGCTTCATAAATGAAGGAGAAAGAAAATCCTTTATGGACAAGCAATTGCTCAGAGATTTTTGTCACCACCAGGCCTGCCTTACAAGAGCTCCTGAAAGAAGCACTAAACATAGAAAGGAACAACGAGTACCAGCCACCCCAAAAACATACCAAATGGTAAAGGCCATCAGCACAATGAAAAAAATACGTCAACTAACAGGAAAAACATCCAGCTAGCATTAAAATGGCAGGATCAAATTCACACATAAGAATACTAACCTTAAATGTAAATGGGCTAAATGCCCCAATCAAAAGACACAGACTGGCAAATTGGATAAAAAGTCAAGACCTATGGGTGTGCTGTATTCACAAAACCCATCTCACATGAAAGGACACACATAGGCTCAAAATAAAAGGGATGGAGGAAGATTCACCAAGCAAATGGAGAGCAAAACAAAGCAGGAGTTGCAATCCAAGTCTGATAAAATGGACTTTAAACCAACAAAGATCAAAAGAGACAAAGAAGGACATTACATGACAATCCTAAATATATATGCATCCAATACAGGAGCACCCAAGTACATAAAGCAAATTCTTAAAAACCTACAAAGAAACTTATACTCCCACACAATAATATTTATTGTCAACATTAGACAGATCAATAAGACAGAAAATTAAGAAGCATATCCAGGACTTGAACTCAGATCTGGACCAAGTGGACCTAATAGACATCTACAGAAATCTCCACCCCAAATCCACAGAATATACTTTCTTCTCAGGACCACATCATACCTACTCTAAAATTGATCACATAATTGGAAGTAAATCCCTCCTCAGCAAATGCACAAGAATGGAAATCATAACAAACAGTCTCTCAGACCACAGGGCAATCAAATTAGAACTCAGAATTAAGAAACTAACTCAGAACCTCACAACTTCATGGAAACTGAACAACTGGCTCCTGAATGTCAACTGGATAAACAATGAAATGAAGGCAGAAATAAAGATGTTGTTTGAAACCAACTAGAATGAAGACACAATGTACCAGAATCTCTGGGACACATTTACAGTTAGTAGTGTCTAGAGGGAAATTTATAGCAATAAATGCTCACTTGAGAAGCAAGAAAAGATCTAAAACTGACACCCTATCATCAAAATTGAAAGAGCTAGAGGAGCAAGATCAAAAAAAAACTTAAAAGCTAGCAGAAGACAAGAAGTGACTAAGCTCAGAGCAGAATTGAAGGAGACAGAGACACAAAAAACCCTTCAAAAAAATCAATAAATCCAGGATCTGGTTTTTTGAAAAAAATCAACCAAATAGACATACCACTAGCCAGATTAATAAAAAAGAAAAGGGAGAAGAATCAAATAGATGCAATAAAAACAATAAGGGGGATATCACTACTGATTCCAGGGAAATATAAACTACAATCAGAGATTACTACAAACAACTCTATGCACATAAACCAGTAAACCTGGAAGAAATGGATAAATTCCTGGACACTTGAACTCTCCCAAGCCAAAACCAGGAAGAAGTCACAACTCTGCATAGACCAATAACAGGGGCTGAAATTGAGGCAGCAATTAATAGCCTACCAACCAAAAAAAGTCCAGGTCCAGACAGGTTTCCAGCTGAATTCTACCAGATATACAAAGAGGAGCTGGTACCACTCCTTCTGAAACTATTCCAGACAATCCAAAAAGAGGGAATCCTTCCCAAATCATTTTATGAGACCAACATCATCCTGATACCAAAACCCGGCAGAGACTCAACCAAAAAAGAAAACTTCAGGCCAATATCCATGATGAACATAGATGCAAAAATCTTCAATAAAATACTGGAAAACCAACTGCAACAGCACATCAAAAAGCTTATCCATTATGATCAAGTAGGCTTCATTCCGGCGATGCAAGGCTGGTTCAACATATGCAAGTCTATAAACATAATTCACCACATAAACAGAACCAAAGACAAACCACATGATTATCTCAATAGATGAGAAGCCTTCAAAAAAATTCAACAGCCCTTTATGCTAAAAACTCTCAATAAACTAGGTATTGCAGGAACGTATCTCAAAACAATAAAGACTATTAACACAAGCCTACAACCAGTATCATACTGAATGGTCAAAAACTGGAAGCATTCCCTTTGAAATCCGGCACTAGACAAGGATGCCCTCTGTCACCACTCCTATTCAATATAGTATTGGAAGTTCTAGCCAGAAAAATTAGGCAAAATAAATAAATAAATAAATAAAAATAAAATAAAATAAATAAAAATTCAATTAGGAAAGGAGGAGGTCAAATTATCTCTATTTGCAGAAGACATGATTGTATATTTAGAAGACCCTATCATCTCAACCCAAAATCTCCTTAAACTGATAAGCAAATTTAGCAAAGTCTCAGGATACAAAATCAATGTGCAGAAATCACAAGCATTTCTTTATGCCAATAACAGACTAAAAGAGAGCCAAATCATGAGCAAACTCCCATTCACAATTGCTACAAAGAGAATAAAATACCTAGGAATACAACTAGCAAAGGACGTAAAGGACCTCTTCATGGAGAACTACAAACCACTGCTCAACAAAACAAGAGAGGACACAAACAGATGGAGAAACATTCCATGCTCATGGTTAGGAAGAATCAATATCGTGAAAATGGCCATACTGCCCAAAGTAATTTATACATTCAACACTATCCCCATCAAGCTACCAATGACCTTCTTCACAGTGCTAGAAAAAAAATGCCTTAAACTTCATAATGGAACCAAAAGAGAGCCCGTATGGCCAAGACAATCCTAAGCAAAAAGAACAAAGCCAGATGCAGCACACTACCTGATTTTAAACTATACTACAAGGTTACAGTAATCAAAACAGCATGATACTGGTACCAAAACAGAGATATAGATCAATGGAACAGAACACAGGCTCTGGAGGCAATGCCACACATCTGAAACCATCTGATCTTTGACAAACCTGACAAAAACAATCAATGGGGAAATGATTCCCTGTTTAATAAATGGTGTTGGGAAAACTGGCTAGTCATGTGCAGAAAGCAGAAACTGGACCCCTTCCTGACCCCTTATACTAAAATTAACTCCAGATGGATTCAAGACTTAAACATAAGACCTAACACCATAAAAACCCTAGAAGAAAACCTAGGCAAAACCATTCAGGACATAGGCATAGGCAAGGACTTCATGACTAAAATACTAAAAGCATTGGCAACAAAAGCCAAAATAGACAAAAGGGATCTAACTAAACTCCAGAGCTTCTGCACAGCAAAAGAAACAGTCATTAGAGTGAACTGGCAACCAACAGAATGGGAAAAGATTTTTGCAATCTACCCATCTGACAAAGGGCTGATATCCAGAATCTACAAAGAACTAAAACAGATTTACAATAACAACAAAAAAAGCAAACCCATCCAAAAGTGGATAAAGGATATGAACACTTTTCAAAAGAAGACATATATGAGGCCAAAAAACACATGAAAAATGCTCATCATCATTGATTATTAGAGAAATGCAAATCAAAACCACATTGAGATACCATCTCATGCCAATTAGAATGGTGATCATTAAAAAATCTGGAGACAACAGGTGCTAGAGAGGATGTGGAGAAATAGGAACACTTTTACACTGTTGGTGGGAGTGTAAATTAGTTCAACCATGATGAAAGACAGTGTGGTGATTCCTCAAGGACCTAGAAATAGAAGTTCCATTTGACCCAGCAATCCCATTACTAGGTATATATCCAAAGGATTATAAATCATTCGATTATAAAGACACATGCACATGTATGTTCATCGCAGCACTGTTTACAATAGCAAAGACCTGGAACCAACCCAAATGCCCATTGACAAAAGACTGGAAAAGGAAAATGTGGCATATATACACCACGGAATACTATGCAGCCATCAAAAAATGAGTTTGTGTCCTTTGTAGGGATACAGATTAACCTGGAAACTATCATTCTCAGCAAACTGACACAAAAACAGAAAATCAAACACCACATGCTCTCACTCATAGGCTTGTGTTGAACAATGAGAACTCATGGACACAGGGAGGGGAGCATCACACACTGGGGGTCTATTGTGGGGGGCCAAGGGTGGGACAGCAAGGGGATGGGGAGGTGGGGCAGGGATCACATGGGGAGAAATGCCAGATGTAGGTGATGGGCTCATGGAGGCAGCAAACCACATTGCCATGTGTGTACCTATGCAACAATCCTGCATGATCTGCACATGTACCCCAGAAACTAAAGTACAATAAAAAAAATAGCAATTTACTTATTTAAAAAAATAAGTGCTCAGTTAATGTAAAACATTATCTTCTTCACTATGGTTCTCTCTTATACTGAGGGACCTCTCTGAGGCTCTTTGTTTTCACCTGAAATAAAAATCTCTGCTTCCTACTCTGGCTGGCTTTGCCCCATAGGCAGTCAGAGTTTTTTCTCTAAGGTGGCACGTGTCATAATTTTGCTGTTCACACAAGGGCTCTACAGGAACAAAGATAGAGAATTGCTCTTACACTCAGGAGCATATTTATGACCTTACATAATATTAAGTAGTAGAAAATAATGGTGCTAATCTACAAAAGGGGCATAATTTTCTGTAATGAACAGACATTACAAAATGTTTGAGGACAGTCATGTTTGTCTTTCTCCTAAAGCCATTGTCCCAAGGCTTTTGCTTGGACCTGCCTTAACAGGAAACAGGAAAGATGTGTGAATAGGGAAGAGCGGTCCCAAGAAGAGGGCTGACAAATTTGAGTTTTAGCATCCAATTCCTAAGACACACACACGAAGAAATTATCACCCTCTGTTCCTATGCTTGTCTCTCGTTAGACTGGAGAACATATCAAATAAATGACATAATCTTACACATCTTTCTCAGTGTAGTACCTTTCATGGTGCCTAGCATATAGGAAGTGCTCACTAAATATTGTGGAATGAATAAATTAATGTAAAGTGAGCCCACAAATTTCATTTGTTTGTTGCTTTAAAGTTTACACATTTCTGCATTGCAAAAGGCCTACAAAAACACGTCAAAATGTAATGTGGAATAATGGTCATCTGTGTGCTGAGATTTGGTGGTGTTTTTTCTTTGTGGTTTTAGAGTTTTCATAACAGCAATTGATATTATCTAGAAAAGATCTTTAACTTTACTTGTGAGGTGAAAGACATTGGCATTTCTAGACCAAGGAGTGACATAACATAAGCTGGAGCCTTGGAAAGTTCAGTGCAATTGTAGTGTACAGCCCTCTCCTTGCCCTACTCTTCAGGCTCTAAACAGACATGGTTAATATGCCTTTGTAGTTGAAATCACGTAACTCTTTCATGGAGCTCTCAAAACTTCAGAGCCATTATTGCATTCAGCATTCCAATTAAGGAGCTGGGCATGACCAATTCCATTGCACAGGAGATCAGAAAGATGATGCCTTTGATGCAAGTTTAAAATCTTACACACTGCTCTTATAATCTAACCTTCTGTGTCTTAGCTCAGAGTGACTTATTCCCCACCTTCTCCCTCTGTGCTAAATGCCTACTGATGTGAGCAATCAGCATGAACCAGGGTACCTAATTATGTTTAGTTTACAAGCAATGTCATTCTTAATAGCTTCAGAAAGTTTCATTCTTTATCCTTTCCTCTGCCGCAAATGACTCTGGCGACTAATTGCTTTCAACAATGATCTACATACTCCTATCTCTTCTTCACACATAGATGGGAAATAAAGGTATGTTTATAGTCTTTGAGCTCTGTTGGTTCCACGCTGGTCTGTGGTGTTTCTATAAAGATTATGAGTCACTGAAGAACAAGTTTAAGCCAATCCTTCCCCCTGAGACCTCAGAGTATTAAAAAAAATGCATCGTAAATTATCATGAATGTCATTGGGTATACATAGGAGGACAACTGTGTCTCCTGGTGCAAGTTCAATGGCAGAGTGGTTGGTTATTTGGCTTCTTGGGTATCACAGTCACAGGTGCATCCCTATACCCCTCCAGGCAATCACAAGACTCTTTCTCTAGTGAGAGCTAATTCTTGGGAAGACAACACCCTAGATTAGGAGAAAGTGAGAAGGCCTCACAGCATAAATTATTTATAAACTTAGTCTTGACTAGACTTTATACCTCCTTAAAGAAAATTAATGATAGCTTAAGTTAGATTCTCTAAAAAATATAGATTATTTGGCAGTGAATTAGGTGATTTGGGGAGATAATTAATAATTAACTCTCCACAAATGAGTCAGCCAACAAGGCATCATCTTTCCCAGGCATGTGCTTTTTCTTACATAGCTCATTCCTGTGTCTAAGAGGCCATCAAGGAGTGACACTAATGGTTGGCATGTAAATCCCTGAAGAGATCTTTGGTCAGATGTTACCTTGGGGGGTGTCATATCCTATCCTAGAAGGGACTCCGTAATACAGCTTCTTACCTGACATAAGGAAGTTATCTTTTTGAACAGGTTTTCACAAAGTCCAGAGTAAAGCCCCTGTCAGTTTAGATATATTTTAAATATATTCTGGAAAGTCTTACTTTAATATGGGAATTATTGAGCTTGCTTACCTCATGGGCTGTTAGGAGGTTTTAGTGGGTTGATTGATGGTCTTCTAAAAGATACATCCACCCAGAACCTCAGGATGTGTCCTAACTTGGAATAAAAGTCTTGTAGATTTAATTATGATAGTGATCTCAAGATCAGTTCATTCTGGATTATCCAGGTGGCTTCTAAACCCAATGACAACTGCCCTTAGTTGAGATAGAAAAGGAAAAGACAGACACAGAGGAGACCACCACATGAAGAGAGACACGGAGATTGGGGTTATGCTGCCCCTATTCAAGGAGCACCTGGAGCCACTGGAAGCTGGACAAGGGGGTACATTCTCCCCCTGGACCTTCAGAGGGAACATGGCCCTCCCTACACCTTGATCTGAGTCTTTTGGCCTCCAGATCTACGGGTGAATACTTTTCTATTGGTTTAAGCCATGCAGTTTGTGGCAATTTGTTAAGCAGCCCTGGGAAGCTAATACAAGTACATTCTTCGAGGGTCATAGCTCTGAAGTGTGGCAGAGTGTTTCTGGTGGGGTCTGTTCCCTAGCATCATTTTCTGGGAAGTGTGGATTTGGTTGCTTTGTTGGGGTTCTATTTTCTGCTGGCACCCGATTAAGGGTATCTGGGCTAAATCCCAAGAGACCCAAAGTTCAGTACATGGCTGGTGGGTTTTGGTCCAAGGCTGATAATGAATGCAATAAATTCTTCATGCAATTTTAAAATAAGTAAACAAATTGTTCCTAACGCCATTTTCACTGGGAGTTCAGCTTCTTGAACATGAGACAAGGAACACCAAAGGCATGAACAATAATTAACTCCTGATTGCAGTGCAGGGCCAAGAAGTCCTGTTTTGTTATCAGTTCTCTGAATCTGAGAGATTAAACATTTGATTAAGCATATTTCAGCAACAGAAACTACTGAAATGGCTTTTGAACTATTTTAGTCACGTAGCTGTATATTTACCTTTACCCAATGAAACAATATCCTGTACTCTGCTCATTTGTTTATGTGCTTGAAGGAATTGGGTGTCCACATCTATTTGTTCTGCCCTTTCTTGAATATGAAGGAAATGACTCAATTCAAGAACTATTTGACCAGTGCCTACTATGTGCTCTGTACACTGTTGGATGGGTTAGGACAGAAAGTTCCAAGTGCTTTCAGGTTAACCAAGGAAGGAGAGTGTACAAGTAATCGATGTGTCAGAGATACTTGTACCACTCAAGAGAGACACCTGTAAATGTCCCCCTTTTTCTTTCACAGCTCTTTCTTGGTTTATTTTCCAGGCCTCTACCTCCTCCTCTACCGGCTCCTAAATAGAAGAGTTCCACAAGGTTTGAGTAGAGGCTTTTCTTCCCCTTCATCTCTCTACTTGAGCAGGAAAGTTAATGCCCTCCAATGCTTTAGTTACTAACAAGATCCCCAAATATTCCTCTTCTGCCCAGAGCATTTCTCTGTCCTCTAAACTGCTACATACAACTGCCTAACATCTCTTGGATGGTACATAGACATCTCATCCTCAACAGTCACAAACAGAACTCATGACCTTTGACCTCTCGCCTCAGACCTGACCATCTTTCAATGTTTCATTCCCAAGAATGACAGATAGAAACCAAGGGGTTCTAAACCACTCTCAACCCTGTCAATTATTCCTTTTTAGTTTTTCTCAAATTTATCTGTTCATCTCCATTTCCACTGCTGACTCCTTGGTCTAATGTACATTACAACGTGATCACAGGAGTGAGTTCCCCTTACCTTTGCCATATCCTATTGGTCAGAAGTCAGTCACAGGTCCTGCTCACACTGAAGCAGATTATCCAGACACAAAACCAGGGCCAAGATCATGGCAACTTCTTAGAACTTAGCAACTGATTTATTTTTATCGTGTTTTTTTGGGATTGCAGAATAACTTGTGTTCAAGGGATCTGTGCTAAAGTGCAGACAGATCTGAACTACAATTCACTTCCTCAGAGAAACCCTGAATCCAAGAATTGAGTCCAATTTCATTCTTCAGGCTTACATAACACCATATACTTCTTTATAGCATTTATTGTAATTCCAGTTTAAAAGATAGTTATGTATGACTATTAGATCAATATATACATCAAGATTAAGATATATATATATGTGTGTGTGTGTGTGTGTGTGTGTGTGTGTGTGTGTGTGTGTATCTTCCCTACTTGTGAGCCCTATGGAGGGGCTATTTTGTTTGCCATAGTACCACCAGGCATGAAAATTGTGAAAGCTCAAAGCTGTTTGTTAGATAAACAGACAGAAGAGCCATGGAAGCTATATTTTGTTACTCTGTCTACCCTCACCCAGAAATCAGACAAGTCTCACTTCTGGGCTACTTAATTAATGGGCTGCTTCCCACCTCTACTGCCAGATTACTGGCCACAATGGAGAAAAATAAAAAATAATAATAAAAAAAGGATGCTAACCTTGAATCTGCCATCATGCAACCAGGCAAATCATGGTTTTTCAAGGTCCTAACCACAATAAGCATTCCACATTGACAATAAATGTTAGAGGGAGTCAGGGACAGAGTTGTAACCTGGAACCACCAATAAAAGTTATAGTAGCTTATTTTTACCTTGTTTTCTGGGATTGCAAATTAGCTTATGTTCAAGGGATCTATGCTAAAGCACTGACAGAGGTAAGTCGATATGACTGTCTCATATGGGAATTAGGGGTAGATTTATGTTTGAGCAAGTTTGGAAAACAAGTATCTGCTTGGTTACCTGTGAAGTGCCTGGATGGATTTTCACTTTTCTGAAAATGGGATATTCCTTTTGGTGGCCTAATCATGGCCACTATTCCTAATCATGGATCCTTCCTAACTTGCTAGTAGAGATGGTCACCATCATCACCTCTAACATCCCTGTGAATTATGAAGCATTTCATTAGTACCAGGCCTGTACCATTCCCCTTACATATGCTATTTCCTTTACTGATTACAATCCCTGCAAGTATCTAGTGCTTACCCTATTCACAGTGGTTCTCAAACTTCAACAAGCATCAGAATTACCTGGAGGGCTGTTGAAATGCACTTCTGGGCCCCACCCTCAGTTTCTGATTCAGTAAATCTGGTGTGGGGCCTGAGAATGTGTATTTATAACAAGTTCCCAGGTGATACAGATGATGCTTCTGGTCTGGAAGCCACATGTTAAGAGCTACTACTATATGCAGTATATATTATTATCATTCGCCATTTTACTGATTAAAAAAAATGAGGTTAGAGAGATTAAGTAAGATCACATGGCCAGTAAGTTGTACAGCCAGAATCAAATCCAAGCTGGCTGACTCAAAAATTACTAATACCACTAGCACAAAAAATTACCATAAGCTCATGAGCAATGGTACAGAAATATGCCCATTGGAATAAATCAATCTTCAGGTAACTCCAAGCATTCTCAATCACTCTGGTTTAAGTAACCATTCATAGAGTCACATTTTAAATGATCATTAAGTTTCAGTATATTGAAATCTGAAAATAATAGTTCATTAAAATGACAGTTTGCAAATCTTGATCAAGAAACAAATTCAAAAGGAGTTTGATCAGGTTGACACAAGAAAATCTCATTTCTGTAGAAGATGAAAATAGATTGGTGAAGATCAGACAAAAGTCTGAGCAGTACCTTTCTTGCCGAGTGAGAACTATCTGGTGAACAGAGAAAACTCAGATCCACATCTGGTAACTTGAAGCTTTGAAGTGATAGAAACTGGACGTCAGAGGTGAATTTGAAAGTCTGGCTTAAATATGACTTGGCATGTTCTATCCATACTGAGTGACTACAGAGAGAATCGCTTTTCATTCCCATCTCCATTGCTCTCTTCTGGACTTCATCCCTGATTCTAGCATTATCCCAAAATCTTCCACCTGGTTTTCTGGCCCCAGGCTTTCCTCACTCATGATAACCAAAAAAATAGCAATTTTATCCATCTTCAGTGTTTTTATATAATTTTTCTGAATCTATGAACTTACAGAGGCACATTCAAGATTCATCAAGACATAGTCCTTTTTCTTTGTCCCTCATCTCACCACCCTCACTTTTCATTATTCCTTAATGAAACTTTTGCTCCTCCCAGTAAGCAAATCTGCTCTTCCTAAGCTTTAAATGTTTTATTTCTGCCTTTTTTATTTCCTTTCTGCTCACCAATTACTATAATTATCTACTTTCAAACCCAACTCAAAATCCCCTTCCCCTAGGCAATCTTTCACTATTGACTTCATCTAACTTTCGTATTGCTCCTTGGCCTTTCTGGGCCAAGTTGGTACTAAATTAGTTTATAAATATTGAGAAGTTGTGTAAGTATTCTTCAGCTGTTCAATTATTGTTTTCTAACTCCTCTCCAGGAGGACTAGAAGCTCTTTGAGAGCAGAGATTATCTTTGTTCCTTTTGTTAAGTGCCCGCTGGACCTCATTTATTCCTTCACTCTTTTTTCACATTTGCATTCAGCACTTTCCATGTGCCAGGCAGTGAGCCTGCCCTGGTGCTATAAGAAGAAGTTTGGTTGCTTTCATAAGCCCTGCTCTGCACAGGGACCTTCTAATCCAGAGCTTTGCCACTTGGACTTTGCTAGTTGTGAGTGCCTTCCATTTACTTGCTGGAGAAGTTTGAAACACAGAACAGGTAAAAAGACAAGAGAAGCTTGCTGGGAAGTTGAAGTATTTTTGTTGGGGGTGCTGGATTGGAGAGGGACAGGTTAAGGGGAGGCTTGTTGAGAAAGAAGAGTTGAACTCTGTAACATTTCCCATCAGGGATCTTTTTGCCAAACAGTAAATGAAAGAAAGACGTCATTTCTAACAGCTTTTCCTAAGGTAGAGCAGAACTGCTGTATTTTTAATAGGCAGAGGCCATAAGTAACTGAAATCAGAGAGTGACTTTCTGAATTCACCCGACTTGGAAGTTTGATGACTTCAAGTAACATCTTTGTTCCTGAGCCTCTTTCATCTGTAAAAAGGAGATGTTAGAACTGGCACATTAATTAACCTGCTGACCCATTCAGAAGTTGAAAGTAAGTTCTTTGAACAACTATAAAAGTGCCTATACAGACACTGACATTCTCTATGCATATCTGTAGATAGGACATGGTCTATAGAGTAGAATGGTTATAAAGGCAAACAATTCAAAGCTCAGTTAGCAATTGGTTATATACATTAGAGCTGGTATATGTGTTAAAGCTAAGATATAGAAAATAGGGGTGTAACAGAATTCTACATTTTTGCTCATTCTGAACAATTTTTCCTGCAACCACAATGATAAACCATCCCAGTATGATAGTGCTGGGCAATTTCGGTTCCTTCGTTTGTCTGTCCTGCTCTTTGGCTAGAATAGCCAGGTTGCTCTTTCCCTCTGAGAGCAGCAAGAAGAGCCAGAGTTCCCGAGCTCTCTTTGATGATTTGTGTGTGTGTTATCTCTTGTTCTTAAGAGACAAGGTCTCGCCAATGTTACCCAAACTGGACTAGAACTCCTGAGGTTGTGCAATGCACCTGCCTCAACTTCCTGAGTGGCTGGACTGCAGGGGTGTGCCTCCATGGCCAGCCAGCTTTGGTTATTTTGTCCTGTGTGAGGGTGACAAACACAAAGCTCACTGGAGGATGTCTTAGGAGTCAGAGTCAAGCAGTCCTCAGTACTCAGGGGCTGGAAGTCAGCTTACCAGAAGATAACTTCATAAAGAGAACTAGGAAATCTGTCTGAAATGTTTTCTCAGCATTCGTCATTTCCCTTTCACTCCTTTCTCCACTGCTTAGTTGGCATTCTCTCCCTTTGTTTCGTTAGTCTGAAACCAGGCCAAAACATGTGCTTGTATCCATTCATGTCTCCTCCCTTCATTTCATTTCAGCTAGAGGAGCTTTCTCGACAATACTGCTTCCCTTTACTAGGACTCTTCATAGACCCCAACCGACAGGCAGTTCTCCTTCAGCTGTCTTCCTTCCCCCTTCTAAGACTAAGGGAGGAAGACAAAGCCCAGTGGTGACAGAGATGGGAGGGGCCACCCCAGGAAGTAATAGGTTGAGGGATGCGGACAGCCTCACTTTCCCCATCATAGCCCCAAGCAGTGAGGAAAGTAACTATACTAGGCCCCCTAAACGACCTATACTGCAAATTCAAATACAGAGATAGAGAATAAAACTGATTACCAGGGTTAGGGTGGTGGGGAGGAAATGGAGAGATGTAAGTCAGAGGATTCGAAGCAGCAGATCTAATGTACAACATGAGGACTCTAGTTAAGTGTATCGTATTCAAAATTCTTGCCAAATGAACAGATTATACTTGCTCTTGCCACACACACACACAAATGAGTAACTATGTGAGATGACAGATGTGCTAATTTGCTTCACTATAGTAACCATTTTACTCTATCTCATAACATTATGTTGTATATCTTAAATCACATACACAATAAACATCTATTTTTTTTTTGAGGTGGAGTCTCACTCCATCACCCAGGCTGGAGTGCATTGGTGTGATCTCGGTAACTTCCGCCTCCCAGGCTCAAGTGATCTTCCCATCTCGGCCTCCCAAGTATCTGGGTCTACAGGCGCACACCACCACAACCTACTGTATTTTTCGTAGATTGGGTTTCACCATGTTGCCCAGGGTGGTTGTGAACTTGTGAGCTCAAGTGATCTGCTCGGCTTGGCTTCCTAAAGTGCTCGGATTACAGGCATGAGGCAGGGCCTAATAAAACTTATTTTTAAAAAAGGACCCATGGCAAATCATTTTTACAAATAAAATCTGTAGTTGAGTTGCAGTATGGGGACAGCATTTTACTGAGTAATCTTGCAAAGAATATGTCATTAACCACAACACTAATTTTGTTGTTGACATATACCAGCAACAAATACAAAGAAAAATTTAGTCTCTCACTTTAATATACTCCAAGTATGCCACATCATAGTTCTTGCCCAATAATTTATTAGTAAGAGGAGGTGGCTCTAGTAAGTTATAGAAGTTGTACTGAATTAGAAAAATTATTGTTGAAAACCATTCTGTGGGGATTGAGGACAGAGGTGAACTAGGAAGGAACATGATGGAGCTTTCTGGGGTGAGCATGTTCTATATCTTGATAGGGGCTTGGGTTACATAAGTATAAGCATTTATGAAAACTGTATGTACACTTATTTGTGCATTTTTACTGTGTATAAAGTTTACTTCAAAAAACAAACACTGAACTCGAATTAATGACATGAATGCTGAACTACTTAGAGTGAAGTATACTCATGACTGCTGTTTACTTTGAAGTATTTCAAAAAAGCAAAACGGATAGAGGAATGTGTAATAAATTGGTATGTGATAAGGAGAATATGGTTATTGTGTTAATGGTAAAATCTAGATGACAAGTAAACTGGTATCCATTGTAAAATTCATTAAACTTTGCCTTATGTTTGAAAGTTTTACTAAGATGTTGGTAAAAAATAATTGTGCTATTATTAGAAAATCAAAAAATAACAAATGCTGGTGAGGCTATGGAGAAAAAGAAACACTCATACAGTGTTGGTGGGAGTGTAAATCAGTTAAACCATTGTGGAAGACAGTGTGGCGATTCCTCAAAGCCCTAAAGACAGAAATACCATTTGACCCAGCAATTCTATTACTGGGTATATACCCAAAGGAATATAAATCATCCTGTTGTAAAGACATATGCACATACATGTTCATTGCAACATTATTCATAATAGCAAAGACATGGAATCAACCTAAATGTCCATCAATGGTGGGCTGGATACAGAAAATGTGGTACCTACACACCATGGAATACTACGCATCCCTAAAAAAGAACGAGATCATGTTCTTTGCAGCAACATAGATAGAGCTGGAGGCCATTTTCCTCAGCAAACTAATGCAGGAACAAAAAAATCAAACATCGCATGTTTTCACTCACAAGTGGGAGCTGAGCAATGAGAATATATGGCCACAATGGGGGGAACAACACGCTCTGGGGCCTGTGGAGGGGAGTTGTGGGAAGGGAGAGCATTAGGAAAAATAACCAGTGAGTACCAGGCATAATGATAAAATAACTATGAATAATGAATCATGAAATAATTATGGATGATAAGAGAGTCAGTACACAAATCCCCATGACACAAGTTTACCTGTGTAACAAACCTGGACATGTAACCCTAAGCTTAGTAATAATTGTTTAAATAATTTTATGTCATTTGTCAGTCAAATACTGTCATTTTGGAATATCTCAATTATTCTGGCTATTGACCAAAACCAACACTATGCAGCTCATGGTAGTTTTTAATGTTGTATTTAAGAAACATCACCTGGCTTTGTGTAGCCTCTGTATATAAGAATTCCTTATGGAAATGATGCCTTTCTTCCATTGTACATACATTGGTAGAGAATGCCCGTTTTGAGGTGGAGGAAAGCAACTTCCATGGGACTGGCATACGTTTCCTAATCACTACCATATTAATCAAATATTACTTTCATCTGTTTGAGGTGTTTCTTATTTTCTTCTATGTAATATGAAAAAATTTCAAGGAAGTAAGTAACATTTGAACTAGGCCTTGAAGGTTAAGTAGCAGCTCACCAAGCATCAAAACAAGGAAGGAAAAAATGTCAGTTTCAGTTCTGTCTTTCTCATCATACCTAGCAGAGTAAATGCTAAATAAATGTTTAGTCCAAGTTGTAAAAGCTGAAAAGGTCAAGTTCCTAAACAAACTGTAAAGGAACCAACCTGATTCGGGTAAACTGTCATTTCACTCGGTGATCAAATTTCAGTGAAATGTATTCTGAGACAGAGGAAAACTTGGAGGACCTGCCAAGATTTCTTACCCTCCCAGGAGAAAAGGGACCCTGTGCCAGGAAGCCAAATATTGTGGTTTGCTTGATTTTCTTAAAATAAATATTTCCAGACTTCATCCATCCAAATAAATCAAAACAGTATCCCTGGGAGACCTCAAGTGCTACAATTCTGAGCAAACTTTTGGAAATCCCTTTTTGGAATGGCGTTCAATGCCTACAACACTTCCCTTTGAATATCTTCAGAGAAGACAGATTTGATTTCTGAAAAAAAATTCATTAGGAAGCCTGGCTTATTGAGTTCGACTAGTTATGGAAGGGAGTACAGCTATAAACTTACCCTGATTTTCTTAATATAAATTTATTGCTAAAATTATAAGAGAAGAATTTCAAAAATATCTTTAGCATCATCAGAATATATGTATAACCTCCTGAGGTGACTACTTTGAAGGACAAAACTTACATAAAAATACACAGTCACACCTAGAAGCATAAGCACACTCTCTGCTGGCCAAGGTGGGCTTAGAGAGAAGAGGCAGTAACTCAACGCTTACCACCCCACTTTGTCTTTTGAAAAGCACTGGCCTCTGAGGCAGTTTGCAATGGGTTCCATGACTTTCTCAGTGCCTGTTTCTACAAAAGCAGTTTCTGAGATGTGGCTATTTCATATTTGATGCTGCAGAAAAGCACAGAGGGGAGGGCAAGCTGTACCCTGTGGGTGCGTTAGAGACGGCCCAGAATCCAGCAAGAGAGGAAAAGCAACCATTCACCCTGTGACCCTGGAATTCACCCAGATCCAGCTGCTGCAGAACAGAGGGCAGGAGCCAGAACTCAGGTGGCGAAAGATAAAGTTGGAAAATGGAAACAGCCTGAATCATGCGTGCTAAACGGCATCCTGTAGTAGTGGCGAGACCGTATTGTGCAGGGAGGCTTGAAAGCAAAATGAGGTGTGGGATGAGTCACGACCAGCGACCAGCACGCTGAAACTACAAGAGAGTGTGAGGGACAGTGTGGGTGGAAGAGGCGGAACTTGTGATCTGTGGGTAATAAGTTAGGTAACAAAAGAATAGGAGGAAATGATGGGCCTTGAGCCTTTGTGAATTCTCTCCTGCTATCTAAGACACTCTACTGTTATGAAATAACACTTTTCAGGGTCTAATTGCCTTGTGCTTTGGCACTTATGCTTCCTCTAACTTTTGGTTTACCCAGATTTATTCTCCTTCCCATCTGGCTCCCCAGGCAGCAATTTACTTAATGCTTTGCATTTAAGTGACATCATCTGTTTTCCAGACAAATATCATGACAGCCTACACACCTTGAAGCACCCCCGCCACCTCCTGTTTAGCACCATACTCTCTTATAACTAAACATTTACAAAAGTCACTCTCAGGCCCTTTTCTCGTTCTTTCTTTCCTTTTTCTCTCCCCTCCCTGCTGTTCAGGGTCAGCATTTAAAGTCACCACATTTCAAACACCAGAATTCGGGCCAGGCATGGTGGCTCACACATGTAATCCTCCCAGCACTGTGGGAGGCAGAGGTGGGTGGATCACTTGAGGCCAGGAGTTTGAAACCTCCAACATGGTGAAACCCTGTCTCTATTAAAAATACAAAAATGAACCAGGCATGGTGGCAGGTGCCTGTAATCCCAGCTACTTAGAAGGTTGAGGCAGAAGAATCTCTTGAGCCTAGGAGACAGAGGAGCAGTGAGCTGAGATCGTACCACTGCACTCCAGCCTGGGCGAAAGAGCAAGACCTTGTCAAAAAAAACCGAGCCAACTAAACAAAAAAGCACCAGAACTTTAGTGGATGAACTCCAGAATAACTTGCCCTATCCCTGTTACTTTGTCCTAGGGAATTCTCTTCCTCATTTGTTTTTCTTTGAGAATACAGGCTGGCCCTCAGTAAGTACTCAAATATGTCATGAATGAATGAAGAAATTATCTCTTAGATAATACAAACCTTTTCAAGATGACTTAACCTCCATTGGAGGCAGGGAGATAGATGACTTTCTAAAATCCCTTTAGTTGCTAGGCCTTGCACATGTAAAGTCCCGCATTCAAAGAACTTTCCAAAAAGTGACACTGTAGTCCACTGTCAGCATTGTGGGGTGTGAGTTGAGGGAAGAATAGCGTGTGTGGGTGTGCATGCATGGTCACATGCGTGTGTCCCACCACATACACACACACAAATCTCTCCAACAATTCTTCATATCACTATGATATTTGACATACTTTTATAATCGACACAGACACATGGCTCTAGAGCATGCATGACTCGTGAAGAACTGACTGCTTTGTGATAAGTGTAATTGCAACTCATGGCAAGTTAAAGTCATGGATTATTTAATGCTGGAAGTAGGGTAATCTCAAGTAGGGCCTCAAGTGATGGATAACAAAACACAGACCTGGTAGAGTAAAACGAGCTCTCAAATCCACACAGGAAGCCAATGGCAGAAGAGAAACTAGACTTCCGGGTTCCTGCATCTCAGTCCAGAGATCTTTGAGCAGCTCACGCATTTTAGGAGACTGTCACAGAGCAGTCAGTCTTGGGAAGTTCTCACAAAGAAGCAAAAACATTATGGACTGTTTTCTTTTTACTTAAGAGGGTTTAGTTGGGGAAAAAAACTAATAAAAAGAAAATCATGAAAAATACTTTTTTGAATTGTAAGCCAAGGACATGGACACTGAGCAATATCTATGGAGACTACACAAGCATTAACAGAGTTTGGTGGCATTTTTTTTTTTTTTGCTTGTTAGATTATTTAGTATGCTTTGAGGTTAATTACAGCCTCCCTTATAACATTATGCTCCCTTGGGAAAGGTCCTTCTTTAAATCTGCCTCAGTCACTACCTCACACAAGGAACAAAGACATGGATTTAATAAACACATTTGACTTAATTTGAAAAGGAAAATAAGTTTTAAAAGAATCTGTCAACATGAAGCCAAAAAAAAAAAAAAAGCAATGTTTTCACTATGATGGGTTCCCAAAAGTAACTTATTTTTAAAAACCTGCTCCTCTTTTTATCTGTAATTACTTTTAAAAAAATTATCCCATAAGTAGACAATGTTGTTTTCATCTCTGTTGCTATAATATTATAGCTGACCAGTTGGTGGAGCAATTACATTTCCATAACTCTTAATGGCTATTTTGCTTAGTTACTAGTAACTTAATTAGAATCAAGAAAGAGACTATTAGTATTCTAAGAAATAACCAAACTGATCACAAACTTTCAGGAAGAATGACAGAGACAAAATCACTTCAACAACATCCAGCTCATTGAAGACAATCTGTAATTAAATTAAAGTGGTAATTCCACTTGTGGCAGCAGGAGAGCTCCCTCTTAACTCACCTTGGAGAGGTAAGCCCCATCCCAGCAAAGCCAACCTTACAAGCAGGTATGGGTAAGAAATGGGAGAAGGTCAGCCCTAGGGATCTAACTCTAGAGGCATGGGGCTAATGTAATTATACTTTTTAATGGCAAACCTGATAACCTTTTATAAAACCACACAGTACAGGCTTCAATGTAATTATTGGCCTCTTTGGCTTAAGCACTTTTCCTGGAGGGACAGCCTGGGAAAACAGTTTGCTCAATCCCAGATTTCCTCAAAAAGAATGGTTGAATGGGCGTTTGCCCATCTATCTCTAAGTCCCCCAAAATTGTTGTGGCTACTTACATGTACTTAGAAAATATAACCTTCAGCCAGGCACGGTGGCTCAAGCCTGTAATCCCAGCACTTTGGGAGGCCAAGGTGGGTGGATCAAGAGGTCAGGAGTTCAAGACCAGCCTAGCCAAGATGGTGAAACCTCATCTCTATTAAAACTATAAAAAAATTAGCTGGGCATGGTGACATGTGCCTATAATCCCAGCTACTTGGGAGACTGAGTTGGAGAATTGCTTAAATGAGGGAGGCAGAGGTTGCAGTGAAATCGCACCACTGCACTCCAGCCTGGGTGACAGAGGGAGAATCCTTCTCAAAAAAAAAAAATAATAATAATAAAATAAAAATCAAAAGGAAATTAGAGAAAACATAACCTTTGGCCAGGCACAGTATCTCATGCCTGTAATCCCAGTGCTTTGGGAAGCCAAGGTGGGCAGAGCTCAGGAGTTCAAAACCAGCCTGGGCAACATGACACAACCCCATATCTATTAAAAATTAGCCAGGAGTGGTGGTGGGCGCCTGTAATCCCAGCTACTTGGGAGGCTGAGGCAGGAGAATCACTTGAACCTGGGAGGTGGAGGTTGCAGTGAGCCGAGATCATGCCATTGCACTCCAGCCTGGGCGGCAGAGGGAGACTGTCTCAAAAAATAAAAATAAAGTAACCATCATCCATGATATTTTAAATGAAAAAAAAAATACAGGAATCAGTATAGATTATGTGGGAAAAAAATCCTTTGAGTAGACAGAAGAACATAAATAATCAAAATATTAACAGTGGTCTATTAAAGTTGAATAGTAAGAGTGATTTTTTTTCTTTAATTTTCTTTGATTTTCAAAATTTTCTAAAATAAATATTCCTTGCTTAAAAAATTATTTTCAAGTGTTGCTCAAAGTAGAAATTTATTCCAATAAACTTAAAGGAATGAATATGTGCATGGATAGGTATAAATATACACACACTAGTATTATTGTTATGAATATAGGGCCACAAAGAATTCAACAGTGTCTTTATGTGAATTTATATTTTGTTAATTGTAACAAACAGTGAATAGGTTTATAGAGGTGGGCAAGGCAGGTTCCATTCTAGGCCAAGCACTGTTTTAGACAATGAAGTTAAAGCAGTGAGCAAAGTAGAGGTCGTTGCTTCCTGGGAACTTACATTTTACGCTGGTGAGACTAATGAATATCAAAACTGTAGTACTTTAAATGACAGCAGTAATAAAGAAAATAAAGTAAAGAAGCCAAAGAATGCCTGGAAAGGGGAGTGGGAGGTCAGTTTCTGAAAGTGTTACCAGGGAAAGCCTCCTTGATAAGGTGATACTAAAGTCAGTCTTGAAATAACCATGAAGACATCCTGGCAAGAGTTCCAGGCAGAGAGAACAGCAAGCTTAAATCTATAAAACTGAAGCATGCCTGGTATGTACCCAAAGCAACAAGGAGGCAGGTGTGGCTGGAGTAGAGTGGGGAGGGTGTAGGGAGAGGGACAGAAAGAGGTGGGGAGGTGAATTGAGAAATGAGGTTAGCAGCATAATCGATACTGCCCGTGTAGACTCTAGGCCATTCAGAGAACTTTGGCTTTTACTCTGAGAGGGAGGAAAAGTATGGGGCACAGGAGTGTCTTGATAAGATTTTTAAAGCATTGCTCTGGCTGTTATATTGAGCAGTAGACTTTGGAGGGAGAAAGCAGGGGCAGAGGAAGGAACATTAGTTAGGACTATTGCAGTAGTCCAGGAAAGTGACCATGAAAGTGGTGAGAACTGACAGTATTTGGAACAAATTTTGAAGGTAAAGACAATGCAATTTGCTAACAGATTGAACATGGCATAAAAGAAAAAGAGGAATCAAACTTGACTTCAAAATTTTGCCTGAGTAATCAGAGAATAGAATTGACATTCACTGAAGTGGGGAAGACTGTGGGAGGAACAAGTATGGTAAGGGTGAGGGAGAAATTAAGAGGTTTTAGACACACATATGGAATGTGAGTTGCTTCTTAGATATCCTAGTGGACATGCCAGGTAGGCAGCTGGATTTGTAAGTGTCAAATTGAAGGGAGAAGTCTGGGCCAAGATATAAATTAGGTAGTTGTAAGCATGTAGATTTATTTGAACCCATAAGATTGGCTATCACTAAGTGAGTGTGGATAGACAAGAAGTCCAAGGACTATGCCCTGCAGGTTGAAGAGATGAAAAATAATCACCAAAAGAGACAGACGGGTAGAAGAAAAAACAAAACAATGAACAACCAAAAAACCAAAAACAAACAACAACTACACAGGAGAAAGTGAATAAAGTGTTTCCAGAAGGAAAAACTGAAATGTTGCTAGTAAGACAAGTGAGATGAGAACTGGATTTTTAAGTGGGGAAGTCACTGGTGATTTGGCAAATGCAGTTTTGGTGGCATGCTGAAGAAAAAAGCCTGATTGGAGTGGGTTCAGGAGTAAATGAAAGTGACATCAGTGGCAATGATAAGGATCTTCAAAAAACTGCTACTCCATAGAAGCAATGAGACTCTTGGCAAAATTGTCAAAATCAACTTTTTCAGGGTTCTAGAAATTAGCCCGAGGCTTGCAACAATTTGAAGAACATTCATTCAAGAAGAGTCCGAATCTACAAACAGTGACCTTTGTGGTGTTTCACATGCCCTATTTTCTGTCTCCTTCTCCCCAACTCCATGGTAGCCTTGAAAACCAACATCCATACAATTATGAGTGAGAACCAGAAGCCTAGCAGCCACTGAAGGGGAGAGAATGGGTTCAGAGCTTCACTCCCAGAAAACAGAAAGCTGTCATTATTTGACTGGTGTGGTAGTTCTCTGGAAATTCTCACTCACAGGGCTTGCCTCTGTTTGATCTAACTTGAATCTTGTTTAGTGCAAATAGTTGTCTCCCCAGTCAAGTTTGCGAAACAATCATTGGCAGTTGTTCAACACTGCAGCTTCTTGAGGTGGTGAAGAAAGCTGGGGCAAACAAGAAGTTAACCAAAAAAGTAAGAAAGGAAAGCTGGGGAATGAGATGTTCACGGAGTTATTTGAAGAGCTCTGACATGTAACTGGCCTGCTGTTTCCACAGGTTTCACATCTGTAGATTCAGCCAAGCAAGGAGCAAAAATATTTGAAAAAATAATGGAGTAACAAACAATAAAAATACAAATAAGCAAGCAAATGAGAGATTTTGTCACCACTAGGCCTGCCTTACAAGAGTTCCTGAAGGAAGCACTAAATATGGCAAGGAAAAACCAGTACCAGCCACTGCAAAAACATACCAAATGGTGAAGACCATTGACAATATGAAAAGACTGCATCAACTAACAGGCAAAATAACCAGCTACCCATAACGACAGGAACAAATTACACATAATAATATTAAACTTAAATGTAAACAGGTTAAATGCCCCAATTAAAAGACACAGATTGGCAAATTGGATAGAGTCAAGACCCTCTAGTGTGCTGTATTAAGTAGACCCATCTCACATGCAAAGACACACATTGCTCAAAATAAAGGGATGGAGGAAGATTTACCAAGCAAATGGAAAGAGAAAAAAAAAAAAGTCAGGGGTTGCAATCCTACTTTCTGATAAAACAGGCTTTAAACCAACAAAGACCAAAAAAGACAAAGAAGGATATTACATAATGGTAATGGGATCAATGCAACAAGAAGAACGAACAATCCTAAATATATATTCACTCAATACAGGAGCACCCAGAGTTGTAAAGCAAGTTCTTAGAGACCTACAGAGAGACTTAGACTCCCACACAATAATAGTAAGAGACTTTGACACCCCACTGTCAATATTAGACAGGTCAACAAGACAGAAAATTAACAAGGATATTCAGGATTTGAACTCAGTTCTGGACCAAACAGATCTAATAGACATCTACAGAACTCTCCACCCCAGATCAAGAAAACATATATTCTTTTCAGCACCACTTCACATTTACTCTAAAATTGACCACATAATTAGAAGTAAAACACTCCTCATCAAATCATAACAGTCTCTCAGACCACAGTGCAATCAAATAACTCAGGATTAAGAAACTCACTCAAAACCATACAACTACATGGAAACTGAACAACCTACTTCTGAATGACTACTGAGTAAGTAAAATTAAGGCAGAAATAAATAAGTTATTTGAAACTAATGAGAACAAAGACACAATGTACCAGAATCTTTGGGACACAGCTAAAGCAGTGTTTAGAGGAAAATTTATTGCACTAAATGCCCACAAGGAAAAGTAGGAATTATCTAAAATTGACACACTAACATCACAATTAAAACAAACAGAGAAGCAAGAGCAAACACATTCAAAAGCTAGCAGAAGACGAGAAATAACTAAGATCAGAGAAGAACTGAAGGAGATAGAGACATGAAAACCCCTTCAAATAAATCAGTGCATCCAGGAGCTGGTTTTTTGAAAAGATTAAAAAAATATATAGACCACTAGCCAGACTAATAAAGCAGAGAGAAGAATCAAATAGACACAATAAAATATGACAAAGAGGATATCACTACTGATCCCACAAAAATACAAACTACCATCAGAATACTATAAACACGTCTATGCCAATAAACTAGAAAATCTAAAAGAAATGGATAAATTCCTGGACACAAACACCCTCCGAAGACAAAACCAGGAAGAAGTCGAATCCCTGAAGAGACCAGTAAGAAGTTCTGAAATTGAGGCAGTAAGAGCGTACCAACCAAAAACAGCCCAGAACCAGACTTATTCACAACCAAATTCTCCCAGAGGTACAAAGAGGAGCTAGTACCATTTCTTCTGAAACTATTCCAAACAATAGAAAAAGACTCCTCCCTAACTCATTGTAAGGCCAGCATCATGATGATACCAAAACCTGACAGAGACACAACAAAAAAAAGAAAACTTCATGCCTATATCCGATGAACACCAATGTGAAAATCCTCAATATAATACTGGCAAACCAAATCCAGCAGCACACCAAAAAGCTTATCCACCACAATCAAGTCAGCTTCATTCCTGGGATGCAAGGCTGGTTCAACATATGCAAATCAGTAAATGTAATCCATCAAATAAACAGAACCAATGACAAAAACCACACAATTGTCTCAATAGATGCAGAAAAGGCCTTCAATAGGATTTAACACTGCTTCATGCTAAAAACTCGATAAACTAGGTATTGATGGAAAATATCTCAAAATAAGAGCTATTTATGAAAAACCCACAGCCAATATCCTACTGAATGGGCAAAAGCTGGAAGCATTCCCTTTGAAAATCAGCATAAGAAAAGGATGCCCTCTCTCACCACTCCTATTCAACATAGTATTGGAAGGTCTGGCCAGGGCAAACCGGCAAGAGAAAGAAATAAAGCATATTCAAATAGGAAGAGAAGAAGTCAAACTGTCTGTTTGCAGATGACATTATTGTATATTTGGAAAACCCCATCATCTAAGCCCAAAATCTCCATAATCTAATAAGCAACTTCAGCAATTCTCAGGACATAAAATCAATGTTCCAAACTCACAAGCATTCCTATAAACCAATAATAGACAAACAGACAGCCAAATCATGAGGGGACTCCCATTCACAGTTGTTACAAAGAGAATAAAATACTTAGGAATACAACTTGGAAGGGACACGAAGGAACTCTTCAAGGAAAACTACAAATTGCTGCTCAAGGAAATAAAAGGGGACACAAACACATAGAAAAACATTTCACACTTAGAGATAGAAAGAAATAATCTCATGAACATGGCCATGCTACCCAAAGTAATTTATAGATTCAATGCTATCCTCATCAAGCTACCATTGACTTTCTTCACAGAATTAGAAAAAAACTACTTTGGATCCAAGATGGCCAAATAGGAACAGCTCTGGAATGCAGTTCCCAGAACACAGAGGCTGCCGCAGGTGATCCCGAGGCAAGCAGGTTCTGGAGTGGACCCCCAGCAGTCCTACAGCAGAGGGGCCTGCCTGTTAGAAGGAAAACTAAAAAACAGAAAGAAATAACTTCATCATCAACAAAAAGGACATACACTCAGAGACCCCATCTGAAAGTCACCAACTACAAAGACCATAGGTAGATAAATCCACAAAGATGGGAAGAAACCACACAAAAAGGATGAAGATTCCCAAAACCAGAACACGTCTCCTCCTCCAAGGGATCACAACTTCTCACCAGCAAGGGAACAAGGCAGGATGGAGAATGAGTTTGACGAATTGACAGAAATAGGCTTCAGAAAGTGGGTAATAACAAACTTATCTGAGCTAAAAGAACATGTCCTAACCCAATGCAAAGAAACTAAAAACCTTGAAAAAAGATTTGATGAAATGCTAATGAGAATAAATAGCTTAGAGATTATAAATGAATTGATGGAGCTGAAAAACACAACATGAGAACTTCATGAAGCATACACAAGTTTCAACAGCCGAATTGACCAAGAAAGGATATCAGATTGAAGATCAACCCAATGAAATAAAATGAGAAGAAAATATTAGAGAAAAAAGAGTAAAAAGAAATGAACAAAGCCTCAAAGAAATATGGGATTATGTGAAAAGACCTAATCTACGTTTGACAGGTGTACCTGAATGTGACGGAGAGAATGAATCCAAGCTGGAAAACACTCTTCAGGATATTATACAGGAGAACTTCCCCAACCTAGCAAGGCAGGCCAATATTGAAGTACAGGCAATACAGAGAACACCACAAAGATATTCCTCAAGAAGAGTAACCCCAAGACACATAATCATCAGATTCACCAGAGTTGAAATGAAGGAACAAATGCTAAGGGCAGCCAGAGAGAAAGGTTGGGTTATCCACAAAGGGAAGCCCATCAGACTCACAGCGGATCTCTCAGCAGAAACCCTACAAGCCAGAAAAGAGTAGGGGCCAATATTCAACATTCTTAAAGAAAAGAACTTTCAACCTAGATTTTCATATCCAGCCAAACTAAGCTTCCTAAGTGAAGGAGAAAGAAAATCCTTTATGGACAAGCAATTGCTTAGAGATTTCAGCACCAACAGGCCTGCCTTACAAGAGCTCCTGAAAGAAGCACTAAACATAGAAAGGAACAACCAGTACCAGTCACTCCAAAAACATACCAAATGGTAAATAACATCAACACCATGAAGAAAGTGTCAACTAATGAGGAAAACTGCCAGCTACAATCAAAATGGCAGGATCAAATTCACACATAATAATATTAACCTTAATGTAAATGGACTAAATGCCCCAATCAGAAGACACAGACTGGCAAATTGGATTAAAAAGTCAAGACCCATCAGTGTGCTGTATCCAGGAAACCCATCTCACTTGCAAGGATACACATAGCCTCAAAATAAAAGGATGGAGGAAGATCTATGAAGCAAATGGAGAGCAAAGAAAAAANAAAGGAGTTGCAATCCTAGTCTCTGATAAAATAGACTTTAAACCAAAAATGATCAAAAGAGACAAAGAAGGGCATTACATAATGGTAAAAGGATCAATGCAACAAGAAGAGCTAATGATCCTAAATATACACACACCCAATACAGCAGCACCCAGATACATAAAGCAAGTTCTTAATGACCTACAAAGAGACTTAGACTCCCACACAGTAATAGTGGGAGACTTTAACACTCCACTGTCAATATTAGACAGATCAATGAGACAGAAAATTAACAAGGATATCCAGTACTTAAACTCAGATCTGGACCAAGCAAACCTAATAGACATTTATAGAACTTTGCACCCCAAATCTACAGAATATACATTCTTCTCAGCACCACATCACACCTACTCTAAAATTGATCACATAATTGGAAGTAAATCACTCCTCAGCAAATGCAAAAGAATGGAAATCATAACAGTCTCTCAGACCACAGTGCAATCAAACTAGAACTCAGAATTGAGAAACCAACTCAGAACCACACAACTTCATGGAAACTGAACAACTGGCTCTTGAATGTTGTCTGAATAAACAATGAAATGAAGACAGATATAAAGATGTTCTTCGAAACCAGTGAGATTGAAGACACAATGTACCAGAATCTCTGGGACAAGTTAAAGCAGTGTCTAGAGGGAAATTTATAGCAATAAATGCCCACATGAGAAGCAAGGAAAGATCTAAAATTGACACCCTATCATCAAAATTGAAACAGCTACAGGAGTAAGATCAAAAAAACTCAAAAGCTAGCAGAAGACAAGAAATAAAAAAGATCAGAGGAGAACAGAGGAGATAGAGACACTAAAAGCCCTTCAAAAAATTAATAAATCCAGGAGCTGGTTTTCTGAAAAGATCAATCAAATAGACCACTATCCAGATTAATAAAAAAGAAAAGAGAATCAAATAGATGCAATAAAAAAAGAAAAAGGGAGGCTGAAAGCGGTGGCTCACACCCATAATCCCAGCACTTTGGGAGGCTGAGGCGGGCAGATCACCTGACACCAGGAGTTGGAAACCAGCCTGGCCAACATGGAGAAACCCCATCTCTACTAAAAATTCAAAATTAAAAGGCATGGTGGTACATGCCTGTAATCTCAGCTACTCGGAAGGCTGAGGCAGGAGAATTGTTTGAACCCGGCAGGCAGAGGTTGTGGTGAGCCGAGATCGTGCCATTGCACTCCAGCCTGAGAAAGAGAGCAAGACTCCATCCCAAACAAACAAACAAAAACAATAAAGGGGATATTACCACCGATTTCACAGAATTACAAACTACAATCAGAGACTACTACAAACAACTGTATGCACATAAACCAGTAAACCTTGAAGAAATGGATAAATTACTGGACACTTGCATTCTACAAGCCAAAACCAAGAAGAAGTCACAACCCTGCATAGACCAATAACAGGGGCTGAAATTGAGGCAGCAATTAATAGCCTACCAACCAAAAAAAGCCCAGAGCCAGATGGGTCCACAGCCAAATTCTACCAGACATACAAAGAGGAGCTGGTACCATTCCTTCTGAAACTATTCCAAATAATCCAAAAAGAGGGAATCCTTCCCAAATCATTTTAGAAGACAAACATTATCCTGATACCAAAACCCAGCAGACACTCAAGAAGAAAAGGAAACTTCATCCAATATCCATGATGAACATAGATGTAAAAATCTTCAGTAAAATACTGGGAAACCCATTGCAACAGCACATCAAAAAGGTTATCCATCACGATCAAGTAGGCTTCATCACAGGGATGCAAGGCTGGTCAGCATGTGCAAGTCTATAAATGTAATCCACCACATAAACAGAACCAAAGACAAAAACCACATGACTATCTCAATAGATGCAGACAAGGCCTTTGACAAAATTCAATAGCCCTTTATACTAAAATCTCTCAATAAACTAGATATCGATGGAATGTATCTCAAAATAATAAAAGCTATTTAAAACAAACCCACAGCCAATATCATACTGAATGGGCAAAAACTGGAAGCATTCCCTTTGAAATCTGGCACTAAACAAGGATGCCCTCTCTCACCACTCCTATTCAACATAAATATTGGAAGTTCTAGCCAGAACCATCAGGCAATAAAATGAAATAAAGGGTATTCAATTTGGAAAAGAGAAAGCCAAATTGTCTCTATTTGCAAAGGACATGATTGTACATTTAGAAGACCCCATTTTGTCTCAGCCCAAAATCTCCTGAAACTGATAAGCAACTTCAGCAAAGTCTCAGGATAAAAAATCAATGTGCAAAAATCATAAGCATTCCTACACACCAATAACAGACTTAAAGAGAGCCAAATCATGAGCAAACCCCCATTCACAATTGCTACAAAGAGAATAAAATACCTAGGAATATAACCAACAAAGGATGTAAAGGATCTCTTCAAGGAGAACTACAAACCACTGCTCAAGGAAATAAGAGGACACAAACAGATGGAAAAATATTCTTCATGGTTAGGAAGAATCAATATTGTGAAAATGGCCATACTGCCCAAAGTAATTTATAGATTCAATGCTATCCCATCAAGCTACCTATGACCCTCTTCACAGAACTGGGAAAAAACACCTTAAACTTCATATGGAATCGAAAGAGAGCCTGCATATCCAAGTCAATTCTAAGCAAAGAGAACAAAGCTGGAGGCATCATACTACTTGACTTCAAACTATACTACAAGTCTACAGTAATCAAAACAGCATGGTACTGGTACCAAAACAGAGATATAGACCAATGGAACAGAACAGAGGCCTCAGAGGCAACACCACAAATCTACAACTATCTGATCTTTCACAAATCTGACAAAAACAAGCAATGGGGAAAGAACTCTCTGTTTAATAAATGGTGTCAGGAAAACTGACTAACCATGTGCAGAAAGCAGAAACTGGACCCCTTCCTGACACCTTACACTAAAATTAACTCCAGATGGATTAAAGATTTAAATGTAAGACCTAACACCATAAAAACCCTCAAAGAAAACCTGGGCAAAACCATTTAGGACATAGGCACAGGCAAGGACTTCATGACTAAAACACCAAAAGCATTGGCAACAAAAGCCAAAATAGACAAATGGGATCTAATTAAACTCCAGAGCTTCTGCACAGCAAAAGAAACAATCATTAGAGTGAACTGGCAACCAACAGAATGGGAAAACATTTTTGCAATCTACCCATATGACAAAGGACTTACATCCAGAATCTACAAAGAACTAAATCAGATTTATAAGAAAAAAACAAACCCATTCAAAAGTGGGTGAAGCATATGAACAGACACTTTTCAAAAGAAGACATATATGAAGCCAAGAAACATGAAAATGCTCATTATCACTGATCATTAGAGAAATGCAATTCAAAACCACATTGAGATACCATCTCATGCCAGTTAGAATGGCAATCATTAAAAAACTGGAGACAACAGATGCTGGAGAGGATGTGGAGGAAAAGGAAGACTTTTACACTGTTGCTGGGAGTGTAAATTAGTTCAACCATTATGGAAGACAGTGTGGCAATTCCTCAAGGACCTAGAAATAGAAATTCCATTTGACTCAGCAATCCTATTACTGTGTATATATCCAAAGAATTATAAATCATTCTATTATAAAGACACATGCACACGTATGTTCATTTTGGCACTATTTACAATAGCAAAGACCTGGAACCAACCCAAATGCCCATCCATGATAGACTGGACAGGGAAAATGTGGCACATATACACCATGGAATACTATGCAGCCATAAAAAACAATGAGTTTGTGTCCTCTGTAGGGACACGGATGAATCTGGAAATCATCATTCTCAGCAAACTGACACAAGAACCAAAAACCAAACACCGCATGTTCTCACTCATAGATGGTGTTGAACAATGAGAACACAGAGACACAGGGAGGGTAGCATCACACACTGGGGGTCTGTTGTTGGGGACTAAGGGAGGGACAGCGGGGGGTAGGGAGTTGGAAAGGTATAACATGGGGAGAAATGCCAGATATAGGTGATGAGGATGGAGGGAGCAAACCACATGGCTATGTATGTAGCTATGCAACAATCCTGCATGCTCTTCACATGTACCTCAGAACCTAAAGTGCAATAAAATATTTTTTAAAAAAAGAAAATAAAACTACCTTAAATTTCATATGGAACAAAGAAGAGGCTGTGTAGTCAGGAAAATCCTAAGCAAAAAGAACAAAGCTGAAGGCATTACACTACCTGACTTCAAACTATACTACAAGGCTACAGTAAGCAAAACAGCATGGTACTGGTACCAAAACAGGTATACAGACAAATGGAACAGAACAGAGGCCTCAGAAATAACACCACACATCTACAACCATCTGATCTTTGACAAACCTGACAAAAACAAGCAACGGGGAAAGGATTTCCTATTTAATAAATGGTGTTGGGAAAACTGGCTAGCCATATGCAGAAAGCTGAAACTAGACCCCTTCCTTATACCTTATGTAAAAATTAACTCAAGATGGATTACAGATTTAAATTTAAGACCTAAAACCATAAAAACCCTAGAAAAAAAAAACCTAGGCAATACCATTCAGGACCTAGGCATGGGCAAAGACTTCATGACTAAAATACCAAAAGCAATGGCAACAATAGCCAAAATAGACAAATGGGACCTAATTAAACTTAAGAGCTTCTGCACAGCAAAAGAAACTATCATCAGAGTGAACAGGCAGCCTACAGAATGGGAGAAAATTTTTGCAATCTATCCATCTGACAAAGGGCTAATATCTAGAATCTATAAGGAACTGAAATTTACAAGAAAAAAAAACCATCAAAAAGCGGGCAAAGGATATGAACAGACACTTCTCAAAAGAAGACATTTATGCGGCCAACAAACATGAAAAAAAGCTCATCACTGGCCATTAGAGAAATGGAAATCAAAACCACAATGAGATACCATCTCATACCAGTTAGAATGGCAATCATTAAAAAGTCAGGAAACAACAGATGCTGGGAAGGGTGTAGAAAAAGCGAATGCTTACTGTTGGTGGGAGTGTAAATTAGTTCAACATTGTAGAAGACAGTGTGGTGATTCCTTAAGGATCTAAAACCAGAAGTATCATTTGACCCAGCAATCCCATTACTGGGTATATACTCAAAGGATTATAAATCATTATACTATAAAGACACATGCACATGTATGTTTACTGCAGTACTGTTCGCAATAGCAAAGACTTGAAACCAACCCAAATGCCCATTAACAATAGACTGGATAAAGAAAATGTGGCATATAAACATCCATGTCCCTTTTCAGGGACATAGATGAAACTGGAAACCATCATTCTCAGTAAACACAGGAACAGAAAACCAAACACCACATGTTCTCACTCATAAGTGGGAGTTGAACAATGAGAACACATGGACACAGGGAGGGGAACATCACATACCAGGGCCTGTTTGGGGGTGAGGGCTAGGAGAGGGATAGCATTAGGAGAAATACCTAATGTAGATGACAGGTTGATGGGTACAGCAAACCACCATGGCACATATATACCTACATAACAAACCTGCATGTTCTGCACATGTATCCCAAAACTTAAAGTATTATTACAAAATTTTAAAAATGCAAATAAGCAATACAACTAATTATACAACACTTACATTGTATTAGGTATTATAAGTAATAAAGATGATTTAATGCAGGCAGAAAGAGGTGCATCCGTGACCTGCAAATATGACACCACAATATATAATGGACTTGAGCATCCATGGATTTTTTTTTTAATTCATGGTAGGCTTAGAGCCAATCCCCATGGATGCTGAGGGACATCTGTATACCTGGAAATCTAGAATCTCACACACATGTTCAGGGCTGTGCACATGCCCAGGAAAGATCTGAGAAAACCCTAAGCTCTTACCTCTGACTAATTTTAAGGCTCTACACACACAAGCAGGAAGTGAAGGCTAAGGCAGAGTTGTAAACTGCCTACCTGAGCATGAAGGCAGGTCCCTCAGCATGCACATAGTCCCTCAGCAAAGGCTGGGGGACTTACCGGTTCCCGACATTTAAAAAAATACCTGTCCAAACATTGGCTGACCACTAAGACAGTGGAGCAGAGATTTCAGTGTTCACACATGTTGATGGATACAGACTTTACCAAATCAGTTAAGGAAAGTCACTAAAAATTGTTCTATAAATGAGCCAAACATGGCCTTTGTTTACTGGGTCCCAGATTATTTCTTCACTGCATGCTGAAATCCATTGGCACTAAATTCAAAGTTTTACATGTCAAATTATTTTTTAAACAGCCCAAACAAGCAAATTTTTAACCTCTTAAAGCCTGCTTGCTTTGCATATTCTGCAAAACCTCACCTTATAGTCACTACCCATTGATAAGGTAAAGTTCTGTGGTTGTAAGACCCAACCTACCATGGTTCTTTGGAGCCCTCTAACCGGAGATCACTTGCTGTGCTGCTGGGTGACAGCACCTAGACATATACCATCCTTTTTGAAATGTTTACTTGAAAGTATACGCCAACTAACAAAATGTCAATCAAAAACAGGAGAAATTGTGGTATAAGAGGACTAACAGTAAACATCCGAACCATTTAAACAAAGTCTAGCGATCAATGGAAATGTGATTCTCTCAAATAAGATACATAGAACGTTTAAAAAGAGAAATATTTCAAAGATACTTTTAAACATAAATCTGGGCCTAAAGCCATGGAAAATATTAATGGCTGAAGCATAGATTGTGCTGCACATCAGATATCAAGTCCTAATAATCCACTGCTTAAAATACATGTATGTAAAACAAAATAGATGACTTATAGGAGGATTCACATATAAACATTAAAACAAAACTCTTGATTAAAGTGTCAGCAAATTAAAGCCAGCAGTATACTTAAGAGCTTTTTAATCAGGTGCAGTTTGAGAATACAAGAATGGTCTAACAATAAGAAATGTGTCAATGATGTTTGTCACATGGGCAGATTAAAAGAGAAAACAATAAGATTTTGTCTTAAGACAGGGTTTCACTCTGCTGCCCAGACTGGAGTGCTGTGGTATGATCACTGCTTACTGAAACCTTGACTTCCCAGGCTCAGGTGATCCTCTGACCTCAGCCTCCCAAGTAGCTGGGGTTATAGGCACTCACCGCCACACTTGGCTAATTTTTTTTTTTTTTTTTTTTGGAGAGATAGGGTTTTACCATATTGCCCAGACTGGAATACGATTATGTCAAAAGGAACCTGATGAAATTTACTATCCATTCACAAAAGGAACCATTAGAAGTTCCGGAATTTAAAATTTTATAACACAATGAAGAATATCCCTCTCAAACTAAATTATGACAAAAATTCTAGAGGTGTTTTTGTTGAAGATACAGATCAGAAAAAATGTCTAACATTAATGCTGTGACCATTTTTGATGGTTTTAAATATGCCCACAAATTCTTCTAAGACTCACTTGGAAGCATATTCTCCAGCCAAGCCTGCAAATGACTTTCAGCCTCAGCCAACATCTTGTTGACTGCAACCTCACGAGAGAATCTGGATGAGAACTACCTGCTCCTGAGTTTCTGAGGTTCAGAAACAGAGATAATAAATTTTTGTTGTTCTAAGTTGTTACACTTTTGGAGTAATTTGTTACACAGCGACATTGAATGAATATTCCTTTGTTCAGAAAATGTCAAATCAATTAGATGATTCATAAAATTAATTATCACCATAGAAATGGAAAAGACAAAGAATCTTTTCTGAAGATTATATGGGTGGATGAATTAAAAATTTTTTTTTTGAGACAGGGTCTTTCACTGTTGCCCAGGCTGGAGTGCAGCAGCATAGATGGCTCACTAAAGCCTTGACCTCCTAGGCTCAAGTCATCCTCTAGCTTCAGCCTCCCCAGTAGCTGGGACTACTGGTGCATGCCACCACGTCTGGCTAATTTCTTAGACAAATTTTTTAGTAGAGATGGGATTTCAGCATCTTGCCCAGGTCGGTCTGAAACTCCTGAGCTCAAGCAATCCTCCAACCTTGGCCTCCCAAAGTGCTGGGATTACAGGGCTCAGTCACATGCCTGGCCTTAAAATTAAGAAGTCAAGATCTCTAAGATATATGTAAATATTTCATTGATCTTGGAACTGGTAAACAAATAAAAATACTGAAATATAAAAGCAATGGAAAAAAAAATCAAAGATGTCTAATATTTGTTAAGCACATACTATATTCTAACTAGAGTATGTATGTGGCAAAATACCACTAGGTATTCACCAGAATGGATATAACTAGACTATAACACTTAATGTTGGCAAAGATGTGGGACAATTGAGATTCTCATACATTGCTGCTAGAAGTGTAAAATGGGATGGCCAATTTGGACAGTTTGTCAGTTTCTTAAACACTAAACACATACCCACCTTAGATCCAGTAATTTCACTTCGAGGTGTTTACCCAGGAAAAATAAAAACTTATATTCTCAAAATGACTTGTATAAGAATATTCATTGTAATCGCAGCACTTTTGGAGGCTGAGGTGGGTGGATCACGAGGTCAAGAGATCGAGACCATCCTGGTCAACATGGTGAAACCCCCTATCTACTAAAACTACAAAAAATTAGCCAGGCATGGTGGTGCGTGCCTGTAATCCCAGCTACTCAGGAGGCTGAGGCAGGAGAATTGCCTGAACCCAGGAGGCGGAGGTTGCGGTGAGC
>NW_016107384.1:3094551-3119536 GCF_001604975.1 Cebus imitator
GCGTGCCTGTAATCCCAGCTACTCAGGAGGCTGAGGCAGGAGAATTGCCTGAACCCAGGAGGCGGAGGTTGCGGTGAGCTGAGATCGTGCCATTGCACTCCAGCCTGGGTAACAAGAGCGAAACTCTGTCTCAAAAAAAAGAATATTCATAGCAGCTTTATTCATAGTAGCCACAAATGGGACTCAGACCAAGGTGTCCATCAATAGGAGAATGATTGAGTTGATAGTCATAAAATGTAATAGTAACTAGCAGTGAGAAGGAACAAGCAATTGATACAGCAAAATGGATAAATCTCAAAAATATTATGCAGGAAGAAGCAAGACACAGAGGAGTACCAACTGTATGATCCCTATGATGTGAAGTTAGAGATGAGGCAAAACTAATTTATGGGTGGAAGGGGTAGAGGGGAGCAGAGTTTCATTGGAAAGTAACATAAGAAGCTTTCTGGGAGTGATGGTAATATTCTATATCTTGATGGGGGTTTGGGTTACAAAGGTGTCAAATTTGTCAGAACTCAGGGCATGCACTTAGGATTTGTGCATTTCATTGCATGTAAATTTTATCTTAATAGAAAGTATTAACTAATATTCATCTCTAGTTAAGAATATGAATACTAAAGTGTTTAGAAGGATGCATAGTGATATCTTCAATGTTTGGAGGGGTGAGTAAACATATGATAAAGCAATCATAGTAAAGCAATGATAGAGCTTAGGTGGTGTGCCAAAATTAACTTTGCTGTAGGTTTGAACATTTTTTAAGTTTGTGGGGTAAAAAAAAAGTTTTCAAAGAAATTCAGATTGTCAAAAATCAGGGTAGAATGCTGCATGTGTAATGTGATAGTTTAGAAAGAGTGAAAGAACACTAAAAGAAAAACCAATAGTTATCTTTGGGTGTTGTGGTCATGTGTAATTTTAAATTCTTTGTGATGTTTCCTTATGTTTTCTATACTTTCTACAATAAGCGTAAAAGGCTATTATCAGAAAAAAATTTATCCCATAAGATTTTAAAAATAGTTTCAACGAGGCAGATTTTAACTTGGAGCATAGAGAAACACTTTCTGAAACTACATGCAGCTGGAATAGACAATAGGAAGGTTTGCCATCTTCCAAGGACCCTGACCGAGGCTGGAAAACCACAAGTAGGAATATCTGAGAACAGGTTTGAACAGGCATGAGGGATTTTAGGGTGTCCTGAAATTTTGAGATTCAAATGTGAAACAAAGTGTTGTAAAAATGAAAAGGCCTCTTGCGTTTTCCTAATCTATTCCAAATTCAGTACTACTCTATGAAAATAAAGATACTTGATACTAAAACTAAATTCCTGGGCAAAAAAAGCAATAAAAAAAATTTTTTTTTTTAAAAAGCAGAAGCACTAATTTGAGATTTCCCCCACACAACAGACATACAACCTGGTTCAGTGTGTAATAGGAAAGTCCTCCTCAACATCCAGAGTTGTTTTAGCATCTCAGTTGTGCTGTAGGTGTGGTGGAATAGTATCACCTCCTATTTGCAAAGCATTTTTAGAGGAAGCAGAGCACTTCAACATGTATTATCTAATTCTATTCCAACCCCGAGACAGGCTCTGTAGTGGGAGACGGGCTTTCCCAGATACTGCAAAGCTGAGGGCAGTGAGACTGTTCAGGGACACCTAGGCACTGATTCTTCCCCCCCTGTGTGGAGGGTCCTTGTTGGTGCTGCATTTGCCTCAAGAACTAAGAGAGCTTGAGATTTGTAATCATTTCTTTAAAAACATGCAAAGTTAGTTCAAGTACATTTTTCTGGCTTTAGTTTCTTTCTCAACCCCTTCAGTGCCCCATCTGGAAGGAATGTTAATGTCTGTTGATGTCAGTGAAATGCCTCGTGTTGAGCCCAGCATTAAGGGAAAAGCTGAGCCATGGTGGGCTGCACCGGCCCACTTTACAGTGGGTGTGTGCATTTGAGTGCAGGAGCTTTCCCTGTCGATCAGGAATTTATCTTCAATGATGCACATGGATCCTATTGTCTATTTTTCTGTTTTAATTTATTTATTTTAGATGAGGAAATTGAAGTTCCAAGATTGGGTAGAAGGCCCAGGCCTGGAATGTGTGACATCAGTGCTTTCGATGGAACAGAAAGGAAAACAAAATTTGAGAGTATTACTCAAATAAGTTCCCAGTGAAATCTATAAAATCTTTAAGTTTGCCAGTTGATATAAAAAAAGAAACTAAAAAAAAATACAAATTAGCACTTCAAATTTAAAGTTTTAAACAATTCTGAATGTGGTAAAGTTGTCCCCGGCATTCTCAAAATGTTTCCTATGAGGTCAAGACCACATGCATCCAAGTTGAAACATTAGATGTTCTCTTCCTCACAAGTAACAGTGGAGAGCTTGAAGACCGAGCTCTGGCTTTGGCACTTTTGATTGACGCTTCATGTAGGCCAATTTTTATTTATTTATTTATTTTTTGTCCAAGACATTCTGGTTACCTTTCCTGTTCTTAAAGAGGGGAAAGGGGAAAATGCAACTAAGATAGGCCAATCAAGAGAGTTTAGAGTGATTGTACAAAATCCATGACCACAAATCAAATAATGATACAATAAATCACATCACAGTTTTGAAAAGCTCCTAATGAAAAACCTGAAGAGATGGAGGCAACAACATATTTCAGTAACCCAAATCTTTACTTTGAAAAAAGGTACGACTCCAAAGCTTGGAGAACCTTCAACAAAACTATTCAAAGCTAGGACCAGCATAGATGACATTTTTCATTGCATGCCTTCCAAGGTGCAAAAACACAATCCAATATACATATTTCTGTGTTTGACTAAGTTTGGTGAGGTAGAGTAAATCCCGTCTTGGCTGAGCCAAGGTCCCCTCATGTTCCAGCCCTGGATCTAAGAGGCTAAGTCCACCACAACAGTCCCATAGTCAACAGCAGTTCAAGCCATAGCTGCTTCTCCAACTTTTCAGGTTGCTACAGCCTTAACTAAGGACTTCCAGGAAACACACACACACACACACACACACACACACACACACACACACACATACACAAACTCAGAGGAGCAATGTCATCCCATTTTTCCAAATATTAAAGCCCAGCACCATCACCCAAAAATCTGCCTTTCCAGGTTATCTTCAAAACTCTACATGCAGCCTTTGACTAACTTCAGGTCAAGCCTGGCTGCTGAGTGAGGAGTTGCCTGGGAGGAGGACACCCTACACCACAGTGTCAGGACCTTCAGAAGCCTCCCTGCCCCTTTGCATTCATGTGCCCTCAATCCTTCAACTCCAGGTTGCCTGAAATTGTTCCATTAGAAGCTTATTTCTTGAGCTAGGCTTCTGCTAAAATATAATACCACCAGGGGAGTTAATAGCAACTTTCAACTCAGTGTCAAGATGTTTATCAGATTCCCTTATGAAGCAGGTTGTACGAAAGAACACTTTTTGCCCCTCCAGGAAAGTAGGAGGGGTGGAGAAAAGATTTCCCAAAGTGGAGGCTGGGAATATGGACACTTTGAGATTATACCAGTTTTTTCTGGCTGGTCTTGGTCTTAAGTGTTAAAATGCCCTTCATCCTCATCATGAAATCTTACCTACTTATCTGATAAACTATTCTAATCAAAAGCCACATCAAATTTGTACCTGCCCAATTTTTCCTCTATCTTGACCAAATACAGGAAACGAATTACTTCGTAAAGCACACAGAGACCAGCCAAAGCACTCTGCAAGTTGTGCAATTCTGTCCCAGGTCTCGGCTCTATGTATTCAGCAAGGAGTGCAAGAGAAACCTCATTCTTGTTCTCCCTCTCAAATGCACACACCCAGATTTTTTTGGTAGACTTGTGGACTTTAATTTTGCAATCTCCTCTTTTTGGGAACAAGCAGAAAATAGTAACACTCCATTTGCTTTGTACTTTTTCTAGTGATTTGTCCCCATATTGAGATACAATGGAACAGACTTTTAACTACAAAAATACAGAGAATCTCTCCTTTTCTTGTGTATACACACACAGGCTTATAAAAACCATGTGACCATGAATTGGTGGCCCATATAATCCTATTTTTAGCACAGGATAAAAAAATCTAAAGGCCAGGAGCAAGACCTGATTTTCCTCAATCAGCCAAGATATTGATTGGCACTACTTGGAACTAGACTTCTTCTATTTTAGACTTGTTTACTGAGTTATACTAACTGGAAACTTACTGTATTTTCTCTTTCTGAAGCTGTTTTAAAAGCAACCAAAGTAGATAGGTATATTATCTTTGCTAAGAGATGGTATGATGTTCTAACTATACTTATCACCGAGTTCAAGCACAGGATTTTTATAAAGTCTGTGCCACTTTAAAACTTAACTTCAAAAGCATATGAGGTAGACATGATAGTAAACTGTAAATGGAATTTAAAGGCAAATTCAATTTTCTTCTTAAAGCCATCATGAACTTCAATTCTGCTGGCCATATTTCATTTGTCACAGGATCTAAAACGAGTACATATTGTGTGCAATTGTGTAATGAAGTTGTCCTAAACTTTAATACATTTACTTTTGAGTGCCATTTACAGATTGTTTCTCTAACAAGCACAAGCTGATTTATTAGAGTTTAAAAGTGCATAAGGCCCTTATGAAGACTCTGTTTATAACTCAAGTACAGAGCACAGGAATTCTGGTCAAATTACCTCCTTTTGCTGCCAGCCTGGTCTCCTTCATTTCAGACAGGCTATAAATCAAAAGAATTGTACATTCCTTTTCAGTGAAAAGGAGAAATTCTTAAACTCTTGTATTTAGTGAATAACTGGTGCTAAACAGCACAGCTACATTTTTTAAGTGGATCCCTGCTTAGAATACGTAGATAACGTTAAGATCTGATTGGAGTGAAAAAAGGCACTGAAGAAGAGAAGTTCGATAATTGGAAGGCTGACCATCCTAAATATATACGCTACACAGCAGTAATCAATCGAGCTTCTATTCAAGGTCCCTGCAACTGCATGTTGTGTTTCCTGAACACTCAGTTCACAAGGATACAACTCTTCTCTGAATTGTTTTTTAATTTTTGAGGCAGTATCTCACCACCCTGTCACCTAGGCTGGAGTGCAGTGGTGTGATCACAGCTTACTGCATTCTCTACATCCCAGGCTCAAGTGATACTGCTACCTCAGCCTCCTGAGTAGCTGGGACCACCGGCATGCACCACCATACCCAGCTGATTTTTTAATTTTCTGAAAAGATGAGGTTCCGCCTTTGTTGCCCAGGGTGATCTCGAACTCCTGGGCTAAAGCGATCCTCCCACCTTAGCCTCCTCAAATACTGGGATGACAGGTTATGAACCAACATGCCCAGCCTCTTCTCTGAATTCTTACAGCATCCTTAAAGTGAGTCTAAACTCAGACTTCAGAGATCTGGCCAGTTTGTGTCAGGGTTGGGTCTACAGCCCAGGACTGTTCTCTTCTTACTAGGCCCTGCCTCAGTTCTGGGACGAGGTGGTCAAATATATAGCACGAAGTGAAAAACAGATCTGGAGGGTGAAGGAGGCAAATTCAAAGATGCCTGAAGTTTTGAAACTGAGTGGCTTACAAAATATGGGGAGGCCACATTAAAGGAAAGGTAATGAGTTTCAGATTAAACCTGCCGAGTTGAAAATGATGGCAGAACATCAAATCTATTGGGCCTGGATAGATCAAGATTCTTGGAATGATAAAGGCCAAAATCTCTGCAAAAGGCAGGAATGTATAGAATGATAGGTTTTAATCTTGTTGATGTAGAAGTTTAAAGCTTGATTCAGTGGTCTAGGTGGTGAGGAGCGTTGGCAGATGTGCCGAAGCCCGTAAGAGTGATGGGGAGGCAGTTCCAATGACTCTGCTTCCTCAGTAGCAACTGTGGCCTTTTCATTTGCAGCAAGCCTTTCCCAGACAATCCCACCCTATAGGTCAGGTCAAAGGTCAGCAAACTACAGCCTGCGGGTCAGTTCTGGCTCACTGCCTGTTTTTGGTCAATGCTGAGAGCTAAGAATGTTGTTTATTTTTAAGTGGCTGAAAAAATAATATTCCATGATGTGAAATTTAAATGAAATTCAAATTTCAGTGTCCATGAAATTTCACTGGAATGCAGTCACATTCATTTATATGTTGTGTATGGTTTCTTCACATTACAACAGCAGCGTTGAACAGTTGCAACAGAGACCATGTGGCCTGCAAAGCTTGAGATATTTACCATGGGGCTTTAAAATTTTGTTGATCTTTGTCTTAGGTGTTTAAAAGTTTAGGCATCTGAAGATGGCTTCTGATCCTTAGCATTCCCATCTGTCCATCCATTCATCTATGTACCCAGCTAGCCAGACATCTAATATTTATCAAGTGGGTACTATGTGAAGTTTAAAGAATTGCAAAACCAAATCTCAGCCCTCGGTACCAGTGTTATATAGTAGAAAGAATGTGGCATTCAGCTGGAGAAGTGTAGGTTGAGTATCCCTTATCCCAAATGCTTGGGACCAGAGGTGTTTCAGATTTCAGATGTTTTTGGATTTTGTATTATCTGTATTATACTTACCAGTTGAATATCCCAAATCTGAAAAATGAAAGTCTGAAATGCACCAATGAGCATTTCCTTTTGAGCATCATGCTGGTGCTCCGTAAGTTTTGGATTTTAAAGCATTTTGGATATCAGCTTTTTGGATCAGGAATACTCAACCTATACTTTGCTGGGTGGTCACGCATGCATTTTTAGTTTCCTTAGGTTCCTTCTCAGAGCCCTTTTCCTCAGGGACCCGCCTGGGGTTGGAAGAGGGATTAGTCTTTGATACAAGAGTAGACTGAAATGGCAGCTGTCAATTCAGAGATTCTAGTTAAGTGGAAAAGGAAGGTTGCTAAGATCGGGAACCAGACTGAGTTGGAGGGCTGCGGCTTTTGCCTGGCTGGTCAGGGCTCGTTTCTCCAGCTAGGCCAGGCACTTTTATCTTCTTCCATTTAAAAAACAACAACAACAGCTAGTCTAGGCGTGGTGGCTAGACCAGTAACCCCAGTGTGTTGGGAGGCTGGGGCCAGAGGATCACTTAGAATTTGAGACTAGCCTGGGCAACATAATGAGACCCTTTATCTACAAAAAATAATCAGGATTGGTGGTACACACCTATAGTCCCAACTACTCAGGAGGCTGAGGCAGAAGGATCTCTTGAACATAGGAGTTTGAAGTTATAGTGGGCTATGATCACCCCACTGCACTTCAGCGTGGGTGACAGTAAGACTCTGTCTCTAGGGGAAAAAAAAATCATAAAAACTAAGAATGTTATGGCTACATTGCTATGACTATCAACTAGTTTGAGCTCATGTTTTTTCTGATTTGAAAAAAATTAGCAGCCATGAAGCAGGATGGGTTCATGTCCTTTGCAGGGACATGGATGAAGTGGGAAACCATCATTCTCAGCAAACTAACACAGGAATAGAAAACCGAACACCACATGTTCTCATTCATAAATGGGAGTTGAACAATGAGAACAAATGGACACAGGGTGGGGAACATCACACACTGGGGCGTGCCGGCTGTCGGGGAGGATAGGGGAGAGGTAACACTAGGAGAAATAGCAAATGTAGATGACGGTTTGATGGGTGCAGCAAACCACCATGGCACATGTATACCTATGTAACAAACCTGCATGTTCTGCACATGTATCCCAGAACTTGAAGTATAAAAAAAATTAAAATTAACATGTCTGTGGTCTCCTAAGAGTACTGTGTGCCATAGGCATTCTGCCTACTATGCTTAACTGGATAAGTCTGCCTGTGTAGGAACTATAAAATGCAGTCTTCTGGTGGAGAGGGACCCCCTGCCAGCTCAGAAACATGGTTCCTGTGCCTGGGAGCTTGGCATAAACACCTCCCATGAAGTCCTGAGTTACAGTTTCCAGATCTGTGAACTGCATTAATGTCTCCTGCTTTTAGTTAAGTACCAATATGTGGCTGGTTTCCTCAACAGACTTTATTGTTGAAAAAAAAAAATCTTTGGTAATAGAAGTCATTGATGGAATTTAGATTTCTCATCAATAAAGATGATTCTAAGTATATATTACAATATGTATTGCATGTTCATATATTTTGGATGCATCACTACTGGAGTAGCACCATAATATACTTTGGATCTAAGTTTCTAATAGTTTCACATATGAAAGACAACTTGGTTCCGAACCAAGTACGACCCATGTAGACACTAACCTTGTCCCCACTTTGTATATATAATTTTGGTATGTACTTTGAAGAGCAGAAATCTGAGTCCATTTTTTTAAATTCCCCATAGAAAATGCTATCTTTTTACTGGGGGGAAACAAAGAATGGGGAGAGTATTTTTGATATCATTTTTTTATTCAAAGCAGTGGCCCTATTTTGGCTGCAATACTCTGAGATGGGATCTTCTAACACTCTGCATCCTGATTTGCCGACACTCCAAAACTCTGAAACACACAAGTATCTGTGCGCTGCAGCAAGGGCTGTTGCTGCACAACCCCCGGCCCACTCTGCCTCAGCCTTGACTGTTTACCAGCAGGGAGTGCATTTGCCAAGCCCCTTGCTCCCCTGCTAATCTCCCACATCCCCACTTTGTTTCTGATTGATTTCTTGGAAAAGCTATTTCAGGATGTGAACAGTTAAGGAAATATGGGGTCAATGTGGGACAGTATTTTGGCTTCCTCCAAATGTATACCAGGCTTCAGGGAAATAGATCCCTATTACACTGTTAGCAGGAGTACAAATCATAGCCATGGATTTGAAATACCATTTAGAAATGTTGTTATAAGCCTTAAAAGTGAGTAAGTGCTTCTTTTGACCACAGTAATTCTACTTTTTTTTTTTTTTTTTTTTTGAGATGGAGTCCTACTCTGTCACCAGTCTGGAGTGCAGTGGCGCAATCCCGGCTCACTGTAACCTCCACCTCCCAGGTTCAAGTGATTCCCGTCTCAGCCTCCTGAGTAGCTGGGACTACAGGCATGTGCCATCATGCCAGGCTAATTTTTTATATTTTAGTAAAGACGGGGTTTCACCATGTTGGCCAGGCTGGTCTTGAACTCCTGACCTCGTGATCCACCCACCTCGGCCTCCCAGAGTGCTGGGATTACAGGCGTAAGCCACCACACCTGGCAATTCTACTTTCAAGAACATGTCTCGGGCTGGGCACAGGGGCTCATGCCTGTAATCCCAGCACTTTGGGAGGCTGAGGCGGGTGGATCATGAGGTCAAGAGATCAAGACCATCCTGGCCAACACGGTAAAACCCTGTCTCTACTAAAAATACAAAAATTAGCCAGGCGTGGTGGCACATGCCTGTAGTCCCAGCTATTGGGGAGGCTGAGGCAGGAGAATTGAACCCAGGAGGTGGAGACTGCAGTGAGCCTAGATGTACCACTGCACTCCAGCCTGGCGACAGAGCGAGATTCCGTCTTAAAAAAAAAAATCTTGGACATATGTAAATAGTTTTGTTTGGGGTTGGTGACAGTGAAAATTCAGAAATAGTCTGTATGACTAATAGAATACTGATTAAATAAATGATATTTCCATAGTAAAATACCATATAGCCATTAAGATAATGTGATATCTAAATACATAGAAAATATGAAAAATAGTGAAAAGTAGAATAAGATTTCTGTAAACTAGTACATACAGCATTATCTCAAATTCATTTTAAAATTTAATATATGTATATTTATGCATAGAAAAATATGTAGTACAATATTAATGGTTATTATCACTGGCTGGTGAGATTATGGGTTATTTCATCTTTCCTTTGTGTATTTCTAACTTTATTTTCTACAATGTACATTGATGCTTTTGTAATCAGAGAAATACAAATGTTTTACTTTAAAATGCAGCATCTGCACAGAAGTGGAAAGCTGCACAGAAGTGGAAAGCAGCTAGGTCTTCGTCCCAAGCCAGAGAGGAGATAGTTGTGGTGAAACACTGTACCTTCCCACCATCTTCAGCATGGTATTTCTGTTAGGAACAGTTTCGGCTATGAGTAACAGAAAGGTCAACAGTTGAATAGACTGTAGCAACATTAATTATTTACCCATCAGGTCTGGAAGTAGGCAACTTTAGGATTGCCTAGAGATTCTACTGTTACCAATTTCCATCTTTCTACTCTGCCATCCTTAGTGTTGGATTTTCATCCACATGTTCCCACATGGTCTCAAAATGGCTGCACTCTCACGTTCACATTCAAGGCAAGAGGAAGGAGGAGAGGGCTGCACTAGAATGTCTGGAAAGCAAGCCTTTCTGGGGCAAAGGAGAGGGTGCTTGGGTATAGCTATTGTATAAGCCAATCAGAAATGTTGGCCACAGGTGAACAGGCACTATTTTGTTGAGAATTAACATAGGCTGATTATTATTTTCCTCATTCCAGCTTTGTTAGTCTTGTAGTTAGTAAAAAAGTTTTTCCATGATGTTGGCAGAGTTGTTAGTTTTAATGTGAGGTTTTCTTTGCCTTTAGGGGAGTTGGGAGTGAATACATCAGAGTGTGCTATGCAGAAGACATTTGAAATGGAGTTACTTGAGTTTTCAAACATTCACATCCTTTATCTCATATGAGAATATAAGGTAAGTATATATGCTTAATAGGTAAGTATAAAGCTATTCTGCAAACTTTACATATGATGAAATTGAGAACAAGAGACTATTAATAAATGATAAAGATGACAGGTGATCACAAGTCAATATATTTGTGATACCCAAAGATAATTAGCAATGAGCTAGGCACAGCACAGCAGTCCTTATTACTTGTTCTAGGTCAGATACGTCACTATTGAGTTTGTTTCCACAACCTAGTCTAACAGTAAAAGAGCATTTCAGAAATAAAAGATACAGTATCCAGAACACATTTTGGGAATATAAGAGCTTCTTTGATTTCACTGTGGATGCAATCATCTCGACCCCTGCCTTTCTCTGATGTGAATATTCCCTTAAGTAATTTAGCCTTATTTCCCTTTCTGTAAAATGGGGGTTATTTTGTATACTGTTTGTCTTGCTGAGTTATTTGTATTAATTTGTTAATATGCATAAAATGCTTTTTGAGTTGAAAAGTGCTAGGCATTACTATTCGTTCTTCTGATGGTGTATTTAGTGTATAATGGTTAAACCTCTAAAACAAAACACTGATAAAAGGTTGAAATTCTCTCTGCAATAGGTATCACTTAGCTGATGATGTTGCTAGCTAATGGCCATGAGTCTATTTCAGTGTTCGCTCAAGTGAAATGAATCCAGAAAATAAAAATTAAATGCATTTCACTTAGAAGTGTACAAATTTAGTGATAGAGTTTATCTGACCTGCAGGTTTTGAACATTCAAGCAGCAAGATTTTACATTGTGTCAATATCACCTCTGCTTTATTATTTAATTCATTCTAGCTTTATAATTCTGCTTACTGCTTTCCCATTATTTCCTACCGATAACTATTGAATGAATTATTCTTCATATGTGTTGGAACATTTATGAACTGCCTCTCTGCACAACCTAAACCCCTTTCTCATGCTTAACCTTATATACTGCAATGAAATTTTTCCCAGTAGTTTCGTGGGTATACATTTCCTCCCTAACTACCAGAGGAGAAGCTACCTCCTTTACACTCATTGTGAATTGGAATGAAACTTATTAATGCAACAAACAAAATATAACCTTCTGTGTTTACATAAAGAGACAAAAAACATATTACACAAACATTACTTAATATTTTCAAAGCATTTTTTAATCTATTCATTTGATTTTCACTGGGATGGTATTATTCCTATTTAAAAATCTGCACTGTATATGTATATACAACTTTTTCCTTGCCAAAGGGAAAAAAATTCTGTAATTATGATTTATAAGGTCTTTAGAGAAACATGAAATATTTTCATATCACTTTCATTTTTTACCCATGCTCAAAATAACAAGATAGGAATATTTAAGAGAATGCAGGCCAGAGAAGCTAAAGGATATGCCTAAAGTTACATGCTATTTGGTAAACAGAATGAGACCAAAACTTCAGGGAAGTCATTCTACATTGGTAGATATATCTGAGGTGGACATTCTTCTTCAGTGGCAAAGAAGCCTAGAGGAACCGAAGGGTCTTTAAAAAACACTTTTTCAAGCACTGGAAATCATCCTATCAGCGATCATTAAGCAGCCCCCAAGCCAAGCACAATCTCTTTATAAAAATAACCAAGGCCTACTCTCTACCCTTCAGTGATTTTGTGACTTGTAGGTGAGACACACATTTTCATAAGTTCGTGAGAATCAATGGAGACTGTCCTTTGGGAAATCTGATAAAACTACATTTCACTGTGCTTGTTCAGCCTATGGGAGTGGGGATGGAAGCAGGAAGCACAAAGGAGTAAGACGACCTTTATGAAGAGTAAATCATATCAATGAATAGAAATAAAAAGACGACACCAATAACTTTATGTAAAACTCATCAGCACTTATTTCACTAGATTGTAATTGTCTGTCATTACCACCAAACACTGAGCTCCTCATTGCCTTAAACCATTTTGTAGCAGAGACTGCTAGTTGGACACTGAAATTCATTCTCTCATTCCTCCTTAGCACCACAAACCTGACTTTTGGCTGGATAAGTGGCACCAGAATTAAGTCTATGTCTCCCAGCCTTCCTTGCAGCTAGGTATGTGACTAAGTTCTGGCAAACAGGATACAAGCAGAATTGTTGAGAGTTCTGAGAAAAACTCCTTCAATCTTTCATCCTGTAGCCTGGGATACAGGTGGCAGCTGATGTTTCACCAACAGTTTTGGACCACAAGATAACCTTGAGGGTGAAAACCAACATGGGACATAAATGACATTGAGTTTGATGATTCTTTGGAATCATCCTGAGCCAACTTCAGTCTTAATTTGCACAAAAGAATAAACCTGAATGTGTTTAAGCCACGTAGTTAAGTTTCTGTCGATAGTGGCAGAAACAAAGCCTCACCAATACACATCACATCTGTGTATTCCCAACAGAGAGGATGGCACCTACACTGATAGTTGCTCAAAATATTTGCACTTTAAATTTAATTACTTAAACCTACCTTATTTTGAGAAGAATTAAATACAAGGTGCTAAATGGCTGTAACAGTTGAAATTACACTAACTTACCAGGGAAGAGCACAAAGACAAGCCAGGAAAACAAATGCAAGAATGGAAAGTCAGTCCTCAAGATATAAAACCTTAGACTTAACACAGAGAAATGTAAAGGCAACATCACTCCTTTGCTAAGAAAGAAAACCTGGTAACATGATTTAAAAAGTATCTTAAGACATAGAAAACAAAATAAAAAATTGGAAGTAAATAATTGGCTTTACATATGAGTTGCTAATACATTAAAGGACAAAAATCAGACTTAAAATGATGGTTCAGAATTGATCTATATCAAAGCAGGGAAGGATTAAGCAATGTATAAAGGAATAAGGTTTAATTGACTCACAGTTTAGCATGGCTACGGAGGCCTCAGGAAACTGATAATCATAGCAGAAGGTGAAGGGGAAGAAAACCACCCTCTCCACAAGGCAGTAGGAAGGAGAACTACCCCGGAAAGGGGGCGGAGCTCCTTATAAAACCATCAGGTCTCGTGAGAACTCGCTCACCATTATGAGAACAGCCTGGGGGAAACGGTCACCCATGATTCAATTACCTCCACCTGGTCTCTCCCTTGACAGGTGGGAATTATGAGAATTATGGGGATTACAAGTCAAGATGAGATTTGGGTGGGAACACAAAGCCTCACTCAGGGAATCTTGTGCAAAATAGGTGCTGGTAACTATGATTTATTCAACAATCACTGACAGCAATTTTTCTGTGCCAGGCACTGCTCTAAACACTTATAAATTTAACTCACTGAATCCACATTATAGCCTTATGAGGCAGTTATTGTTTTTATGTCCATTTTTTAGATGGAAAACTGAAGCCCAGAGAAATCCCATTACTTGCCCATGATCATATAGTAGGTGGGGGTGCAGGATTTTACCCAAAGACCAATATTTTTAAGATGAAAAGTGTTGGGCATTATTATTAGTTCTTTTAAATTATACTTTAGAGTAGAGACGACTGATGGGCAGACCAGCTTCTTGGCTCCTTTAAATCTACTTCACGTTTTGAAATGATGGAGAAAGAGGGAGAATCTGGAAAGGGCCCAGAAACTGATTAAAAGAAAAGTCATAGGATGAAAAAATGGATCCCTGAGGAAAAGGCAAAGTTGCTATGTTTTAGAGAAGAGAAGATACCAGTGAATTTCAACCTCCAGTGATAGTGTGGTCAGAGGAAGGACAGAACTACTTGATTGTGATAGCTATAAAGGAAGGTGTTGGAATCTGTGATCCTGATGGTTCTTAAAATGAGGATAGATGGTGTAAAATATATCTGTAGCAATATGGATGGAACTGGAGTTCATTATGTGAAGTGAATAAGCTAAGCATAGGAAGACAAAGATTGCATGTTCTCACTCATATGAGAGCAAATAAAGTGGAGTTCATAAAGGCAGAGTAGATTGGTGGTTATCAAAGGCTGGGAAGGGCAGAGAGAAAAGGGTATGAAGAGACTGATTAATGAGTACAAATATACAGTTAGACTCAGTGTTTGATAGATCGGTAGGGTGACTCTGGTGTACATTTCAAAATAGCTGTTACATTGGTGCAAAAGTAATTGCACCATTTTGCCACGACTTTTAATGTGATATTAAAATCACATTATATTACTTTTCAGGTAATGGCAAAATGATGTGATAAAAGTAATGACCAATCTAATAGAGAATAATTCGAATGTTCCTAGGAGAAACATAAATGTTTAAGTTAATGGATATTTCAATTACTCTGATTTGATCTTTACATGTTATATGAATGCATCAAAATGTCATTTATACCCTGAAAACACATATATCTATTATGTATCAATTTTAAAAAGATTAATTCAGAAGATTTTATAAGATATTTATATCACTTCTTTCATATATATTCTTCTGAATTGATACTTATAATTCACATAAGTATATGTAAATTTTGAATGCCTTCTCTGCCTTTCTCTCCTTGTCTTCCTGGAGACACTTATTTTCCATGATTTCACTCCAAGAAGATTTTCTGTTGACACTCCCTAACCTTCACTCTGTCTCTTCCCAAGTGCAGTTGACTCGGGGCGGCGGGGGCGGGGGGGCCTTCAAAATGTTTAGCCGTTTTAGACACTTGTATTTGAGCTGTTTTCCCACTGTGTTTGCAACTATTTGTTCACAAGCACACAGCCCTCTAACAAGCTATGAGCTTCCTACAGCAGAAGCCACCCAGCATAGTGATAGGCACATGCTTGGCACTGAAGAAAAACTTGCTGAACGAAAAAATAAATGACCAATTGACTAACCATATGCTATAGGAGGACTAGTGTATCCAGAGGGGGCAATATCATTTTACAAATGCATCTTGAAATTTGACCATGATGATGTGAATACACAGATTCCACTGTCCAGGAACAATATCAGAAATAGAAGCCAAAGCAAAGTGTTAAGAAAATAGATGACGTGTTACCAATTATTTTTTTCTTTTGAAAAGTCACCTACTAACCTTGCAAGAGGCATCATTGTTGATTTATTGAGCTTTGCCCTCGAAAAGGTAAAGAAAACATCCTTTGCGCACTACTCAAAACAATAGGAAGATGAAAAGCAGTGGGAAATTTGACCTTGCTCTTCAGTTTCCTTTAGAATTTTTAGCAGATCTATTGTGAAGCCTTAGTAGTCTGGCTCTGACCTCTGTGTACCCCAATGTCAGGTCAGCTTGGCACATGGCTTATGGATTAAACCCCTTGGACCATCCTATAGCCTGAGCTTTAACTGGTCTCAAGAACATGCACCCAAACCTGCATATTCTTTTCTTTTGCTTTACAGGGGATGGGGGCTCCTTTTTAAACTGAAGCTTTAAAAGACAGTAGCTAGAATTTATGCTGAAGTGGAGTAACAGGCTTTGGAGCTGAGCAGTGTCCTAATGCAGGTGAAAAGCATGTATTGATTACTTAAAGAAAGTTAAAATAAAAGCAATTTTTCTCCCCATTTCGGCACATTGCAGCTTTTGGCCTATCCACTCATAGCTAAAAAAGCATTCTTTCCTGATAATCAAGCTTCAGCTGTCTGAATTTCAGGCTGAGCCTCTCCTCCTGAGCTCTGCTGAAGAGCTGCTTTAATTAACCATTATACCACAGATGTTATTGATTTTTTTTTTCAAATCTGGTTGAAACATCATTGTGCTGGATCATGGCCAAAACTAAGGCCTGAATTTGTGTGTGTGCGCTGCTTTTACTCCTTCTGCATACCTTATTAGTCTCCATGTCTGTTAAGTGCAATCCTTAGTATTAACTCAGAAAATATAGAATTGATTTTTAGCCTAGCAGCCGTGATCTAAGGGCTCCTAATTTGAAATCTGAAAACCTCAGTTGCTGAGGAAGTCTTTCTGCTGTTACTCTACACTTCCTCGAAGTAAGCTTTTTATTCTTTAATGTAAAAAAGAAATCTCCCTCAGCCTTTTACTTCTTTTTCTTTCACACACATACATTTGGAAGTTTCAAGGGAACATGAACATCTCTTTGCATTTTGAACGTATTTGTCGTGAAAGGCCCCAGAGCCTTATTCTTCCCTGCCCTACATGTTTGACCTGCAATGTAGCTTGTATAAGATTTTGAAATTGAAGTGTCTTTAACACTTTCCATATTTTGAAGGGAAATTTGGAAGAACTTGAGCAGCATTCACTTTGCACAAATTGCAGGATATCAGAAACAACGGGGCATCTGCATTCCTTTTACAATCCACCTTCCAGTGGGATGATAAACTCAAGGACCAAACAATCACAGTGGGTTCCTAAATTCTGATAAGGTTTCTGTGAGTTTAGTGATACGTTCTTTAAATGTAATTTGAAGCTTTTAAAATATTGTAATGGCAGCTCTTGACCTTTAAAAATCACATGGAGCAAGAGGTGGTGAAAAATGTTTATTTACTCTGCATTAGTGGCTAACCTCCTGTTTCTTCCTAGAACCAGTAGTTCTTTTATACTCGGGAACTCACGCATGTCACCTCCATTCTTCCAACACGAACCAGACAGGCCCACTTGAGCTGGAGAAACAATGGCCTGAGCCAGTCCTATGCCTCAGTGCGAAACAACAATGCAGAACTCTTGACGAATTCTGGCGTCGAGAGTGGAATACTGCAGTTCAACATGTCTGCTGAACAGAAGTTGGAAAAAGAAAAGATCATCTTGTAAACAATTAATTAATGTTTGTCATGAATTATCATTTTTACTTCCTTCTCAAGAGGCTCAAAGGGAATAAAAAAGCATTTTTGCAGGTGGTGGCATTCAAACTAAGGGCAATCAAAGGTTTGAGAGCTGAGGCACAGCACTCTGAGTCTCTAAGGGTGAATGGTGCTAGGATTAGAGCACAGCAGGGGGTTGAGGGCTTCAGGTGTGAAGCTTAATGTTTGTGATCAGCAAAAAAAGTCTTGAATTTATCTAAACTGCTCTTCTGCTAACAGTACTTCTAGCACATAAATGTTCTGAAACTGACAAGTGTTCTCATTGCTCTTCTAATGCAAACATGATCTGCATTTGAAAGATGCATCCCTTTTGCCTAATTTAGAATGTGCATCACAAAGAGCGTTAGATGATGACCCCACAAAGAGATACACACACACACACACACACACACACACACACATACACACACACACACACACACACACCCCATGCATGCAAACTGTCTCTTTCTGGCCTGGATCTTCTCTGAAGCTTGCAGCAAGGATCCTGCAGGATTGTTTTTCTCTAAATTCCTAAATCAGAGGTTGAGAACTAGGGCCTCAATAGCCATCTGACCAGCGGATTCTTCTGATCTTCTACATGAATAATTCCTTTTAATTTAGTTTGGATAATTGTCTAGAATTTATCATGCTGCATTTTTCATTTGCTATCTTCCCTCTGCTTCTTCAGCCTCGACTTCTATCAGTAGCAAGATATTGAAGAGTATCCAATATATGTAAAAATTTTAAACACATACCATCAATATTAAAATTTTCTGAGGAATTATGACTCATGTTTGCAACCCCTAGAACCAATGGCAGGCATTGTTGATAGTAGTTGCTAAAGTCCATATAAATACATCTGATAGTTTAATGAATCCTCTCCATAATCAAGAGCTGAACTCTAATTAAATACTCCTTTTCTTTCTGTATCATCAATAGAGGTCACCTACTGGGAGAGCTCTAAAAGGAAACACTAAGTTAAAGGTTATGAGTTATCACTTCATGAAAATGAGTCATAGGCAAAACTTAGAAGGACCAAGATGAATCTCAGCCTGAGTTACTTTTTAATCTAACCTTCCCAAATTCTCCCCTATCCTGTAGTACCCATTCATTTTCTTTTCTGCACTCACATTTCCTCTTCCCTTTAGTATTCACTTGACATCATGCAATAAACACAGGTTCTTGGGGCACAAAGCCTGGAGGCCCGAGGGATCCATGATGACAAAGGAAACGTAGGCACAAACTTGCCTCCTTTTGCCTTGACTCTTTTGAAGCTAGTAAGTTGAGTGGGTCCTCTGAGGTTTATGGTCACCATCCTAGACCATGTTGTGAGGTTTTCCCTTGAATCCAAGCATGTAGTACAAACACGTGGCTTAAACTTAGGAAAAAGCCCCCAGAAGCTAGAGAAGAGTTTGGGTAAAATGGGACAAACTAGAATATTATCAGGTCAGGGACATGAAAGGAGACTTAAAAAATTTAGAAGAGGAAAGGATCTGGGAGGAAACAAGCCGAGCAGAACCCCTGAGACGGAACAGACAGAAAAAAACTCCTTTCATAAATTCCTGGAGGCTCCAGTTTGTTAACATCTAAAAGTGGATAAAAGGACTTACCAGAAAAAATAACTTAGTTTCTTAAAACTACTAAAACTCTTCAAACCTAGACATCTACTTTAGTATTTTCTTTGCTTCCCCATTTTTTGTTAAGATGTTAAAATCCTTTTTTTGTAAAGATGTTAAAAGCCAAATGCCAACTGCTGTAGAATTATGTAGAAAAAAAAGCAGTGAAAAGAAAGTAGCAATGGATGTGATGAAACTGAAAAAAGTGGAGTTCGTGGCACCCTGTACCCAAAGGTACGCTCCAGACTTACAGCAGGTACACTGGTGTTGTTTTTAAGTCCCAGGATTCTGGTCCTTGGTTAGGGTGTGTGGCTCTGCCTGGTGGTCTACCCTCTTCCACATTGTTCTCTGAACCTGCCTAGTCTTCCCTTGCTCCCTTGCTGAACAATGCTCTGCATGTGGCATTGTATCCAGGACAGGTCATAGGTTTGGGGGAAAGGAAATTCACCTTTCTTCCCTGCCATGTGCTGCTCTTAATTAATTCTTACTTCTTTGGATGGTTAAGCTAGCACCCACTGGGGCTTGAGGGGAGTGGGCTGAAAATGTTCCAAATGAGTGAAAAATTGAAAGCCTATGTGGCTTTTATTGGTATTGGATCAACTGGTCTAGATTGAACTGGAAACGTTTTACTGTAGGGTGAATTTTACAAAATTATAAACATTTAGCTTTAAAATAAATGCATTGATTAATCCAGTCATTACAAATATGTGCAAAGATGGTATCAGCCTGGTACACTCCCCCTACCAGGAAAGACACAGATTGAAACATAGATGGCAATGGTTTTCACATTCTTTTTCTAAATGTAAACAATTAGAATCCTCCAAGTGTTTAGCTGCAAGTTGCATTAACCCAAAGCAATAAGGAAGGGTTTCAAGGAGTAAAACCAAATAATTTTAAGGAGTATTACTTAGAAATACTTCTTTCTTCTACAGCAGAAAAACTGAATTTTGGTGGTGGGGGTGGGGGGAGTCCTCCTATAAATTGCCAATGAACGCCTCCCCCAACCACCCAAGAAAGAGTTGATGATGAAAATTGAAAATTGTGACCACTTGAACGGCTCTACTGGTTGGGTCTGTCTTTTCCAAAGGGACTGCCCTTTCTAGGACTTCTGCCTGCGTGAGAGGTCCCACCCACCCTGCTACTATTCTAAGGAGACCTGTCGAACGCTCCTTATTTTGCTTCCCTCCCACTCCCCCCATTATGCCACCACTGTGTGCTAGTGCTTGAAATTAATCAAGGGCCCCTTCTGGGAAAGGGATTCCTCTTTGCGAGAAACGGAACTGGACACTTCTCTGCCTTCCGCGCCCCCTCGCCTTGCCAGCCCCTGCTCCCCAAAGATCCCCAGACAAAGCCCCAGGACTCCCGACGCTCGCGGAAGCTGCGAGGAGCCGCAGACCTGCCCTTGCCAGACAGCTGCTGTTTGAACCCAGTTCTGACCGTAAAATCAAAAGTGGGTCCGAGGGAAGCGGTAAACACTGTGCAATGAGCCTTTTGAAGGCAGCTGATGCCTCATTTGGGGTGACATGTTGTGGCTGATGAGTGTGGATGATGTGGGGTTTTCGATAAGTGCCTCATCAGTATCCTCATCATGCTCGTGTTGCTCCGCCGCGGCGTGTGCCCTGACTTGATTGTAATTGCCCGAATCTGCTCCCGCTGCTCAGGCGCGCACAGTAATATGCAATAAAACAGCAAGAAGTGAATGTTAACCATCTGAGTTCTGACACGGCGGCTCTGCAGTTCAAGATCTCCATTAAGCCCCGGGGAAAAAAAAAAAAAAGCCTATAAGAAAGAAGAAATCGGAAAATTCCCAGGGTCTCCTTCTGTGATCCAAGGGAAAGTCCAGAAATTAAGGAGCTGTTTAGGCTTCTTAGGTCTTCACAGGTAGAAACTAACAGGTAGTTTGCTAGTACTAATTTATTTATAATTAATTTTTTGACATCCCAGGTGTCCCTGCCCTTGCTGCTTAACTCTAATAGCAGGCACCGCTGCCGCCCTTGCCCAGGTGTGGCGGGTGGGCCCGGTCGTCAGGGGAGGCAGAGACTCTCCTCGCCCTAGTCTGTCAGTGTCCTGCGTCGGCCTTCGGTTGTTTCAGGTGCTAAATGTGTAAGATCCAGCTTTTCAGCGAACTCCAAGAGGCAGACACCTGAAGCATGGTTTCATCAAATCACTCACTGCTTACTGGCTTGGTTTTCAACTTCGCTAAAGTGAAAACCAAGCAGAGTGACCTAAATGGTCTCTTCCGTTCTTTCCACAATGTCCACGCACCTACGGAGGCCTCCTTCCATACTCTAAAATTCAACCTACTGGTGTCAGGGACATCGGGAGAACCAACTCCTGAAAAGTGAGCTGGTCCCCACGACTGTGCATTTAGTCTTTAACTGTAGGAAGAGAAAGCCTGTCTGGGAAAGGAGAACTGAGGTGTGCGGGGAGCGATCTCTTTCCCTTCTCAGCTGAAATATTTTAAATGAGCGAGGAGGGAGGGGAGTGAGTGCAGTTTATTAAAAAAAAATTAGGTAATTTTCTTAAGTAAAGTTAGACTTTGTACAGTCTGGATTTCAGTATAGATCTGATGATAAATGTGCACACTTGAAAATCTAATTTCCATATTATAAACCTACTTTTCTTAGCCTTATCCTCTCCCCTTTTTTTCCCTGGAATGAATCATAATTGCTTATCCTTTTGTAGGTAACAGCTACTATCCAACTCATTGTCTACTTAGGAGCATTTCTTAAAGCATCTCAAAGAAAATACCATATTCTTCGCGGTTTCCTGTTAATTGAGTTCTTTGGGAGCCAGTGGCCGTGGTAACTTTAGAAGAGATTTTAATTACATATGGAAACCTTTACCATTGTTTTTCATTTTAAAGGGAGTAGGGTTTGCTCAAAAGTGTTCTTTTTTTCTTTTCCCATTTCTGGTAGCAATGTCTTTTCAGAACTTTACAAATGCTGTTTGTTTGGACTCTGGGTTTCCTTCTTGGAAAAAAAAAAAAAAAGCCTCACATCTAAAACTAATCAATTCAGCCTGCACTCCCACTTGGAAGTCCCTATACAGATGGAGTCTCATTAACTGTTTGAATATCTGTATCAGTAACTGTTCAAGAGAAATAATTCCAGCCCACATGGATAATTAATGAAACCATTCATAGAAAAAGACATCTTTTTTTTTTTTTTTTTTTTTTTTTGAGTTGGAGTCTTACTCTATTGCCCAGGCCAGAGTGCAGTGGTGCGATCTCGGCTCACTGCAACCTCTGCCTCCCTGGTTCAAGTGATTCTCCTTCCTCAGCCTCTCGAGTAGCTAGGATTACAGGCATGAACCACCATGCCTGGCTAATTTTTGTATTTTTAGTAGAGGCGGGGTTTCACCATGTTGGCCAGGCTGGTTTCAAACTCCTATCCTCAAAGATCCTCCCACCTTGGCCTCCCAAAGTGCTGGGATTGCAGGTGCTAGCCACTGCACCCAGCCAAGACCATCTCTTATAGTAACTACCTGGCCTTGCTTAGCAAACAGGTCAGGTTAAACTTCCTCCTGATTGGGCTAGCCCTTCCTAAAATCAGCCAGAAAGCTCCTCTTCATATGTAACAAGTGACTATATGTAACTGCCTCCCTACAACTGCTGCAGGCCACCAGGTCTTGCCTAAATTTCTGGTAGGTTCAACCTGAATCTTGGGTGGACACAAGACAAGAATGAAACTACCCTGTGGCTGGTACCCTCAATAATGCCTTTCTCTTCACCCCAAGGACATGCCTGTCTTTGATAATGATGTTCTTATCCATCATGTGTTACAAGATTTAATCCTGAGTGTTGGGATCAAATTCCCATGTGGGGTTATCCCATTCCAGCTTTAAAAATTGCTCCCTGAAAATTCAGGTAGAGAAAGTCTTTCCATTTACTTCCTGCCTTAAGCAGGTGTGCAGTGTTAGCAGCACTATGTTTTCACACAGCTGTTGCTTTTTATCCACGAAGTGGCTGCATTTCAGAGGTCGTTGCTTCCAGAATAGAGTTCTGGCCTTCTAATTAACTTGGCATTCTATTGCACGTTTATAGAAGATGTTCGCTAACAGGTGACATACAAATGAAGGATTTTTAATCTTTTAAAGACAGACACATTAAATGAACACAATTTTAAAATCGAGTTTTTAAAAAGCTAAAACAATAATAATTGTATCGGAAAAGCAAAAATGGATAAATAATTTCAGTGAAAGTGTGAGGACCCTAAATCAGTGTGCTATAATTGTGCACTCTGGGAGGAAAAAAGATGCTAAACCAGGAAATATTATCAAATGCAGCCAGGACCCTAGCAAGTTTCTTCGCAGAAACTGATGTTTGTGTCTTCTGTTTAAAATCAAGTGTTGAAGTTTAAAGAATGTATGAAGAAGTAATTATAGGTAATTTAAAATATCTATTGGTACACAGAAGGTTTTAAGATTCTGTCCTCAACTAATGTCAATCTATTTTAGATGCTAGCCCAGAGAATTAGTAAATTGAATAGAAAGGTAGGCAGAACTTTCTAGATACAGAATATATACTTTTAAATTTATATTCATTTAGGTATTGGTATATGCACATGCATACAGTGTATATTCACATAAATTTGAAATAAAGATTTGCAAAAGTTTTCCCCCAAAATAGTTTTCTATTGTAATTAAGAAAAAAATATAAAAGGAAGAAAGTTAATTCTGAAATATCAAGTGCTTTTGTTAAATGGCAAGTTTAATCTGTAAGAATGCATGTCAGCTTTTATTTATTTTTATTTTTTATTTTTTGCATAAGTCAGCTTTTAGATAGTGGGTCTTAGCAAACCTGATTGGATTCAGGCTCATAAGTTCTGACTGTGAATTCTGCACAAGTTGAAGGATGTGCAAAAACTGCAACATCAACAGTTCATTCAAAAAGATTCCAGAAAAAAACCAACTCCAAACCAAAAAGCAACCCTGTGGTAACACTTCAGCATTAAAAGCTGGGGTTGCCATGGGCACCAGGGAGGCACTCAGTATAAGGACTGCTGCCTGAGGTTACTTGTGGGGGATGGGCATGCCTAGGATACACAATATGTGTTCATTCTATGGGGCTCCAACAGATGCCCCACGCTATTGTATTATTGCTCGTCAGTGGAAGACAATGAGTCTATAGGCTTGTGATCCTGTGAAGTGAGAAATAACCAATGCCTTCGAATTTAGAGAGAGAGAAACTCAAGTTCCTTGGCCAGGTGATATGAGCAGGGTTGGAGTCAGTTAGTGAGCCCATGTAGCTGCCCACGTCCTAGTCCTTTTTCTGTATGCTGTACCTTAGGGAAGTTATTGGCCACACATACTTTGAGGATGCAGCTTAGCTTGGGTCAAAATTAGCCACAAGATGCAAATACAAACCAAAATTTGGTAAGCTCAAAACCAGCAACAGAGTCAGGGTAGGACTCCTTCCAGAGTCAAATCTCAAATCTGGGTTTATTCAGGTAAAGCTTTAGAGTTGCTTTCATATTCCCAAATAAATCACCCCCCCGATGGAGGTCCAACCTTCCCAGCAACCTGAACAGACTTTTGGGCCAGAAATAATATGTGTCCTCGGTCTAGAAACACAACCCTGCCGTTAATAGAAACAATCCAACTTACGACTTCTTGTATTCCTTTCCATGAACATTAAAGGTTCTATTCCATAATCATTAAAGAAGAAGCTTTAATGATTAACGGTAAATTCAGAGTATAAGTCTGCTAGTCTATTAGTGTCCCAAGGAGAGTGTCTTAAAGACAGTGAAAATGGTGTTTCTTACTGGTACAGCGGAGAAAATGAGCAAATACCCAAGTGTTGAAGAATAAGACATTCCCATCTTTCCTAAGCTTGGGACAAAAAGAGACTGACCAAAGCTCTGATTTTTATTTCTTTCCTTTAGCCAATAGGAGAATTTTAAAGAAAAAGAAATCCATGGAATAAACTCGAAGTGTGCCTCAAGACAGACAAAGAGAATGCAAAATTAAATTCTTGATGTGAAAGGGAAGGCACAATGAAGCCTTTGGGGTGAGTTGCCTTTGGAGAAAATTTCAATTTCACTGTTTCTTTTCTTTCATGCTTGGTTTATTTTTTTCACAGATATGCTCTGTGGAAATCCTGAAAGCCTTTTTATTATTTCT
>NW_016107384.1:3119750-3161333 GCF_001604975.1 Cebus imitator
TTTCCTCCCAATGTTGAAGCAGTTCCCATTTTCCAGTTTTGTTTCTGACACCTAGCTGTGACCAACAATACCTTCCATTGAATCCTTTCTTTCATCTGCTCAGTTTCTCTTATTTCCTCCATCTTTCCTTTCCTTCACCTCCTCCTTACCTCTTATTAACCCTCACAGTTCCTGGTATATTGTGCTTCTCATAAAGATATATTTCTTTCTTTTCCCAAGCCTAACCTACTTTTTTACATAAACTCAAGTTTCTGTCCATGACTCTAACGAAATTCACAAACTCAGTTTTTTTTGGCAAACAGGAAACTCATATTAATTTATTATATAGCATATAAATTTGCCTTTGTTTTGAGAGTGTTTGCAAGAAGCTATTTTCTTTAGGAGAATGGAGTGTATTTTAGTCTAAATGTAGAACAGCACCACTAACAGCTTTCTAATATATTGACTTGCTATGTCACTGACTTCTCAGGGTCTCTAACACAAGAATAGGACATGATTTAAAAATGACATGATGTTCTTTGTCATTTTTTCATATGGCTTTTCTTGTGGAAGAGTGGTGCATATTCCACTGAGTGGCATTTATGTAAGGAAAACAGATCTTTATGGAGTTAAAGATATGAGAGAGGAATTAAAATTTAAAGTTGCCTGATAAATTCAGTATCTTGAGCTTTCAGGCATTTGGCAATGACATTTGAGTGCATTCATAATTTTTCACAGTGAAAATCCCAAATTTATGAATGCGAGTTATTTATAATACCCTCCCTATTTCATTTTTTGCTGTATTTTTCCTCATGTTTATATTTTGACATTATATTTCTCTGTATTAGGCCCTGAAATACCTGGGGAAAAATAGTCTTCTTGAAAACCAGGAATTGGGCTGAGTGTGGTGGCTTATGCCTGTAATCCCAGCACTTTGGGAGGCCAAGGTGGGTGGATCACCTGAGGTTAGGAGTTGGAGACCAGCCTGCCCAACATGGAGAAAACCTGTCTCTACTAAAAATGCAAAATTAGCTGGGCGTGGTGGTGTGTGCCTGTAGTCCCAGCCACTCTGGAGGCCGAGGCAGGAGAATCACTTGAACCTGGGAGGCAGAGGTTGAGGTGAGCTGAGATCACACCACTGTACACTAGCCTGGGCAACAAGAGAGAAACTCTGTCTCAAACAAACAACAACAATAAAAAAGATCAAGAAAACCAGGAATCATATTTGCCTGTGGATGTGGAAGATATAAGCTTTTCTTTAGGTAACATAAAGTCCAGTGTGCTTATTTATCAGAAAAAAAGTCTGCCTTTATTGAGAAAGGAATTTTCAAAAACTCATACTTTGACTAAACATTCAGAGTTTATAATATACAGGAGTCTCCATAAGTTAAGGAACTTATCAGAAAGTTACTAAATGGAGCAAAGTATTCTGTATGAATCAACAATAGAATTTTTTACAAACATAACCAATTTGGAAATTTCTTTTTTTGTGGTCTTTTCCACTTTGGAAATAATGCTTAGGGAAAACACTTTTAATTTTTTTTCTCTTTAAAGAAACACTTCACTTTTTTTTTTTTTTTTTTTTTTTCCTGAGGCATGGTCTTGCTCCGTCACCCAGGCCGGAGTGCAGTGGTGTCATCTCACAATTCAGTGTAGGCTCACTTACCAGGCTCAAGCAATCCTCCCATCTTTCAGCCTCCAAAGTAGCTGGGACTACAGGTGCACGCCACCACACCTGGCTAATTTTTGTACTTTTTGTAGAGATAGGTTTTCACCGTGTTGCCTGGGCTTACAATTCACTTTTAATGCAACAAAATCTTTACTGTTTTAAAAATGTATAGAAGTAAAGCCATGAGTGAGTATAAAGTTTGAAAAGCTTAGAAAAAACTTATGGATGTTTGTGGCAATATAATAATTCATGCCACATAATATACTTTAGGTCATTACATAAAGTAAATTTAAAATAAATGAAATTATATTGAGGAAAAGACTATAATCAGGATTAAACTGAAATGTTACATATTTAAGAATCCTTAGAAACTATTTGATGTAATTTTTAAAAGTAATTTGAAAGTTATGTTTTCCAAATTCAGAACATGCATTGATTCTACAGGCTTGTGTAATGGTAAAAATTATGGAATACAGCATTGTTCTTCTTCTCACTATTCTAAAGTAGTCACAAAACTGAAAATAGAATCAAGTATCAAAAACGTGTGTTCATGCAGCCAAGATGATTTTTGATACAAGTGTCATTTTCCACGTCAAAATGCATGCTCTTAAAACATTTATTGGATAGTTATAACAAATGATCTTTTTAGGAACAGTTTCTCTTTGGAGTTTTCTCTTTTATTTTCTTAGTTGTCATTTGCAGCATACACTAGCATTTTCCATAATTTGGACTTAAACAATGATGTTTTTGTTTACACTGTGCTCTAGCAGAGATTTTTAGCATAAATGAATCACAAAGCCTGTGAATTTGGGACATGGTTTTTCTTTTATTCATGAAAGTGGAAGTATTATACCAGTAAAATATGCTTTCAGGATTGCAGAGGATATCACATTCTTTTAATAGACAACAGTAATTTTCTCCAGCTACATTATGTCTCTGTGTCAGTCTAATAATTACATGCTATCAGTTTTGTGCCATTTCCTCTGGGATTCCCTGTCTGCTATGCACCACTTTTAACTGTTTCACTTTATTCAACATACTCTCTAATTGCCATATCAAAGGTTTACTTGAACTCATTTTTGAGTATGATGCATTTATTTGACCATAAAATCATGCATTTGCAGTTGAGTATGCATTTCCAACAAACTTACAGCTTTAAATTTCACTTAGGAGAAAAGCCTCATATTTTAATGCAGGTTTTGAATGCAGATTTACTACAAAATAAGTGAATAATAATGCCAGGTTATTTTGGAAAGTGTTCTTTTATGCAATCACTGCATTCAATACAGTCATAAAATGGCTGCCCAACAGGTGGTCTTTTCAGAGTGTTAAGCCACAACAATCGGAACAAAAAGGACACCAGAATCTAATGTTCTCAGAATTTAAAAAGCTGTTCACTTTCTTTTGTTAATTTTCAGATTTAGCCATGTTCATTATTGTTGAGCCCAAATGCAGGACATTCTTTTTTGACATTTTGCCCTAAATAGACACTGACCGAGGCTGACTCTCCAACTAGCTGTTTTGTCACAGGCGAGCGGAAACTGGTCATGAACAATGAGTGTGCATTCTTGGTTCTTAAATGGCTGAGGAACGAACCAGTTTAGACATGCTGCAAATCTGGCAAAATCTGGGTTAACAAAAGTGTGTTTGACAAAAGATGAAGTTTCTTTTCCTATATTTTCCCCAAAAGTAAGTATTTAATTATGTGCTAACACATTTTCTTCTTTTTTGCCAAGAGGATTAGATGCCTTAGTGACAAGCTCATTCACTCTCTGAGGTTATCATGTGGCATTATGGACCATACCATTCAAATGCCACCTTTGGAAGAAACTATTCTTTAAGCAATAATTATTCATTTAAGGGGAAAAGGTTTGAAAAATATATAACTTTTTGTAATGTTACCATTACATTATAGTACTAGAATTTTATAAGCTAACGTTGTTTAAGGAGCTAACAGAAAATTGACAAATGTAGCAATGTGTTTTTCTAAGCAAAGATCAGGCTACATTAAGTATGAGAGGAAAAACATTTCAAAGACCTTGAATTTATAAATAGATGAATAAAAGAAGAAGACAAAGAAAGGAACTTTTATGCAGTACTTAAATGTAGGACTTAAAGTATACTTTAGAGTAAGTTGTTAAATGTCCTATCCATCATTGTAAAATCTGTTACCTTTTAAATTGAGGTTTTAAAAATATCAGTGTGTATAAGCATGACATCATTTATATATCTGTAAGTTAAATAGTTCTTTACTATGGAAAGAGTCTATTAATTGGTCTTTGTGAGAAGGGTGTAAATACAGATTTTTATGATAAGAATACTTTGAAGTAATATATATAAAATAAATTCCTATTCATCTGCAATAAATAAGCAGGAAAGTTAAAATAACTGAAGTGGTTTTGTTTGGGTAGCATCACAGAAAGAGAGAAGCAATAAAAATTTGCATTTGAGAGTTTTATTAAAAATGCAATTTAGGGAATGGCATGGGCTGTTCTAAATTCAGCTGTCACCTGTACCTTCGGCATCAGAAGTACTGTTCAAAGAACACTGATGTTCAGAATGGTGAATCTGAGGCATTTGGAATTCTGACTTGTCTTCACAATAATCGAAAGCAAAATTGCACTATATGTGGAAGAGTTTTTAAAAACCTTCCTGTATGACTGTGTCTTAAGCCTTGATACACAGTTACATGTGTTTTATAAGTGAAACTTTCAGTTTCCAAGACACACAGTCTTTGAAAAACAGAGTTTATTGTGATGTTCATAGTCTCTATTAGACTGGCCTAGACAACTTTCATTCTTCAAGGATTCTAAAGGCTTTTTGTTTAGAGAGTTTCAGCCTAATCATGTAAAATTCTATCTGATTTTTAAAGTGGACCTAAGTTTCCCCCATGTAACTTTGGATTGGCCTCAAAGAAAATCTAGTAAGAAAGTGACCAGGAGGGTAATGGCCAGACCAGGAAATAGCATACACCATGCTATTCACTTCCCCACACATTCCATTGGCCAGAACTCAGGTGCATGTTTCCTCTCAAACTGCAAGGGTGTCTGGGAAGTGTAGTCTTCCCTTGTGCCCAGAGGAAAAAAAATAGTACTGGTGAGAGCCTAACAGATCCAACCACAGCGAGGTCAAATATTAGAGGTCATTTGCTTTTCCTCTCACTTAGGCATACCCACATCCAAGCTGGGCTTACTTGGGCACACATCTTAAGTGTGTTTGTGACATTTCTGGTCTATGTCATAGGCTGAGTTGATCCATAGCCCTTGGGGGAAAAAATTAAAATAATTTTCCAGTCAGTCCTTCCAAAGCATTTTAACTGATCAAGATTTTAGGGAAACAGTTTTAATTAGCTTCTGGTGGCATAAAGAAAACAATATACCTCTATTTGCCTATTAAGCAATAGCACTTAAATTTGTTTTGATCTATACAATTGTCAAATATAAACATAGAACAAAATATAATTTTGCGTAGTAAATTATAATCACCATCTATTAATTGAAAAAAAAAAGAATCAATGCTATCAGTGTACCATTTGAGTAGACGATGCCTCTCTCTGGGTTATCAAATGTGTATCTATTTACCGATTTTTAGAAGATGGTTGTTTTTTAATCCTCTAATTCAAAAGTATGAGGAGAGACATGTCTTCAATGTAAATGTTAACATCAAGTAGCACTGGAGATGATTGTCTTTTATTATGCTCTTGGAGAGTTTGCATTATGCTGTAGAACTGGAAACGGTGCCATAATTAATTTAGGTAGCTAGTCCAGCCACACGGACAGAAGCAATTCACCTGCACTTATGAAACTGATTGGTAGACAGTATCTATTTTTGCTGCTGAGACCAAATATATTTTTCATGACATTGTTATGCTAAGTTGAACATCACACCTTTTATGTTCTCCCTATTTGGCCTTGAATAAACATCAGTACAATAATAATCTAAATGGGTTGCAAGTGTCATGAGCAGTTGCCCATCTGCTTTGGACAGAATTATACAAATCAATTACATGGACATAAAAGCCAAACAAATATGGGCAAATCAACCACAGAAATGAAATGGATGAACTCTTAAGTTTTGTTCACCCTATGTAACCCCTTCAGTAACCAAAGATGGGTAAATTATACCCATTAACCTTGAAAAATTAGATGATTTGTACATAATGCATTTGAAACAATACCTATCTATTCCTAGTTATGATGAGCATTTTGTCCATGCAGTACTATTTAATTGAAGATCTACAAAGGGGGTTGTTTTGATATGGTTTGTTTCTTCCTAGAGAGATTATTCCATGAAATTAGCTTGTATTTGTTTTCCACTCTATAATCCACCTGAAACTCCAATTGCTCAGTTATGCTAGGGGAAAAGTGAACATTCATTGTCAGGAATGAAGTGTGTACATATTTAGTTTTAAGATGATTTCTTAGAACTAACAACCTGTGGACAGGGGCTTACCCTGAGAGAGAGCAAAGGAAACACTGTTTTGGTTTTCCATTGGGCGTGTTTGTCAAGAAAGTCTTATCAAATTATGTATTATTGCGATGAAAAATTCATCAATGAAGAAAACTTGCATGTTGTGGAAAAGGTAAGCAAAATCAGAAGCATCTAGGTTTTTAGGGGATGGTCTTATTCCATAAAAGCATGACTTAATGAGATTACTGTTTTAACCATGAGGCTGTTAGGGAGATCATTGCTGGGAAGCCCTGAAGGAAGAGTTTTTCATCCTGGTTCTATGCTTCTGTGAAGTGGAGATACTTTAGTATCACTGTGTTGGTTGTCTCCTTCCTTGTTAAGGAAGCCTCTGATTTACAGGATCTAGGCTGAAAATCCCAGTGGCCATCCTCTCAGAGTTGCTTTGGAGGAAACCATTTTTCTGCTACCAGTTTTTCAAACTGAGATTATGCATGGAGAAACAGGCTTGTATGACAGAGTATTACGTTGGTATGCGAAGAATGATTTGAATGCTTGATTGGTTAAACTGAAGTAGGCTGTGTATATTGATAGCCACATCTAGGATACCTCATCAGATGTCACCAGCTTGGACAAAAGATTCTTTGAGCTCCCCCCCACCATTTTGTGCCGTAAATCTACCTATCTTTTCGCTTCTATCTTTTGTCATTGTTTTTCTTTTTTTCATGCTAATTTTTCTTGAGTACTTCCTCTGTGCTAGACCCTCTGCTCAGAGGTTTGCTTTTTCATAGTTTTCCTGGCCTTCCTCTTACACTTTTTTATAAAGTGAGATGTAATATAAATCAGGCATATTTCAAGTCTTAAATGTTTAGCTTGTTCTGACAGTATGTCCAGGCAATTTTTCTAATTTCCATTTTCTGTGTGTGTGTGTGTGTACGTGTGTGTGTGTGTGTGTGTGTGTGTGTGTGTGTGTGTGCGTGTGTTTTACCAGCACCTGCACACATCTTGATTTCTTAATCACTCAGTGTTGTTGCTTACCATTGTTGTTTTCAAAGCTCTTCATGTATCAGGATTAATCCAGAGGACTTAAGCTTGGCACTGGGGGAGTTAAAACACTTGAAGAGTAGTGTAAGTTCTTAATTAATACAGAAAGAAGAATCACTTATAATTTATTAAAAATATCCAATGCTGATCCAAATAATATTTTGGAGTAAATGGGTATGTAGTGAACAGTCTTCCATGGTTCCTCATTCACTGATTCTTCCTGCTGGTGTGAGGGCTGTTCAAAATAGCACTTCACTTTTTGGTTTATTTATTAAGATCCTGCACTCAACTATAAAAAATTAGCCTCCTAGAGGTGAATCACTTCCTACACTGCAAAGAAGAAATCTGTTCCTATAGCAAAGAAGAAAATCCTGCATACATTCCTGAAGCAGACAATAAAGCAAAGATCAAATAGGTTTATTGCATAGCCCATTCCAAGTGTGAAATAGGGCAGAAGAATGTTTAAGTAATGTGGACTGAGTGTCTGAAAGAGTGATCTTGTTGCTACCCATTAGACAAGGGTAATGTCCGAGATGGGGTGTGATGGGTTTTTCGGTGAACTTTTAAACTCAAAGCTCTTTAGTAATTGAGAAATGGAATAGCTTGAAGAAACGTGTTTTCCCTTATGTAGGATATTATGAAAGCTAATAGCATAACTGCACTGGAAGAGACATTGAGAGAGCTTGAGTCAAGCCCTGTGTCAGGTATGCTAAAATTGCCCTGCTGTGAGTCAAAGTCTCTTCTTTAATTATCTGCAAAATGCTCTGGCAGAGGGAATGTTTCTCTCCCCTCCTTCTGTTCTCATCCAGTGTACTGGCTGCTGGCTAGTTATTAAATCAAAATTTTCAAAGACTTCCCCCTTCCATCTCTAGGTAGCTGATGCCAGTTAGATTTTAAGTCTCTCAGCAAAAATATATTCTTCAATAAACACTGCCTCTGGGACAAAGGTATACACAACCCTCAGAGCCCAGGAAGGAGCTAAGAGTATTACTACGTTTTGGTTTTCCCTCTCTCCCTCTCTTTCTCTTCTATCTTTTTCTTTGGTACCTTGTTAATAATAAGTAGAAAGGCACAAAAATATCCATTCATACTTGGAAGACAAAAGCTCACACACAGCTCATACCATGTCCCATGGGAAGGGGATATATAACCTTCACCACCACATTGCTCAACTAAGCAATATTTTTGCCTGTTCAGATACAGCCAGTGAAAAACGTGTTAAATAAGCAGTAGTTTTGGGGCGGATACCTAATCCCTACTTCTTGTAATACTTCAACAATTACATAAGAAACATCGATTGTACACTCTATGTACACAGCACTTTGTGGTACGTTGGATATGCAGCCCCTGTCCTCTTTATTTAAATAGATTCACTTGCTTCCTGCCTAGCTGGCCTTCTTGTTGAGGCTGACTTCCCTGGGCCAGTGCTTTCCCTCACACACTCTCCCCATCAGAGCTCATCGCTTCAGTGCTCCATTCCCTGGAGTTTTTGGTAGCAGAGTACCCAGTGAATGAAGTGAGTGGGGTAGTGACTCAACCACACATATTAATCCAAGATCCTGACCAGGCAAGAAGGAGGCCGCTGTAAAGAGGGAGACAGTTCCCATGCTCTTCAGATCTCAATATACAGGTGACCATTCCCTGCCCAACTAACCCTAGATTAGCCTGTGTCTTTGAAAGAGCCTGCGGTCAGGGTGACAGTATCTCCCTCCAAAGAGTTTGGAGGAATAAGCCTGAGTGAAAGTTTCTTTTAGGGATGGGATACCTTCTGTTTCCTACAGCAAGGAATGTTATTCTGTCAGGCAGCTATATCTACTAAAGGCATCTGGCTTTCAGAGGATTTGGTGCTGATCAAGCCTCACCTGCAAATGTCAACTGCCAGGGCATGTGAGAGGGGTTGTGTAAAATAAGTTAATAAGTAGGTCCCTTTTCTGTAGCAGTTCATCTTTAATATTAGTACCTCAACAAGAAGACTATCTCTTGAATTCTGTAGTTCAATGGAAATTCTGTTATGGTTGTACTTGTGACTTGCTGAAAAATTCAAAGTTGATAATCTCTACATCTTTTCATTCAAGAAGCCAGTTGCCTTTTTGCTCTTTTCAAGAGGGCAATTTCTCATGTTTTTATTTTGCCAATTAATTTTCCCCTTTGTCTGGCCTGTACTTTTTCTCCTTTATTCTGTTTTTACTCAAGGTTATCTCAGTCTTTCTCCTACTCATCTGCTGCATACCTTAGCAGTTCTGTAAGTGTATCTGCCATTTGTTACAGAGGCAAGAACATGGACTTTGGAGAGGATGAGAGCAGGCTACCCAGCCCTGTCTTTTACAGAGGACTTCTCACCTTTCTGAGTCTCAAATTCCTTGTCTGCAAATAGGGATAATACTACAGTAACCCCTTTGCTTATTGTAAGAATTAAATGAGATAATGCATGAGAAGTCCTCATACACTACTCATAATTGGTAGTTTCTGCCAGTTCTTTCTTCCTTTTTCTCCATTTTTTCCTCTTATCCATTCATAAAAATTCACAGAATTGAATAAAATTGCAGATGTTTGCTATACAGATAATTACCTTAAAAACTACATTTAAACAGACCATAATAAGGTATTTAAAAACAGGTCTGTGGGTTCTTCAAAGGTTCCCTTTTCTGAAATTTTTGCCTTGACGCCTAGTGGTTAAGACCCTGTTTATAATAATAATTTATTAACCAAAAGTATTGTACCCGAGCATAGTAATGTACCCATTCTGCACACTGTAGCCAGAAGCCAGAGTGATTTTTCTAATGTGCAACTCTGATCGTGCCATCCACCTGCTCCTCCCACTGGCTCTTTAAGCCAGTGATTTGCAAGGCTTTTCAGATCTGGACCCTTCTTTCCTCTGAAGGGTCCCTCTCACTCTTTTCCCACCCCATCGTATGACAGTGCTCCATGCATGACAGCTCAACAATGACAATAAGTTAGTGAATAAACGAAGAACAAGGTGGTTACATTTTCTACAGCTTTTACTGAATGACAGAGTTCAACAGATGGCCTTTCTGCTGCAGAAAAAATGTTTATTTAATTTTAAATATAATTATCTGTATTTGGCTGCTATCAAAGAAAGGACATTACTGGGCAATTCAATCAAAATGTTTTGGATTCTTTTAAGACAACTGTTTTCCCCTGCCCCACCATTGGAATTCTCTCTTTTGTCAACTATGTGTATGGTATGTTTTTTGGAAGACATATTTCTTTACTACAGTTCACATAACACATGGTTAGCTTTGAATGGGAATCAATTATATTAACCTATGTGCCTATGCATTAGATGTGTACCAATATTAAGAGTGGAGAGATAGAAACACATATGTTTTCTCAAGGGTTTTCATAAAAAAACTTCCAACTCCAATACAGTGGGGAAAAAATATGCTGAAAAATAAAATTCTTTAACCACAAATTAGATCTTGCTTTTCTGCTAGAACTGGTTACATGGAGATGATTTTCCAGAAGAGGGAGACAGACAATACACATGATATGTAAGTAAATTACGCAGTTTGTTGGAAGAATCTGAGTGTCATGAGGAAAAAAAATAGAGCAGGTGAGAGGAGTCTGGAGTTGGGGTGGAGGAGAGGCAGGATGTGCCTGGATCAGGGTAGAAACCATTGTAAGGCTGCCACATGGAAAAAAAAGTCAAAAACAACAGGACACCCAGTTAAATGTGAATTTCAGATACACAGCCAATCCTTTTTCTGTATATGTGTGTCCCATGCTATATTTGGGGATTTGAAGCATGTGCTAAGATGCTGTTCAATGTTTATCTGAAATTCACATTTAATGAGTGCCCAGTATTTTATCTGGCAATCCTATCCCATTGAAAATAAGATTTGAGCTCAGATATGAGGGGATATGGAACAGTAACCCAGGAGAGCAGCCAGGTGGTGAGAAGGCCAGTGAGGTGGGGCTCGGGAGTCAAAGGGCGCCTGCCAGACGAGGAAGGGGGCCAGAGGGTGGGGCAGGCAGATCATGTAGGGCCCTATAGGCCTTTGGAAAGACTGTTTTTTACTCTTGAGTGAACTGAGAATCCATTGTAGGGTTTTCAGCAAAGAGGTGACGTGAACTGACTTCCAATTGTGAAGGATCATTCTGGCTGTTGTGTTAAAAATAGCCGAATGGCAAGGTCAGAGCAGGGGGACCACGGGGGGCTTTTGCAGTGATCCAAGGGATTAGTATGATGGTGGCTCAAACTGGCATGGTAGCAGCAAAGCCATAAGAGAGAGGGTTAGATTTTGAATATATATTGAATGTAGAGACCACAGCATTTTCTGACAAAATGAAAGACAGGAGTTAAAGACAGCCTCAAGGTTTTTTGACCCAGGGGCCTGCAAAGAAGGGAGTTGCCAAGCACTGAGATGGGAAAGATGTGACTGGAGCAGGTCAGAGGAAAAGATCAGGAGTTCAGTCTTCAAAGTACAGAGCTGACATGACTCCAGACACCCAAGGGGAAGTTTTGAGTAGGCCACTGGATACTGAAGTCTGGTTCAAGCAGGAGATGTAAATTTTATGTTCTCTATAATCTCCACTGAAATCAGTGTTCCCAAATGGAAGAGACGTGTCACCATTCTCTTAAGGAAACGTTTGCTCCTCCCTTCTAGTTTTAGTTAAAAAATATCTCTTTCTTTGAACCTGTTGCTTTGTTTAGCTTCCTATCAACCATCCATCACTTTTGAAAGACAGGAGCTGTTTGATGCTTTATGACATTTATTTGCTTTTCTGCTCCTTGAAATCCAGGAAAGTGGGAGAGTTGTTTTTCCTACACTAGACCCCTTCTAGTGAGATTTTTCTCAAATTTACTTTTCCAGTCCAATTTTAGGCACTGTTGTTCTTTTTGACTTTGACTTTTGGCTCTTTCCAAATATTTTCAGAACTTTTAAAGTAGGATTTAAAGTCACACAAGTGTCCAGGCTGAAACTTGCTGAATTCTGAGTCAATATGGAATATGTATCTGATAGGGAAAAGGGATAGGATCATTTGGAAAAAGAACATTTGAATCTAAAAAATCCAAGGTCCCTAAATTTCAGGGACCTAATAGCTGGGGCTAGATTGGAGAAGGTAAAATCTGAAAGAAGATATTATATATGAATGTATTCAGAAGTGAGATTCTGATTATTTTTAGCTTTTAAAATAGCCTTACATAGTGTCAAATAGTTTTAAATTACACAAGATCTTGCTGAATTGCTCCAAAAACATTGGATTAGGAATAAAGTAATTTAGTTTTAATCCTAATCCTTTAACTACTTAGCCATGAAGCTTGGGTAATCTTTTAACTCTTGACATGTCCCAGTTCTCCCATCTAAAAGATGAGAAATCAGTGCTGTTATATACTCCTTCCCAGAGTAAGAATGAGACGTAACTCAGATTATTGTATAAGAAAGCACTTTGAAAACATAAAATATGCTACAAATTCAATGGATTATTGCTGTATTATTAGCAGTATCATTTAATCCTAGAAGAATTTCTTCTCTAATAATTAACATAAAACATGAAATTTGACTCATTGGCAAGTATGAAACTTATTGCCAAATAAAAGTCAGAAACATACTTTTATTTCTTGAGGGAGAAGAGTGCTCCTTTGGTAATGGTGTTTTCTTGATGAAATGAATAAGAGTTTACTGAGTGATGCCTAATATCTATTGTATTTCCCATTTGAAATTTCAGATTTGTATTTATTGCTGAGAGCAAGAACACATCAAGAAAATTTGTGGTTTATGGAGGAATAGGCACCTACCAACGTTCATCTTGTCTCGCTATTGCAGGTAACTAGTATATGCAGCTGGAAATGGCAAATACAAATCTGTTAATTGATTTGTTTAACACAGAGATTTTAATTTCCCTTTCATATCGATGTCTGTATATATCCTGAGTTTTACACAATGCTTGTTCTCCGCTGGTTGGTTTGTACAGCATTGTTTTTTCCAGTTATAAAAAGAGAGCATTGGGCATGTGGGTTATTGTTTTTAATTGAGCTAAATTAAGATAATCATAAAAAATTATTCTTCTTGCCAGTGATTGGTTTTGAAACAAACATGTGATACAATTCTGGCCAATGAGACATAAGAGGTCTGTTTCTTCTATTGTCCTATATTGTTTTATCTGGATGTGATACCTGGGAGTGTGGCAGCCATCTTGCCACCCTGAAGTGGCCTAGAGGCTTCAGAGCAGAAACATGAGAAGAACTTAGGTCCTCAGTGACAATGTTATAGAGTTTGTGAATTAACCAACTTGGACTTCTCTTTACATGTAATAATAAGCTCTCCCCTAGTTTAAGCCGGTTGAATAGAAGTTTTCTGTAACTTGCATATAAAAGCTGCATAATGAATACAGGTTAAATATCACAAATCCCCAAATCAGAAATCTAAAATGTTCCAAAATCTGCAACTTGAGTGCCAACATGACACCTCAAGTAGAAAATTCCACATCTGACCTCATGTGAGGAATCTCAGTCAAAACGCAAAACTTCATTTTGTGTACAAAATTATTAAAAATATTGTACAAAATTGCCTCCAGGCTATCTGTATAAGGGGCATATGAAATGGAAATGAATTTTGTGTTTAGACTTGGGTCCCATCCCCAAGTTATCTTTTTATGTATGTGCAGATATTCCAAAATCTGAAAAATTCTGAAGTAGAAAAGTCTGGTTCCAAGCATTTTAGATAGGGGATACTCCAATTGTACACAAACCCTAATAATATTTAACTCTCCTGCTTATTTTCATTCATGCCTTCTCTTGATCATGTAAATTATGCCTCTTGGGTGTTTCCAGAACCCCCTAACTTTCTTAAAAAGAAGCAGCTGGGGCTGTTGTTAGTGCTATGGGGGTGGACACATACTAGTTAAAGATTAGGAGGGCAGAAATTCCATCGGTGTATTCCCAGCCCCAGTACAGCACTTGTTATTCCACATATGTTGAATGAATAAATGGACTTTCTATAATTCCTTTTATTAATCACAATAATACATTGGTTTGATAGTCTCAGCCAAGAGATGAAGGTTAACAGAATGCTCTTTTAATTCCCTTGTTTTGGATTTTACCTTATTTATAAGGTAAAATCCAAAACAAGGGAATGGATAAAGGTTAGAGGCCCTGACCTTTCAAGCACCAGTCATATATTTATTCTCTAGATTTGTTAATTGGCATGAGAGTTCATCTACCCCTTGTCTTTCTTTTGAGACAGAAAAATGAGATCAGGATTCTGAGAGCAGAGAAAAAAAGGCCATGAATAGCTGCTATTTAATAGGCAGCCACAAGAAGGCTGGCGTTCTTTAGCAATGCAGTGAATTTCAAGGCATAATTCCCAGGCTATTAAAGCCTAGATGTTTAAATTAACTGAGATGATATAGGAAAGAAACAGAATTGTCATAGTTAAAAATCAAATATGCATTTTATGATTGTTTATATTTTCCTGTCTACTGCTAGATATATGTATGGTTTTATCAGTAATACATAAAGAACTTGTTAATTTTCAATCCTCTTTTAAAATTACATTCTAGTAAATCTTTTAGTTGGCTTGTTTTCCATCGTTGGAAGCTATATGCTAGGATAGCTACTCACTCCAGAGCTACCACATACAGGTCAGGATCCTGTACAAGAAATACAAGGAGTAGAAACAACTTGGGTAACTTAAGAGGAAATGGATAAATGAATAAATAAACTCTGGTTTATTCATAATTTGAGATATTTAAATAGCAATTAAAATTGGTAAAGTAGAGCTACATCAATCAATCTGGTTAAGACTCAAAACTAATGTTTAGTGAAATATAGCAAGTTAAAATATGATATAATTAATAGAATGCATTAAAAACAAAAAAATACTAAAAATGCCTGAGAATGATGCTTATAAACTTCAGGATTGTGATACTCTCTGGAATGAGAGAAAGAGAAAGAGAGAGAGAGACAGTTTCAAATATGATGTAATTAATAGAATGTTTTAAAAACAAAACAATACTAAAAATTCCTGAGAATGATGCATATAAACTTCAGGATTGTGATTCTCACTGGGGGGTGGGGGGGGAGAGAGAAAAAAAAAGGATAGATTTTATTTATGTCTGTACTTGGCCTAGTTCTTTAAAAATAAAAACTTGAAGCAAATATTAACATCTATTAAGTCTAGGTGGCAGGACACAGTTGCTTAATAAATGATTTTCTGTACTTTTTTGCATGTTTGAAAGCTTATAGTTTTTAAATGGGGTCCTAATTTCACAATTCTAGGATGGCAGAAAAAAAATTCTATTAACTTCTTAATAATATAAAATTATATAAATATTCAAACTTTTAATTTTAAGATACCTTGGAAGAAATTTCTATTTCTTAGTAATTTAAAGCAGTGTAGACAAAGACCATCCTTCAAAAGTCATTTAAAGATAAGAAAGTAGTACTTGTAATAAATTGGATTTCTCAGACAGTGCTGTGGTTACCACAAACTACAAGTCATAAGAATAAGAACATTTGAAGCATTTTGTCATATAAGGGTGGGTTATTTTTTGAAAGTGTTCCTATTTTTTTTTTTTAAAAGATTTTTTTTTTTTTTTTCAGAACAGTTTTAGGTTCACAGAAAAGTTGAGAAGGTACAAAGACTTCTCATATACTCCCTGACCCCACACAGGCACGGACTCCCCCATTATCAACGTTCCTCATCAGAGTGGTACATGTGTTATAATTGATGGACTTATACTGACGTGTCATTTTCACACAAAGTCCACACTTCACATTGATTAACACTTGGTGGTGTATATTCTATGGGTCTTAACAAATGCATAATGGCATGCATCTATTATAGTTTCAGTGAGTATTTTCACTGCCCCTAAAAACTTCTGTGCTCTGCCTATTCATCGCCACTCCTCACGTTTCCTCACCCAACCCTTTGCAACTATTGATCTTTTGATAGTCTTTGTAGTTTTGCCTTTTTCAGAATGTGGTATAGTTGGAATCATATAGATTGTAGCCCTTTCAGCTTGGCTTCTGTCACTTAGTAATATGCATTTAAATTTCTTCCATGTCTCTTCATGGTTTGATATTATATATATATATATATATATATATATATATATAGTATCTCTATTATATATATATCTATTTTATATATATAAAATATCTCTCTTTATATATTTATATGTGTGTGTATATATATATATATATATATATTATCCTTTTAGATAATTCCATCATTGTTCTATTTCCTTTTTTAGTCTTTATTTTTATAGCATAGTTGGGAATAATTAGTAATGATTAAATAATTCCTAGGATAATGAGATAGTAAGTTTTGAAAGATACAGAAAAAATAACATCTCTAAGATCACATGTCTTAGATTTATGAGTCCAAAGAACCCATACGAGATTTACAAGATAGGAGTTTTATTCTATTTTTAAAAAGTAAATTTTCTCTTTGCCACTTGGAGAATATCTAAGAAAGAGTAAAACTTGTGAAATATTAATTTTTGCAGTTAGAACTGCTCAAAAAAGAAACCCCAAACTAAAATTTTTCACAATGAACCTGGATGCTATCTCCAGGATCATAAAATATTTCCAGTTAATGTCACTGAAGAAAAAGTATTTCTTATGGAACTGAAAGTTTTATAAAGGCCAACTATATTTTCATCAGTCTAGATAACAGAGTCAGGGGTCTCGGCTCATGCTTTCTTTGTTGGAAGTGCCCTTCATTCCCCAAAGTTCTGGGTACATGTGGCTATTTTGTTCTTGGAGATTTTACTCCTCAACCTGCAAGTTCCGGGGTGGACAGTTGACCCGAGTTGAGAATATGAACTCCTCTTCCAGATTTTGATTCATAAGGAACAAACAGGGTAAAGTGAAAGCAAACAGCTAGGTCAGAAATAGCTCCACGGAGCCCAAAGCCCTGAGCAACCCTAAATTGCAAGAAGCAGGAAGGAAGAAATCTTCAGAGAAGCCAAGGTACAAAGGGAAAGAAGCAGGTGTTCAGAATCCAGACAATCTGGCCCAGGGAGGGATAAAGGGTAACAAAACCTGCCTAAACTTCCTGCAGTTTGGATTCTTCACATTCTTTAAACCATTACCCCTTTATTTTAGAATTGGTCTCCTGTTTCTTGAAAACAGCAAATCTCTAAAACAGAAACTAGTGCCAGGAATAGGATTGCTCAAGTAACAGATCCTCAGTGAAAATGTAAAACTAACCATGGAGTTAAAGCAAAGAGGAGAGATATGGCTTGAGGGTGGACAGAGAGGATTCCCTAGTCTATGGAAAACTGGTGCTTTGAAAGTAAGTGATGACAAAATAGCTGAACAATGACCTATTATCTCTTGGGACCCAAGTCACATGTGCAGGTTGTCTGGCTAAAAGCAGATAAGGCAAAGCAGGGAAAATTACCTACATTACAAAAGGGAAATCTTTTCTGCTGAGATTGCTGGAGACCAGGTCCAGATATTATTCATGAGTTTGAAAAAGCTCAAGAGGCCAGCAATTGAAAGGAGAATATCTAACATTACCAAAACTAGCGTGGGAATCATAAACTTTTCCCACAGGATAACATGTTGATGCCCAACCCCAGCCACCACCAACCCCTTGTAAAACACTTTTATAGACTGGAATGTAACCTGTGGAAGGGAGAGGTCTATAGGGCAGCCTAGGGAAGAGATGATTTCCACTCCCTGCAAGCAAGCCTCTTTCCAATCACTTGGGCTCCTTTATTCTCTTGAGGACAAGGCCATTAGAAACAATGGGGATAGAGAGCTGAATAACAAAAATCCTGGAGGAAAGGTCATTAGGCAGCCTTGTGATGAAGGGAGCAAATTTACCCCATAGAAATTCCTGGCATCACCTTTCAGTCAAAGATGTACTCAATGACAATGATTGAGAGCCCACTAATGTTCTGGGGTAGTTATCACCAGAAGAACCTTAGTCTTGAACTAGTACCTATGCCAACTCCTACCAACATGGTGTTGAATCTTGAGTCTCTTCTGCAGGCTCCAGACTCAAGTAAAAAAGGCTGCTAGCACCAGACAATTATTACTCAAGTGGAGAGAGGACTCCTCTCTTAGGTCCCCCAGAAGGGTAGGCCTGAGGACAATGGAAAGGGAATCCTAGTGAGCAGATCCCAGGACCCCCAGGCATGACTTAGGAAGTTATTCTATTACCCAGGCAAGAAACAGATCCTGTTTTCTAAGTTCCTTCCCTACCACCAAGTCAGCCTCCTTTTCTGATTGATCATTTTTAATTTTCATTTTCCCTACAGAATGTTTGGTGTGCTGATAGTAAAATGTGTCACTTAACCTGGAGAATGTCATTCTGACAGGATGGTGATCACATGGACCAGATGGAGAGGGGGGAATAGGTATTTGTAGCTGTACTTAAGGGATCATGTTAGAAAAGATTACCTTGAGGGATAAGTCTAAGTCACTGGTGGACTCCACCTAGCCCGCATCTTCTTGGGAATGATTCCAAGCCTACAGTTTCTATGAGGCGACCACAATTTCGAGGCTGCCACAAATGGTTGTACAAGGTTCTATGTACATTGCAAACTCCTCCAAAGAGGTTTGGCGCCATCATCCTGGCCACAGCTGACTGAGATGCGTGGTCACACTGAGTCTGATTTAATCTCTGGAGAATATGAACTAAGAAACACAAAACATGAGGTAAGCAGCAGTCACTGAAGTTGTGAGGTTCTAGAGCTGAGTTCAGAGTTTGCACCATAGCAGCTCAAATGCATTAACAAGCTGAGGCTATGAAGACAGGACTAATATGTCACTCCATGTCTTCAGAGAAACCAGTCCACAGAGAGATAATATAGTAGGTACATAGATGATTATGTATAAGATTAAAAAAAAACAAGAAAGGCAGAGTGACAGAGACAAAGGGAGAGGGAGAGCAGGAAGCAAGGTGAGTAGAGGACGGAGACAGAGTGAGGGGCGGTCAGAGACGCAAAAAGAGATTAATTGCTGGTGACTTTCTAGATCCTATAATGTTTCACTGTACTTCCTGCAATAAAGTTCCAGGTATCTGCTCCTTTTTAACAACTCCTCTTTTCCAAGCTACTTGGTAGATTTCTGATTCTTGTAACCAAATCTTTGTTTTTTTAAGACAGGGTCTCACTCTGTCGCCCAGGCTGGAATGCAGTGGGTCACTGCAGCCTCATCCTCCTGGGCTCAAGCAATCCTGCCTCAGCCCCCCAAAGTGCTGAGATTATAGGTGTGAACCACTAAACAATTCTTGACCTGAACAACTGCTCCATGAAAGAATTTTTACATAACTGCAGCTCATCTTTCAAATGTTTAATTTGTAACTGTGGCAATATATGTACTGCCTAATATACCAGGGTATTGTAAAGGTGAGGCTATCAAAGGAGAGGTACTATAATTTCTTTGTGACATCCTAACAGCTGTCCAAAGACAGGCCTGGTTTTATAATAATAGCTAACATTTACTGAGCAATTCCCTTGGGACAGACAGTTTCAAACATGTATGAAGTCACCTCTTCTTCATAACAATCAATAAGGTAGTTTCTATTATTGTCATTCCCATTTCACAGACTGGGAAATAAGGACAAAGATTAAGTAAATTGTTCAGTCACACAATCAATAAAGAGATAAAGCTGGATCTATTGTTTATTTACATTAATACTGACATCTGAAAAATTAAGAAAAACCAGTTTATACATGCATTTAAAATTCATTTCAGTGAAAAAATTTTTGTTGAATGCCAATTATATGCAAAGTACTAATTTAAACTAATAAATTGGTTAACACCAATGTTACAAATATAAAGTCCTTTTAAAATATGAGTATCAAAATAAATCTTCCTTTCTGGGGTCCACAAAAGAAAAAAGACATACTACCACTTTTAAATTAAGTTTTTCAATTTCCAAAATACCTCCTTTAAAACAGAAGGGAATAAATTCCAACAATGCTGTTTTCAATGCATTCATTATTCCAAAACTTACTGGAATATTTGAAGATTACTTGCTGCAAGCTGGACTCATGTGAAAATAAACCTTGACTTCACAGAGAAGTCTACATTGATAAATACATATCCATTGAATTAATAACAGTGTAAGTTACACATATGTATATAAAAAAGTAAAATGACAAGGATGAGAGGAGTTTTTCATGGAAGGTGGTGGGTTGCCATGGATTCTGCTTCTCTTGATTTTCTGAGGAGGGCTTGTTTGAGGGCACTAATTTTCTCATCAAGTTCAGCCAGTGAATAGTTCTGCTGTAAACAATAAGGGCATAAATTGCTGAATAAGATTCTGAAGTATCTTAATACAGATAAAGTGCCAAATGAACTATAAATATTTAAAACATTCAGAAGCATGATCAAATGGTTTTTTCCCTCATGAGAATAATCTTAGAACTGGGCAACTATATATGTTGACTGTATCATAAATTTAGAGGCATAACATAACAAGGCTTAAATCTTTTTCTTTTTTCTAAGCACTCCTGAACCTCTTATACTTTGAAAGAATAATAAGTTAAAAAAAAACAAAAAAAAACCCTGATTAATATTAGACACTGGGGCCTATTTGAGAATGGGAGGAGGGGGAGAACTGAAAAAGTGACTATCAGGTATTATGCTCATTACCTGGGTGACAAAATTATCTGTACACCAAACCCCCATGACATGCAATTTACCCGTGTAACAAACCTGAAAACTCCTTGAGCCTAAAATAAAAGTTGGAAAGAAGAAAAATGCTAATTATAGCACTACCAGGAGAAAAAAATCATTTGAGACATCAGCTATCCCTTTTAATGGAAAACTTTATATGTTGATTACTGAAGTTATCCTCAAGTGGAAAACAATGAAGAAAACACTTCTTTCAATAAAAATTGTATTTGTTCAAGTCTATGTGAACATATTCTCACATATTAATATTTCTAATTTAGACACAAGAATTATGTAGTGGCTATTAGGGAGTAAAGAGGGGGAAATTTGGACTGAGCGCTAACAGGTACAGGGTTTTTGGGGGTGTTGATGGAAATGTTCTAGACTTAGTGGTGATGGTTGCACAACACAGTGAAAATACTAGTAGCCACTTTAAAATGACGAATTTTATGTTATGTGAATTGTATTTTTAAAGCAGCAACAAAGTGTTACAGTTTACTACATAAAAGAATAACTTTTAAAAACCTGCTTATCCTCATATCAATAGTAAAAATAGTTAACTTTAAGATTAGCTTAGCTGCTTAAAATACCTAGAAATTCTCTTCTGAGGGATCATCTACAATCACCTACTTCTGAAAAAAAAGTTGCTATCAAAAACTTTACTCAGAATTTCACAAGAAAAAAAATATGCTACTCTTAAAAATCAGAAAGTTTTCTCCAACTTTAAATTCACATTTTCACTTTGAAGTCTAGCAAAGCCTTACTATTTAAGATTCGACTAATTAGTAAAGTAGCACTTTAGACAGGGCCGGCTGAAGTCGAACTCTGCCAAATGCCTTTTTTGATCTAGGTGCTGCTAATCATAAGTGTTCACAAGAGGCAGGAATGGGGGGAGACTGAAATTACTTGAGCACTTACTATTTTTAAGCACTATGAATGACACATCCTTGTACTACTAAAAGCAGGACGAAGGTTTTATTTATTTAACCTACTTGAGTCATTCCATACCCCCAAAATAATTTTTCTATTCAAGTATATTAGTTTATACTGCCCTTTTCTTCAGACCTAAATTTTACCAGGGTATGACCTAAAATCAACAATAGTAGAAACTTATTAATAAGCAAGGTATAAAACTAATCAAACTATTTCAGAAGCCAAAATGAAAATGCAGTAACTTACTTGAGGTGGTTGAACTTTTCTTCTTTTTCCAGAAAAGCTCTAGATTGAAAAAAAAAAAGTAATCAATGTTTAGAGAAATCTAAGCATCATTATTTTCTTTATAAAATACTATACAAATTATGTATAGCCCTGGGAACTCTGATGGAAAAAAAGCCAACCAATTTACCAAGTATTATCTGTAACCAACATCTACCTTCTTATATTCTGCTGGTTACCCTGTGAAGAGGATGACATCAAGAATACATAACAGTAATATTGCAGCAACATGCTCATCCTTGGCAATACATATTTTCCCATCAATTACCAGCTTCTAATGAGCCTGAGTGATTGCGGAAAGAGGTGCTCTGGGAATTTTCTGCTTAGTTTTTTTTTTTTTTTAAATAACCTTTCCATCCCAGAATATTGAACAAGTGAAGCGACAATAAACAAAGGAAAAATGGAATTTGGTATATGGGGCCAAAGGGTGAAAACACACACACACACACTCGACTGACTATAATGGATTGTTTCTGCAGGCAGCTACCTATCAACTGCTTCTCTGTGTGGCCCAAGCCAATGGCTCCCTGGTCTTGTCAGTGACTGAAATGAGCATGGGTCCAGTTCCGGCCAATGAGTAAAGGAGAGGTCTGCTGGAGATTAAGAGGAAAGCTTCTGGAAAAAGCTTCCTCATATCTTTCGAGAGAAAGCCCTCAAAGGCAGTTCCTCTGGATACTGCTGTATCTGGGTAAGACACCTGAAAGTGATGTAACCATCTTGCCATCTGTCTGGGAAAGAAGTTATCACCAAGCAAAGTTAAGAGGGGAAAGAAACCTATTTTCTTACAATTATGATTTAGCCACTAAATCAACTAAATCTGAAGCCTGTGCTACCATGGACTTCCTGTTTTATAATTTCCATAATGTGTAAGCCAATTTGAGTACAAATTTCTTACAGCTGAAGCTGACAACATTCTCACTGATCCACTAACGAGTCTTTTAAACCTTGACCTAATGAATTCTTTCTAGACTTTTTCTTAGTTTCACACCACCACTAGCTTTTGAATGGCGAATTGGTAAATGAGTATATTTGACAAAGAAACTGAATGTAGGAGGCAAAATGTTCTCATGAGCATTTCTGACTATTGAGATTTTGAAGACAGCACTAAAACTCACATTTTCCTTTGTGTCAAAAGTTAACTCAAAGAACATCTAGGAATGCTTATCAACAGTTACAATAAATGGGAAATCATTAAGTATTAGAATTAGTAATTATGAAAAAATAGAGCTCAGATAGTTATGCTTCTTCCTTTGTCAAACCAAGCTGCATACCTGTGGTAGGGCCTATGGGCAAATAAGGAATCAATGTTTAATTTGGCGATGGATCAGTCCTAATTTCTTAACAGGTGGCTTGTTATACACTTGATGCAAATTTAATTCTCCCTGTTCTCCTAGTAGTTTAACATGTAGTATATTGATAGTTTCTATGCTATTAAGCAATTGGATTATTACTGTAACATGGAACCAAAACAAGAAATATCAAAATAAGGAAAATATGGTCATCAGTGGCTAAGTGACTTAAAAACAGTAAAATGTGGCCTTTTGGGCTTATTTTAGGTCTGAGCAGAATATTTTGACAAGTAGAACACTTAGAAATACCACATCTATTGTGGATACACTACATTAACTTTACTATTTGTTTTAGGTACAAGGAAATCTCAATACAGATGCTGGGCAGTGGCAGTGAGCGCAGCTCCCAGTCAGCCATGTGGTTATGAGGGTCAACACCCGATACTCCACAGCGTACTGTGCTGCAAAGTGACTTTCCTCAACTGTAACATTCTGAACATGTTTAGGGTAGGGTAGGCTAAGCTATGATGTTTGGTAGGTTAGATGTACTGAAAGCATTTTAGACTTAATGATATTTTCAATTTTCAATGTGTTTATTGGGTTATAACCCCATCTGTATAGAGGTATAAAAGGTGGATGTTTTAACAGGTTTTGGTACTTGAGAGAAAATATTTGAGAGCACAGCACACTAAACAAAGAGCTGGAGAAAGGTAATGCAAAATTGTCTCTCCTCATACATTATTTTACCTCAGCAGGTTCCTAGTCATGCATCACTTAATGATGGGGATATATTCTAAGAAATGCGTTAGATGATTTTGTCATTGTGTGAACATCATAGAATATACTTATAGCAACCTAGGTGGCACACACCTAGGCTACACGGTATAGTCTATTGCTCCTAGCATACAAACATGTTACTGTACTGAATACTGTAGGCAACTGTAACACAATGGTATTTGTGTATCTAAACACATCTCAACATAGAAAAGATACAGGAAAAATACCATATTATAGTTTTATGGGACAACGGTAATATCTGCAGTTGAATGAAACATCCTTATGCAGAGCATGACTATCATACACACATGCACAAACACACATATGCTCACACATACACAAATCCAGGGAACCAGTGCTCTACGGAAACTCAAGGGTAAGGAGGCCTCTTCCATGACTAGCTACTTTCTTTCAGTTGTAAAAGGCAATTGATTCTACATGTACGGTATCTAAAATGTTTTTCTTCCCTTCCAGTCCCAGAGCCCTGATTCAGACCTTCATTTCTCTCTGGCTTGGATAATGACATGTTTCCTAAACTGGTTTCCTTGACTCCAATTTCTCTCCAACTCAGACTTTATAATGCTACCAGACAGGGACCTATATTACAGGTTTCTCTCTTTCTAAAAAACTTAATTGTGCTCCAATGACACTGGAAGTGCAAACTGGTTAGTGTGACCTTAAAGGCCCTCTGAAATGTGTTTACCATCTGATTTTTCAGCTGACTCCAACTGTTCACTCATGCTTCAGGCCCAACACACGTTCACATGTGGCCTGTACACATGATGTTGACCTGGCTTTCCCGATACTTCCCTTAAGAACCAGGAGTTACTGTTATAGACTAAAAATTACACCCAGTCAGTGCTTTGAACAAAGTTAACACACCTTCAAAGTCCAATAATTAGCTATCAGCCAAGTCCTATCCATCCATTTGTACATCTACTCGATAGCTACTACATTCTGGTTCTCAAAGATGAACAAGACACAGTTCTTGCCCTTGAGAGGTTCAAAATATAAAGTGAAACACAGATGTATAAAGATATAAGTGATAAATGATATAAAATGAACAATATACTTTTAAAAGCATGTTCGTACTTACTGTTTTCAAGTATCATAATTTAAAATCAGTAAGTCTTTGGAAATACTTAAAGATCTTATCTTTTAATAGATTGTTAAGGCCATGCCCTTAAATTTTTGAAAACATTACATTTAAAGCTTTCCATAGTTAATGTGAAAGATAAAGATCTTTAGAAGTCTTACATCAAAAGGTCCAACAAGTGTTATTAACTTTTGTCATAAATCTTGCTTTATACACATAACTTATTTTGGAGTTTTATGTCTGGCTCATAAAATGAAAAGACCTTTACATAATCTGACTACATTTTATAAAACAAATACAAATGACATCTTTTTCACCATGTTTGTTTTTCTATGCTATGCTTCAATGTTACCCACGATAATCAATCTCTATCCAACTGTAAGAAGCTCCACCCATTTAGAATACATCTACATGTGAATCTGAATAAACACATTTCAATGAAAATCTTTTCAGAGTTTAGAAGTTCCAACAAAAGTTCACTCCTTAATAAAGTTAATGAGCTCATCTTTCCTCTTATATCTTTAGAAGGTATTAAGATTGTACTACATATGTAGTTTCTTCTGTATACTTTTGAGGGATAATATGTAAAATTATGCAATTACCATGCATGTACTCCCAGCATGAGGATGGTAAGGGTGATGAATAATGTACTATGTCCTCTGTAGGGTATGTGCTCAACTCCTCCTATTTGCAAGGACAATCTTAGAGCTGGTTTTATTCCAAGCGAGGTTCCTAAAGATGGCTCATTCATCCCATTATAGAAGGGTGATGAGTATGAAATCTTCTTTCCCATAGGACTTGTGCCATATATGTTCACAGGCCTGAAGGACAGAATGAGTCTGTATGTTTAAACCTTTCCAGTGTTTTGTTCTCCCTTGTAGCTCACTACTAATTTGATATGTCACTTGCAATACTAATCCAGAAGCAGTTCCTCTAAAAGATACATAGTTTTTTAACAAATTTGGGAATACTTTTAAAAAGCACATGTTTCATCACAGGTTGCCACCATCCATCCTTTTATGAATGCTTAATACATATATGCCAATCCTCTGTTTACATTTACAAATGCTTCCTGCCCCTGAAATTAGGCAGTCACCAAGCTTCAGACTTCAGGCCTCAATCTCAGTGTTCCTAACCATAGATGAACACTCAACACTACAGAGACTCTCCCAATTGTCCCAAGTATAAGTGCTGTATCTCAAAAAGCTTACCTGGTATTTTTATCTTCATATCCTCCTCTGACTTCAAATTCACATTTCCCATAAAAGTATTTCTAGATTTTCTGATTTCTATCAATGATGGTATCATTTCTCCAACCAGAAACTGTACTCTATCCTTGCTCTATGTCTCTTTCCACATCCAATCATCAATATTTGTCCATTTTTCTTTCCTACTTGCATTAATCTTTTCCATTCTCACTCATGTCCCTATTTCAGGATTTAGCTTCACATCTAAGATAGCATAATATTGTCTCCTTGTCCTTAGTTTCTCTCTTTTCATTTGTCTCCCACAACTGTATTAGATAAATCTTTCTAAATATCATGTTCACGAATCACTTCTCTGCTCAAATGCTTTCAATAGATTCCCCCTGCTCCCTGCCTGGAAAATAGACTTTAAACTTCTGGGCATAGCACTTAAGGTCCTATACAATCTGGCTACTTCTACCTCCTTACCCACTCTATCCTATGTGTAACAGATCAAAACAAAAAGACTATGATATGAAGGGCTTGTTCTTTTGTTAAACAAATCTGTATATTAAGTTTTTATAAATCAGAATCAGAAGAGATAAATGATGCTGCAGCAAGGTCTCATTGGAGGCATCTGATACTACCTTACTCTACTGTAAGATCAGTTCTATTGTTAATAAGAATTATATTAACACAGTATGAAATTGACCTAGAAAAATAACCTTCCTAGGTCATTGCCTTCTTTAATGAAGGCAGTTTGAATGAGAAAAACTTATGGTAGACTACTGTAAGAAGTCATAAAAATCTTTATTAAGTTTCCTAGGAAGACCTTCAAAGAATAATCCTAAAAGTGAAAAGATCTTTGTAATTATGTAGTACAGCTGACATTTTCTTAAATTAGACATCTGAAGGCCAGAGGAATAGAGTGACTTTTCAACATTTATACAACTACTTCATAGTTCTTTATGCTAAGTGTTTGATGGCATTATCTCATTTGATCTTTGCTTCAGCCTTTAGTATTTGTATAAACCTCATTTTACATTTGAGAGCAGTAAATCACTAAGGCTCTTCCTCTGAAATGTTGTCATTTAGGACTTGCTGCTCCCTTTTGTTACGTGACCTGCCTTCTTCCTCTGGAAATATTTCTTTTCTACAATTCACTCTAATACCCAATCTATAACTTTTGAAGATTGCTGTCATACTTAAAATAAATGTTAAATATATTTTCACCAGTAACTTATATGATCCATGCTAAAATGGGTTATTTTAAATAATTTTTCAGAAATAGTTTTGGTATAATCTCGCTTTGATATTATTTTAGTTCTAATATGGCACTGCTTTAAAAAAAAAAAAAAAAAAAGAAACGTAGAGAAGGCAGGTATTATATATAATCACCTCAGAAGACCAAGGAAAACACATGGCTCAGGATAATTTTTCTGAAAAATGCTGATGTGCCAAGATACTTACTAGCACAACACTGCTTCTTAATGTTCTCGGAAAAAGGGGTAAGAATTAACGAATGCTAGAGTTAAAGAATTACAAAAACACAGATAGTCTGGTGGTTAAGGTAAAGAACAAGTGTGGCAGTTTGAGGTGTGTGTTTGTTTAGTATTAACTGTGTGTGAGCTGAGGGAAGGAGCCTGTGGGGAAAGAGATATTAAAGACACAGAGGGATCACTGACAGAGGAAGGTTCCAGAGGAAGTCTCTATTTTTTACAAGGTAGCAAGTTCAGAGTGACAGACGCAACCACCATCCAGGCTGACTTATTATGCCATGAAAATGGCCTAAGTTGACGACTGTTAAACCACAAAGAATCCAGATAAAACAACATTTTTATTTATTTTTAAAAGACACTTATACTCACTACAGACTGAAAATATTCAGGAGAGATGCCTTCCAATTCAAGGATTTTGTCTTCAAGTTTTTTAATTCTCTGATAAATGTCTCTTGGCACTGGACGACCTAAATACATTAAAAAAGAATTCTGAGATACTATTGAATAATTCTTTCTTACAATTTCTACTCTTAAAATATCATGCAAAGACACTTATGCAAATGAATGGAAAATACTTAGGAAAATAAAAAACTAAAGTCAAACAGAATGAAGTCCTTAGGTCACATTTTCCTATAGTATTATCAGACATACTACACTTCCTCTCTCTAAACCCCATTGATGTTTCCTATATTGCTAGGAGTTTTATGTTAAATTAATTTTACAATATATTGAATAGTTTTCATTTAGAACAATTTGTATTTCTGATATGCTTTGATAGCTATATGATAGGTTAAAAATGTGTAGTGACAAACGATGATAATTCAATGCAGTGGTTGCAATATGTCATATCATTATTTTCCTCAACTTATAGTTCTCCCTACATACTGTATTTTTTCCTTTGACTTAAAAGAATGTCAAAAGGGGCTTTATGACAATTCTAAACTAACAAATCTTCTGGGGAGGGGAACAGTAATTTATGGCCACTCACATTTTAAATTTATGATTATATCAAGAATCCTTCTACTTCTCACCACCTCCACACTGTGTTCAGACCACTTCCACCTCTCCCTGGATTATCACAACCCTCAAACTGGTCTCCCTGTTTCTGCTATACTTCCATAGTGTGTATTCTCAACACAGCAGCCAGTGATCCTCTAAAAATGTAAGTTAGATCACATCAGTTCTCTGCTCAAACCTTCCAATACGTGATCATTTCACTCAGATTAAACACCAAAGCCCTCACAATGGCCTACATGGCCATACACAATTTGGACATTCTCCCTATATCCACATGGTTCCAGCCACTTGATTTCTTTTTTCTGTTATTATTATTATTATTTCTGTTATTATTCTTCAACTAGGCCAAGCACCCTGCAAGCTTTAGCAGGTTCCCTCTACCTCCATAATTCCAAATCAATTTCAGGTCTTGCCTCAAAAGTTGCTTTATCAGTAATGCCTTCTCTGACTATCCTGTTAAAAATACCAGTACTACCACCTCCCCATACCCAGCACTCCCTTATCCTCCTTACCTTAATTTTCTCCATTCCATTACTAGCATCCAACATTCAGTATATTTTCTTTCTGTATTGTTTGTTTCCCCATTCTAATGTAAGCTCCAAGAGGACAGAGAGTTTTATCTGTTTTGTTATTAGGTAGGGCTATACAGCTCATGTACTGCACAAACCTAGGAAGCATCAGTTCACAGACTACAGTGCCTGGCAAAGAGCTGGTGCTTAATATTTACTGATTGAATAAATACATGACTAGCTAATCATTACACAATTAAAGAATATGGGTAAATTTTTATACCAAAATTGCCAACTTGTTATGTATAAAAATTCTAGATTTTTTTTTTTTGAGGATTTTAAAAAGTCTTAGGACCTTGGTTGTTCTTGTTCTTGAATAAACTAACTTCTTCATTTGGCTTTGCTTCTGCTGCTCCCTTTACCTACAATGACCTCTGCCTTACCTCTGTATCTTTCGAGAGCCAGTTCAAGCTTCACTGGGTGATGCAGGCATTGCCTAAACCTCTTCATTCACATAAAGGCTCCCTGTGCCCCCTCCATTTTTCAGTGATCTTTAGTTTTTTTGAGACAGACTCTCACTATGTTTCCAGGCTGGTCTCAAACTCCCACCTCAGCCTCCCAAGGAGCTGGGATTATAGGCACACACCACCACACCCAGCCTTTCATTACTCCTTTAAAATTCTACTTCATTATTAATCTTTCTCCCATCTAGATTATAAAGTCCTTGAAGCCAGGGACTATGATTACATCATCTCAGTATCCCTTGTATCTAAAACAGTGCTTGGAGCATAGTAAGCATTCAACAGATATTTTTCCAAAAAATTAACTATTTGATACTATTATATGGTGATATTAAAAAAAAGTCAATTCTTTTATATGGTGGCATTTTAAGCCCATCCACTTCTAAGAGAGATTAATTCTTAATGCTGATGTCTTTTTACTCAAAGACTTACTCATTCTGTTTTCTTCTTCCACCTTCATCTGGCTAGTACAGCTTCAGATAGCTAGTATACTCCAGCTATATTGGATTCAAGTATCTCCTGAACCATATTTTCTGTTTCTGTCCTTTTTTGCAAATGCTATTCCCTCTTTTTGGAATGCTTTGTTCTGGAAAAATTCATACTAATCTTTCAAGGCCTCAAATGTCACTTCATTAGGATGCTATCATCCCTTGACCTACCCTGTGAGGGTCAAACACTAACTTTCTGTCCTTCTGTACATATATCTGCAAAGGTGAAATGAGCAACTGTTCATTCAATAAACATCTGAGCATTTGCTTTGTGCCAGGCATTGTAGTAGATACAAAGTAATGAATATGACAGACACAGTTGCACTCTCACAGACCTTACTATCTAGCAGGAGACAAACATTAAACAGAACCATGATAACTGCTTTAAAAGAGAGTGGGGAATACCAGGTACTATGAGATTATATAAAAGGTGAACCTGCACTGGTCTTAGAAGAAAAAGCATGGACAGAAAGGCATGAAAAGCAGCAAAACAAATGGGAGATGGAAAGCCCAGGGATGTAGCTGGAACTACAGACGTGGACCATCCTATTTAAAATAACAACCCCATCCAATCCTAAACTCCAAATTTTTAGCTCAGAAGAGACAAGATCAAATTTGAGCTTTAGAAAAAGCAATCTGGACACAGAGCAGAGAATGATCTAGAGGAAGAAGTCTAGTGGCAAAGAAATCAGGAAATATCCTTCCATCGGTCTAGGATAGAGATCATAGTGGTTTCAACTCTAGTAGTAGCAGTAGAAATAAGACAGAAGTGGGCAGATATGAGAGATAATTATTTACAAGGCAGAATCAACAGACATGGTGACTAAATGGGGAGGAAGACTCAGGCTCTGCACCCAGGGTTTGAACAGGATGCAGTGGCACATGATTGTAGTATCGCTGACAGGGGAGGCTGAGGCCGAAGCATTGCTTAGCCTATAAGTTCAAGTCCAGCCTGGGCAAGACGGTGAGACTCTCTCTTTTAAAGAGTTGTCACTTACTAACTTAGGCATGTTGCTTGGGCTCTTTAAACTTCAGTTTATTTATCTGTACAACAATAACAGCACCAACACCCCAAAAGGGTACTATGAACCTTTAAGTGAAATGACATATACTTAACACTTTCTAAGTGACAGGCACTTACTGTTTAAGAAATGTTAGGAGTACAATGAAAATTTGGTGACTAAATGAACTAAAATTTTTTAACTATTTGCAAAGGTACGTTATGAGGCACCACTTAGCACTTTGCTTACCTGTCTGTAACCGCAAGTGGGCCTCAATATTTTGTAGTCGTTCTTCTACAGCCTGATTACCACAATCACGAAGCATGCTGTTAGGTTTATGACCTGACCCTGGAATTCCTTCAGGTCTAGTCTGTGGTCCATATGTATTCACAACTCTAGAAACTAAATTAAGAAACTTTGAGCCTATGTAAATTTATGTTTCAAAAATCAGAAATTCTTATTCCCTAATAGCACTTTATATTTTTTTCGTAAAGACTACCTAACCACAAGTATGAAGGACGGCAAGATGTTTTTGTTCTAAAATAAAATTTAGATGAGAAAGTTACTTTTATTACATTTTGCTAATAATCTAGACTTCTGTCAGTGACTGCGATGTCATGTGGTGGTTACTTACCTTTTACGTGACTTTTAAATCCAGGGTAAGGGGTAAAAATCGCATCAGTTCTTGCACAACTATTTTCTAAGGAGAATTTAGATAATATAAGTTTAAATATATATTCTTCCCTTCAAATGTATGAGATTTTAATAAACTTCCAATAATTCATATCAACATTTTACTCATAGTAATTTTAATAAATAACAATAAATTGCCATCACACACAGGATAGAATTTAGTGACTTTTTTATCTATAAAAATTTATCATAATATCTAATATTCCTATCTAATGTTCATATTTATATACAGAAAAGCCACCAACATTAAGCAGCACAAATTAATACAATTTTTAATGTCACCATTTGGGCCACTGGAGAAAATAATCTACTATAGAGTACTGAAATTCTATTTCATCGTAGAAATAAAAGTCATCATTTTTACTACAGTTCTTTTAATCCAGCATTTTTTATTTTACTGACCAAATGAGTGAACACCCAATAAAAATAATTATATATTTAACACATTTTTATTTCAAAACTCCACACAAAGACAACCTCGAAGCCTCAAGTACACAGACATTTCCACTCTACTTAGACTTCCAGTGCTCATTTTAAAAACCCCTCATCACAAAAGTCATCTACTTCTCATCCTACCACTTGCTGAAAAGTATAGTTTCTTTCAAATTAGATATCAATGCATAAATTACAAAAGGGGAAAATTGGAATGTTAACATAGAATACGACCAATATTATGTTAACATAATTGTTATATATTAATATATAGTATATATAATATGTGATACTACATAGTAATAATATATACTTGTGTTTGAAATAATGTTTAAAAACCACACATTGGCAGTAAATATCCTGTAAAATTCCCTTTAATATTTTGTAAGAAACGGCTGGTGAGATTATTTTAAAAAATTCTTTTTTCTCCCCCATGGAATTTCAATTTTAAAAATTCCACTGCTTATATTTAGGTTAAATTCATAGGTTATTAAGAGGAATGCACTAATATATTAAATATATTTTTTTTTCAGTTGAACTTTCCTTAGTAATTCTGCTGATAAATCAAATAGTATGAATAAAATTCCAGATCCACTTAGCTTTTATATCTAGAGACTAGTCATCTTTTCTTCTTCCTTTTTTTTTTTTTTAATGGACGTACCTCAAAATATGCTTAAAGGGTCATCCTTTTTCCATTCTCTTCCTATCATTTCATGGGGCTAAGGGTTAAAAAAAGAAGCTATCACCTATTCCAGAACTATATTCCAAACATATAGATTAACTGACCCATCAGTGAGAAATTCAGCATGGTGTGAATGTATGAGTGCTAGTCACTCTCCACAGCAATTCTTGCTAGCACTGTTTTGAGCCAGCAAGGAATTGAATGGGCCAAGGAATCCTGCTGAGCATTTCAATTCTTGTCAATTTCTATCCCCTGGTGGTTTATAATAATAGAGTTAGCTGGGAGAACAGAGGAATAACATTAGTGACACATGTGCTTGCTCTCTCAACAAATCCTTTCTCATAGTCGCTTGTAGTTGGTTGTAGTACCTGAGATTTTGCCATTGTTGCACCTATTCTGAAAAGCTACTAGGAAAATATACCAAATTTAGATATGCACATGTATAATGTTAATAGTAGCACACAGCTAAATTCAGGACCAGTTTATATTATTTCATTATTAAGAAAATCAGTGTACCAATGTGATATTAGTCATTTCTAGGTTCATCTGACAATTATATGTTCATAATAATTTTAGCCATGAGATATTAGAGGCAACAAGAAAAATGTTCATTCCAATTATGAACTCTTCTCCATAATTTTTCCTAAGAACTACTTGTTCTGATTATTACTATGATGCCTGAGTATGATATATGGCACTGCCTTACAATATTTTGTATTCTGCAGCATACCTGCAGATTTGAAAATGTACTGTAGCATCAAGTGAAGAGGTAAAGGAGAATCTGATGAAAAGCAGCAAATGTATGCACTATGACAGAAAGACAAAAAGCAAGACATCATGGTCTTCATGATAAATTGGTTGTATCGTGACATAGGACATTTCAAACAGCTCAGGGGTAGTGAGAAAACTGCTCCCTCTGGAGGAATATTAACTCAGTATACTGTACTAAGTTCACTTATATATTAACATCACGATTTCATAGTACATTTATAGGTTTGAAATTCATACAGCTTAGTTCCTTTTACTATTGAGATTGATCAACCTTGTCTTTCATATCTCACCTCCATTTCCTAAAGGAACTTTAAAATAACCTTCACCTGTGGTAAACACTTTTAATGTTTGCATTTATTTGATTTTTGTGTAACCAAAATCAAAACCAATTTGCAATATAGTCTATTATTAAGCAGAAGAAAACTCTACTGCCTTAGTTACTAACTAAACCCGTGAAATAAATGGAATTGTGTTCTTAAAGCCATTCATTTTAAAAATAAAGATTAGAGCAACTATAAAAATTGTACTTAAAACCCCATGAAAATTAATTTCTAGGTAGTTACCTTGATTACAATCAATAACATTGCAAAATTCTCTGACGTTGTTTTCATTGATTTCAGCTTGCTTTCTTTCAATAAATGCAGATATTCGTCTGTCAATCTACAAACAACAAGTTTTAACAGTGTAAACATAAGATTTTTAAAAGTAATACCCTCTCATCCCCACCAAAAAAACTTCTTACTTCTGCTTTTCCAGCCTTTATCTGAACTACTTCTGGATCAAAATGGATCTGTGTCTTTTTCACATCTACTAAATCACATTCTTTGTGCTTTTCTTCCTCTTGTAGGTCGCCAAAGGAAAATTTGTCATTTACTTCATTTTTGTTCCCCATTTCTGTTTTTCCTATCTCTTCAACAGCGGTTGTATTCTCCTCTTTAACTGGAGACTGAAGTTTTGCTAAAAAAGGCTGAGAACAACACAATTCCATCTGCTGAGATTCAAACTGACCAAAATTAATTACACATTTCATATATTTACATAAATTTCTGCTAAATGAAATATTTAATATCAATTACTAAATATAAAAAGTTAGTACACCAAGACACATAGATCTGACTGCATATAAGTATTTACTATTCTTTGCTATTGTAACCATTATCATTTGCTATAAATTTTAAAAGGAGAGAGGAAAAAAGAAAAAAGATTAGAAAACCCAAGGAAATTTAAAATTTTCTTTGAGAGAATCATTCTGTCACTTATCTTTTATTTTGTGCCAAATCAAAGCCTTCAGCCTCTGGCACCAATGCCACTTAATTAACATGTCATTCAAATGCCTCCTCAGAACACTAAGGCTTAGTATTTTTCCTCCTCAACAGGAGAGCCAGTGCTCTCACTCAGCAAAGCCCTGCATTATCACTATATCACTGGAGATTCTCCACTTGAAACTGCAGTTGGCCAATGTGAATGAGGAAGCACAGACATGAAATATATAGGTGTTAGGCTGAGTGAACACTCAGACTTTTCCTGACATGGCAAATATCTTCTTGGGCCATAAAATTAAATTTTAAAAAAGAAAACTAACAAGAAAAAAAAAATCTGTAGCTGAAAATAGGCAGAAGCCTATCACTATACTACAGGGGGAAAAAAACCCCTATTGTAGCATATAAACGATATTATCCATTTACTGTTCCCCTCCCCCACTCCACACAATTAGGTCTCATTTGAGTTCTATAGCTCACTGCTCTGCCCTTTAAAAACAGGGTTAACTATTACTTTTAACATGAAACAGTTAAAATTTCCCACAAAGTCAATAAATGGAGAGCTGAAAATTAATGCCTATTCCATTAGTCAAAACACACTAACTCTAATAACGTTCCAATTATTTTTTTCATACCCACAATTTTGCTTCCCTTGTTTGCTGTACCAAATACTCTCCTGAACCCGTATAACACCTTAATCACAGTAAACTGACCAATCCAAACAGTTCTTCCACTTATCTTTTTGACACTTTGCATTTTACACTTTGATTAGACATAAACTGCAAACTTACATCAATTATAATTGGAAAGATGTTCAATTACAAACCAGCAAGGTCATAATACTGTTCGGTTAACATGAAATACTTAAAAATATAATAATGCTATTATAAATACCGGTTCAATATTAACTTCTAATATAAAGAATAAATTATTTCAAACTGTTAAGAAAAAGAAATAAAACAGTGACTGGCTACTTACTAAGATGAGACATTAATGTCACAGAAATTACTTTCTTTTTAAAAACTATGCTGAAACTGTTTAATTGCAATAGACACTCCAGGATGTGTCATGCTGGGATAATGCCCCTTCTTGAACCACTGAAAGCACTCCATGAGCCTCCAAACTCACCCAAGGCATGGAATCATTATCATAGCATGACACACACCTGCCGTGTCTTATTGCTTAATTATAACCCACCATAGATGGAACTGTATTGAATTTTCAGTGCAGGTCTAGAATTGAATAGAATTGCATTCATTCACTCTCATACCCACATTGGTCTTTTGGGCTATATTCCCTTAACTGTCCTGATCACTACTGAAATTAACAGATTTAGATGCAATCTGGATGTAAGTAACCTTTTATTAGCAACACTATTAATAGACTGTTTAGAACTGATAAATACTCCAACTAATTTAACCACAATTAATTTCTGTTTTCAATATCGGGTTATCATTTCTAACAAGAAATTTACCTGTAAATCTAAAATGTGTTGTTCAAGTGCACTAAAGAGCAACGCAGGCTGGAATGCCGAAAGGCTTTGGAGCTTGTTCCAATCGATTGTAATTTTCACCACATCATCTCTGAGGTTAAGCTTCAAAAAGGCAAACCAGCAACATCACAAAAATTACAAGATTAAGCTGTACATATGGAATTGTCACAAAAACAAGATTTCTAGAGTAACGTGTCTATTTTGCTCAAAGTTATCAAGTTTTACACTGAGATGCTCTACCCAGTTACCATTTTAAAAGGCCAAGAAACCTGCAGATTTTCATAAAAAACAAAAACAAAATGACATGTCATTCAAATTCTATTCTTGGGTCTGTGTAATGGGATCATTTTAGAGGTGAAACCATTCATGAAAGATGAAAAGATGAAGGCTCTTTTGATTCTTCAATATCTACAAACCTTTGGATGGAGTCCAATATAGGCTTACCCTATTTAGAATCCTACTACTTCTAGCTCAGAGCCGTAAACAGAGGAAGCACAACTGTTTTGTGAAAGTTTTAACATGCATTTTTCTCTTTAAATATGTACACAAATACATACCAGAAATATATCATTATTCTGGTGTCCTCCAAATCACATTGTTATTGTTTTCACTTTTAACCAATTTTTAAACTAATTTAAAAGTCAAGGTTATTCATACATACTAAAAGCAGGGATAAATGGCAACATGTTTATTTCAAATAAAAAACTATTAGTTAGCTATGGAAGTCTGAAGCTGAAAAACAAAGACTTCTCCACAATAGTGAAATAAGTTGCCTGACTGGATGAAATGGCCAGATCTTTTGCTAAATGCTAAGATGTGAGGGCTCATTATATGGAAATTTTTATCAGTTGGTGATCTAACAGAATAAAATCATACCCAGAAAACTACAAAGAACCTGAATATAAGATTATTCTCAAAATGAGTGAAAATTTTACAGTGAGAGCACTCATCTGCAGTCTTTTGAGTGAATAAAAGTGAATTACCATAAACTTTCCTAGGGACATGTGTTTACAGTAGAGCATAAGAATATATTCCATAAAAGAATCAAGTTAACATAATTTACTCAAAATTCATCATCTTTTCTACAAAATGAAGGTGTTATATGAGTTCAAATACAGATTTTAGGAGTTATAATAAAAAGATGAATCACTGTACAAAGATCAAAAAGATGTAAGGTTATCAACAAAAAGATAATATATTGAATAAATACTATGTGACAGAAATTTACTGCCCTTTGAAGATGAGAACAGAAGAATTTAAAAGTCCATATTAAACAAGTGTAAAGATACGTGAAATTTCATGTAGGCTGCACTGGCAAAGATTAGAATATATTAAGACTTACATTAAAGTTAACGCATTAATTTATATTACTTTAATGCCTATAAAGATTTTGCTAGACAACAACCCATATTATGTATGGAAGTAACCCATTCATATACTTTTGTAGTCTTCAAAGAGATCTATACTCCATTATAGAAAACTTATGAATACAGCTTGGGGATAAAGCAGGCAAATCCTCAACCAAAGAAAAGTATCACATTTTCTACAGAAAATAACTTATAGAAAAATAAGTCTTAATGTTTGGTTCATATTCTCATTTCAATTCAGCAGAATTACATAAACCTTCAAGTGCAATTAAGAATAACTGGTCTTTTAAGAAAACCACATAATGTCACAAATTAATTATAAAACTATTCTAATTCATCTAAATATTCACTCAACACATTCATTACTAGTCACATGAATGCTACGCATTTTGCCCTACAGAACTTGGAAGAGTAAACCATTCACTTGAAAATCTCTATTAGTCTGCTATTAATATAGACTATTTAAATACATAGTTTCATTAATAACTTTACTAAATACAAAAATCCAAGCTAAAAATAAGTAATTGTTCAGCTTGGTAAGATGGGCCATCCAGAGGCAAGCAAAAAGGTTAAAATTAGTAAATTTTGTGATCTGAAGTAAAAAATTCTTTTTAACATTCAGTTTTGTGTTTCTTACTGAGGAGATCTAATAATACAATGATACTTAGGGATGACACAGGATGAAGATAGGCATGTTACAACATACATTTTAAAAACCCTTTAAAGTGGTAGCAAAAGAAAATACTGATTTCTCTGGGGGACAATTTTATAAGTATGGAACTCTGGTTTTCACTCTTAAAAAACACTTCTCAAAATACAGAGTATTTTGAAAATGGTTTACATTTAATTGATGAAACAATCATATTTTTGACACCTGAGTAGGAGGTCCCTTCACTGTGTCACAGTAAAGTCACCAAATATTTACTGTCAACATTTTTGACAGGTGACATAAGTAAACTAATCATTTCTTTAATTGTACTTTAGAGTACTTGAATGTTTAAAATTTTCTAATGAGTTTGAAAAATTCAGCATGCAAAATATTTCAAAAGAAACGTTTAAATCATTGCTCAATTTTTTTTAAAAATTAAAAAATTATTTTCTGTTAATAGGTGAGCATAAACTTTTTTTATCTTGACATTAGAAAATAAACTTAAGTTCCGATGTCGCTATAAAAAGTTCTTCGACTTTTAAACCATTTAAAGGTTTTGGTTCTTAAGACTAGAATGTTAATAACAAAAGACCCCAAGTGTTTAAAAAATGTTTTTGGTAAGTACTTGGCAAACAATTGAGTTTAAAAGTTGTATCTTTTAGCAGATTTCATTAACAATTGCGTCATTACATAAAACCACTTAACTTACAGTAATGTTCTTTGTAAGACACAACATACTACAATTTTTAAAACTACTTTTAGTAACTTTTTAAAAGACTGATTCTCCATCTACTCAAGGCTTTAGAAATAATTTTCACGAATTTACCATTATCTTTGACACAAATGCCTGCTGTGTCCACATGCTCTAGTACCAGCCCCAAAACTTTTACGGCCAGAAAATGGTCTATGTAAGATAGAAAAGATTTCCTTTTAAAAGGCAGGTGAAGAAGCATACTTTTAAATTGTTTCACATTTAAAATTTGCTTTGAATTTTACACCATGAAACGAAACAGTGACTTGACTGCAGAGAGTAAGAAGTCCATTCAAATTTAAAACCAATTTTACCACATTTCTGCAAAAGCGATTTATCAGCCAGTTAAACTAGTTAACAGTTAAATAACGACAGTTCTATTGCAAACAGCACCAAAGAGGGATAACTCATCCAATTTTACGCTAGAAGTATTTTAAATGAATTCCTTTTACTTTCCTCTCCATTTGAAAGGGTAATAGATGCACAAAACAGCTCGAAGGAAAGAAGAAATAAACAAAACCAAGTGACTCATAAGAACAAATTACTCCCTCCCGCCCCCTAAAAAAGCTAATAAGCGCGCGCTTTTCTATAAATCTCAGGCCTACTGACCAACCAATTCCCATAATTGAGTAAGCTGGAAGAAAACGGAGCCTGAGCGCGAGGCGCCTCCTAAATCCGCAGATAAGCTTTTCCACATTCATTCTCTCCAAGCCTGCTCCTCTTGGAGCCGGGTTTTCACTTAAACCATCCTCACCCACTCCTGGGGAGGACAGCTGCAAGGTAAACTACTCGGCTACCGGTACCCCCATCCTCCTCACTCCGACGGAGACGGCTCGGCCCGGGCTCCTCCCCGACGTCGGCTTCAGGGGCCGCACCTCACACCTCGGCAGGCCTCGCTGCCCCCTGCCTCCGCTAGAGGAAAAGAATGAGGAGGAGGGGCCGGATGGTTTCCAGACCCTCAATCCCTGAGGCCACTTCTCACCTGTCCAACCAGGGTGTGCAGGGAGCGAAAGATTTCGCAGAGCACCTCTCGGGAGAGGCTGGGGCTGCATCTTCGCTCCAGACTCCTGTCACCGCTGCTCGGGCGACTAAGCTCCGTGGCAGCAGCCATGACACCTTCTCAGGACGCCCCACCACCAAGGTTTGCTCAAAGCCCCGCCCCCTCCGTTTCCAGCTTTAGTCGCTCGACGATGACGTACAATACGGCGTCTCGTTTAGATCCGGGCTTTGAGGCGCCACCCTCTCTATGTGACTGACAAGTACGTACACCAATCAGTTGCAGCTGTGGCATTGCGCCGAAGCTCTGAAGTGAATTGCAGACCAAAGCTAGGCTAGAATGCTGTCTTTGGGGTGGTCATTAGAGTTGTGGTCTCCTAAGGGTTAGCATTATGAAGCTTACCTTGACTCCTGGATGTTCCTTGTGAATGTTGGTAGGAGGAGACTATGTGAAACACTGTCAGTATCATTCCAACAGGAATTTAACCTGGATAAATAATATCATGCAACCACAATCTTTGAAATTAGAAGGACATAAAACCGAACTGAAATTTTACAAAGTATGATATAACTTTATTATAAAGATACTTGTGGGGTTTTGCAATCTTTTAGTCAGACTCCAATATTTTCAAAAGTGTTATTCAATAAAAATACAAGTATTACAAGAATTTTTAGTGTTAAGCTTTATTCAAAAACACTTTAAGAAATAAACATCAGCTTAGAGATAAGGAAGATGGGATTTAAAACTCAATTCTGTTAATAGTCAATGCATTGACAGTAGAGGTAGCAAAGGTGAAAACTTGCACAATGTACATTCTTTAGTCTTAGGGAAGAGTAAATTAGAGGGAAGGACTAAGGCATCAAGGAAATAGGATAAGGATGGTGAGAATAAAAGAACTCCTTTGACCTGTCCCTAGGGAGTCTCTTAATTAGGCTTTCATTTCCAAAAACAAATGGGATCACCAGGCTCGACAGAATTTGGGGAAATCTTTTCTATTCCCTTGTTGGCAGCAAGATAGTGAGCCTATGTTTAGAGGCAGAAAAAGACTTCGTGATGTCCAATCTCAAATTGAGCAACCTTCTTATTCAAGCCACTCATCTCCATATCTAGCCTAAATTAATGATTCTTTGCAATGTTAGCATATTTTCTTTGCCTTTGGGTGTTTTTTTTTTTTTTTTTTTTTTTTTTTTTT